>NC_041332.1:37693931-38037681 GCF_004354835.1 Perca flavescens | reverse complement strand
CATGCGCAAGATGTTCGCGCATGCGCTGTGGTACGATGATTTACGACACTACCCGATCTGTTCCCACACTAGCCTCCACCGGGAAGCTAACGTTAGTTTAGCTAATAGCTAATTCACGTTATTTTAGCTAATAGCTAATTCGGGCGGACCGCTAGGTGATTATAGCGGTCTGCCGTTAGCCTCCACTGGGAAGCTAACGTTACTTTAGCTAACAGTTAATTTGGCTAACCGCTAGCTGATTGTAGCGGTCTGCCGTCCGTCAGCCTCCACAGTTAAGCTAACGTTAGTTTAGCTAACAGCTAATTTGGCTAACCGGTAGCTGAGACAGCATGCAAACTTTTAAAAGACCCTCAAAATAAAACTTCAAAACAAACGTTAACATATATAACAGCTGTTACGTCAGTTCTACTTTACTTGTGCTAATTTAAAATACAATCACTCAATACTTGTCTTTATTGTTACTGTAAAGTCTTAATTTTGCTGTAGCCTGCTTTTCCCATTATGTTTGACTTAACGTTATTTTAGACTGAATCTAGCTGTCCGTTCTGCCTGCACGATCCGTTCTGTGCATGCGTTATTTGTCGGCTAGCGGTTAGCCGAATTAGCTGTTAGCTTGGGTGGAGGCTAGCGTGGAACGGATTGTGCAGGTGGAACGGATCGGGTACTGACAACCACGCAGTGACACAAACGTAAACAACAATGGAGGGAGGAGAGAGATGTGCGTTTTCTAGCTGGAAATCCAGTCACTATTTCGAGTTTGTGTCAGCTAAAGACGGCAATATTAAGGTTCGTTGTACACTCTGTGCTGGTGGCGACTACGTCAAATTTAAAGAACCATTTGGAGTCGCAGCACTGCAGTCAAACTTACAGAGCAAGTCCCAGCAGGTGGAGCGAAGCAGAGAGGAGGTCCCCCACCACCCAAACAACAAAAGCTGGACTTCGGTGCTAAACCAGTAAGTGGGGGAGAGTTGAAGAAGTTGGTCGGGCAGTAGGCCTATGTTGTAGCGGAAATGCTGCCCTTAAACACGGTTGACTCGCTCTCTTTCATGCCATAATAAACCAGATCCTACTACTGGCAACGCCGAGCTGCCTCACAGTAAACCGGTAGTCATTTTTATGTTGATGCTGTGGGGGTGTTGTCGGCAGCTGCTGCATGTAACTAATAAAGTAACTTGTAATCTAACTTCGTTACTTTCAAAATCAAGTAATCTGTAAAGTAACTAAACTACTTTTAAAATCAAGTAATCTGTAAAGTAACTAAGTTACTTTTTCAAAGTAACGGTGGCAACACTGCACGCTGGAAAGAACAGAAAAAAAGAGTGTAGAAAAGCTGAACGCAGGTGGTGAAAAACAAATTAGACAATTAGACAATAAGTCACAAGCAGTCAGTGCCTCCATATCAAGTACAGGATATGTGTCCACGCAAAACCAATTCAAATATGAAGCAATTTTATTAATCGACCATAAAGACCTGGAGGACATTATACAACATCTGAAAACCTCTTGCCTGTTGCCTTGATATTCTACCAACAGGCTTTCAAATAGTTTGGCTTCAGATCTTCTACAGATTGTAAACACATCTCTTCTTTCAGATATTTTACCACAGGCCCTGAAAACTGCAGTCATCTACAGTCACTCTGTAAAAAGAACAGATCTAGACACGTCACTCATGAGCAACTATAGGCCGATATCAGTTGTCACGGTCTTCAATGACATCCACCTAAACACAGACAGTGGCAAAATGTATTAGTTGATGTCAGTGATGCATTTGGCATTTGACACAACCAACCATGACATATTACTTGGAAAACTGGGTTGGACTTTCTTGCACAGGTTTGAATCCTACTTAAAGAATAGTACTTACAATAGTACAAAAATACTTTGTGTTTATAGGTAATCATAGGCATCTGAGCGGACATATATGACATGCAGAGTTCCCAGAGGTTCCATTCTCATTCTGGGGCTTCTTCTGTTTAACAGCTACGTGCTAACACTGGCTCAAATTATTGAAAACAACAAAATAAGTTACCATAGTTAGGCGAACAATACACAAATACAACAACTGAGTTGTTGTATGTATGTTGTATGCACTTTTTTCCAAAGTTTTGGGCACTTTTATTGAAGTTTTTTTCTCATTTTAAGTCATTATTTTGACATATTAAGTCAACGTTTCTCAATAGTCTGGTTCATGTAGGTTTCTGTCACATTTATGAGCAGAAATTGTGTCATGAGACAGAAAAGAGTTTAAATGGGGCATTTATTTTTAAAGATGGCCGCCTGGTTGACCGTCTGACCCTCCTCTGCCTTTCACTATTATTGTGTTATGATGATTGTGGATTATAATCTGTATTGGGATTTCTGTTTTCTGCCCCTGTGAAGCACTTTGTGACTTTTGTCTGTAAAAAGCCCTTTATAAATACGATTTATTTACCTTTTTCACGTACATAAAAAGAGAGAGACAGGTAAAGGTGCTACAAATGACTCAGACCAGTGACATTTTGGCCAACAATGACGGCTTGAATCAGGGCTTTCCATCACTGCCATCAGCACCACCTCCCTCTTTCACTTCCTCTGCCTCTGTCTCTCCCTGTCCATTCTGTGTGTGTGTGTGTGTGTGTGTGTGTGTGTTTCAGAGCCAGTCGTGCCTCACCCGTCCACCAACACCATCACTGTGGCTCACTGTCTGCACACCTGTTCCCAATCACCTCATCAGCCTCAGCTGCTCCTCGTTGGCTCATTAGTCTTTCTGTATATAGTCAGCATTGTCCTGCCACTACAGATCAGTGTGTATGAATTGAATATGGATATGACACATGCCTTTGGTGTGGGAGATCTGGGAGATCTGGGTTCAGTTCCCACTGCCATACATCAACCAATGTGTCCCTGAGCAAGACATTTAACCCCTATTTGCTCCAGAGGCATGTGGCTTTTGACATATATATATATATATATATATATATATATATATATATATATATAGCAATTGTAAGTCACTTTGGATAAAAGTGTCAGCGTGTCATATGCAATGTAATGTAATGTAATGGAAGATTTCTAGCTGTTCTTGTTTACCTCGCCTTTTTTTGTCTGCAGCAGCTGATTGTCCAATTTTTAGTTCAACAAATTCTTGTTATATGTGTCACATGTCAGTTCTCAGTAAGCAGAAAGGTTTCTATCTTTAGCCTGCACCACATCATTCGCCTGCCATCCCAGGGTTAAAAAGTCCCCATTAGATGGTTATGATGAAATGCAGCTGTACTGTGGGACTGGGAACCACCGACTTAAATCACATAAGTAATTACGAGGCTAATGGGCTCGGTGCCATTTGTAGTGGAATCATTTTAACCTCACACATCATTCATGAAGTGGAGAAGCATAATGACAAAGGATTAATACAAATGACTATGACTCTGCGTCAAAGATAACCACCCAGGTGACAAAATATGGGTGACCTCAGAGTCTCAGCCAAATAAATTTTTGTCAAATCCAGCAATTTACATTTCTAGAAATTAGATTAGATTAGATTCAACTTTATTGTCATTTAGATTACAGGTACAGAGCCAATGAAATGCAGTTGACATCCAACCAGTAGTGCAAAAGAAGCATTAAATACCAAAGTGCAGGTTGAGTACAGTATTCTGTGCGGTTATGTAGACGATAGAGATTAATTATGTACAACAGTGTATAGTTAGATAAGTACAGGTTTACCAGATTACATGTCTACAGTGACAGGTAAGGAGTATAGAGGGTTATGTACAGAGAGTAATATATTGTGCAGTTTAAGGTGTTTGCAGTGCAAGGGCATTGATGAAACAGTGCATGGGTAAATGTAAACAGGTAAACAGTGCAGTAAATGTAAACAGGTAAACAATGCAGAAGTAAAAAGTAATCCGTGCTAGACAGGAGGTGAAGTTTTGTTCAGCAGAGTTACAGCCTCTGGATAGAAGCTGTACCTGAGCCTGCTGGTGCGGGAGCGGAGGCTCCTGTATCGCCTGCCAGATGGAAGTAGGGTGAAAAGACCATGGTTTGGGTGGGTGGCATCCTTGACAATGGTTTTGGCTTTGTTAGTACAGCATTTATGATATGTGCTGTGGATGGAGGGCAGTTGGGAGCCAATGGTCCTTTGGGCAGATTTCACTACTCTTTGTAGTGCCTTGCGTTGCAGTTGCCGTAACATACAGAGATGCAGTTTGTGAGCATGCTCTCAATGGTACAGCAGTAGAAGTCTGATAGAATAGTAGACTAGAGGAGTTGAGAGACCAAAAAAAAGATTTTCTGTGATTAGATAATACTTTATTCATCCCACAATGGGGAAATTCACTGATGTGGACCCCAAGGAACTTAACGCTAGACACATGTTCCACCTCAGCACTGCTGATGTGGAAGGGGGTGTGTGCCTTGCTCGTGGTTCTCCTGAAGTCCACAATGATCTCCTTGGTCTTCTGGGTGTTGAGTCCCAAGTTTTCACACCACATAGCTAAGTGCTGAACCTCATCCCTACATGCTGTTTCATCCTCCTCTCTGATCAGGCCCACCGCTGTGGTGTCATCTGCATGCAATAGCATGTTTCATACTGAATCTGTTACAACAACTCAATTCAGTGCTCCATTACACCACTGCTCAATTTAAGAGAGTGGCGCTCGCTTCCCAAACACCTTGCTAGTAGGGTGAAGGACCGTGGAGAGTGAAATCCTTCAGGAGGAGCAGAAAAGCATGGTTGTCATGTTGCCATGACAACCACTGAAAAGAATTGAGGGGGGGGCAGCGGGTTTGGTTTAAGACTGTATTAATGTGACTCTAGTGCCATCTTGTGGTCTTGTGGACACTTTTGGTACTTTTTAAATAAGAATCACAACAAACCAGAATAACACATTCATTAGTGCAATCATCAACCAGCACAGAAAGCAGATCGGTCCACAGAGGTTTATGTATTTGGACACATGATCACACCAGAAGAGGCAACTGTGTAGTACAGCATAGGTCCACTGAATATGGCCACTCCGCTTTCTCCATTAGAGCTACACACTTTTAGAACAGCACTATCACTATCAGACAACCAATCATGTGGCCATTAACCAATCATCTTTTGTATGATGTAATAGTTTAAATGGAAAGTGTTTTTAATGTTGTGTGCCTAAGTGTGTGTGTGTGTGTGTGTGTGTGTGTGTGTGTGTGTGTGTTCTTGAATGGGTGGTGTGCAAATGGTTTCTGACAGTATGGGTCTTGACAAAGGCCAGGGACCTGTGGAGGGAGAGGAAACTGTGTAGCTTCATTCAATCATCTGACAGAAAACTGCGGGCAGAACTCGGCAGTAGGCCTCCATGTATCTAATCAAGCCTCTCACACAGACACACACACGCAGAATGTTCCCCCGTTATCCTGCAATGTGTGTATGATCTTGTGGAAGTGTGTGATTCTTTCGCTTATCCCTCTGGTTAGGTGTTGAGAAAACTTCAGCCCTGGGAATTTTTGGAAAGATGATGAGAAAATGCACAAAGGTGAGAGGTGAATTAAATAATTTCTGTTCCAATGGTGGTTTAAAGAAAAATGATTATTTGTGCTAAAAGCACTTTCAAGCTAAACCTCTTTGATGAAATGTTGAAGAAAACTAACAAAGTGACTTGAAAAACATGAATAAACTTTCGTAGAATATTGTTTGGGTCTTCTAAGGCATTCAATGTATACATTTTTTTTTTTACACAAAGTATGTCACGAACAGAACAGTGTGTATTATATTGGATAATACAAATGTGGCTAAAATACATTAAATGACATTGTTTGAGATGCCTCTTTCCAAACTTTTCTAAACCAAAGTTATTATTTTTTTTCTTAATTAATTAAATAGATTTTCTTTAACTGCACTCTACAATATTAACCTTAAATTGCATTGCTAACATATTACATTAATGACCACGGGATTATCTACACAAAAGACAATTATGTAAAATTATTATCATAAAAATTTAATACTTTTTCTGTGTTCTCTTTATTCACAATGATTTTTCACCGTGAACGAGGAAAAAGGGAAAAGAAGAGAGAGAAGAGAGAAAAACTGGAAAGTGATAGCGCCTAAAGAAAACAGGCTGGCAAAATAATTTTTCTGCTAGATATTTAAACAAATAAAATGAAATATTTCCTGATATTGTTTGCAATATCATTGCAAAAAAATGTAATTGAGATTTTGAGCAATAACAGGCACAAAATAGTTTATTTTCTGTGTAAACCAATTCAACTGAAAAAATAAATATTGTATGTGTTATTCTGTTTTTTTTCCACAACATTTTTTGTTTTTAAAAACAAATAAGCCTTTTATTTGTATAATTAATTTTGGGAAGAGTTAACTTTCCTGTTGCAGAAGCATTGTGTTTTCTGGCTGAAATGTTTCAACATATTTTCAGTGTTGTGAGATAAAGGATTCTCGGACATCCTGGCATTTCAAAAATGTGCCGAGGCAAAAGCAACTGGACTTGATTGAGATTCTTGAAAACCATTTGCACGAAAAGCTCCTTACGTTTATTTCAGATGACGGATATGTGTAAACAACTGAATTCCTTAACATCACTTCATCAGTTTTGTCTCCGATTTCATATATGGAGTTACAGGAATAAGAGATGCCTTTTCACTGCCGACACTCGATCGGACTGATGCAGCCCCTTGATTTCACTGTCCTGTCGTGTAGCGTCTCACTGGTCATCCATACTGCATCCCCCCATTATGTTGAGATAGAGACTAGGGGCACCGTATATCTTGCATCAATGGTATTTTAGCTTAGGAGGGGGAGGGTCAGATTAAGGTGATCCCTGTACTCACTAATTCATTGACAGCACATTAAAAGGCCCAAACATGCCCCAGCCCCTGCCAGCTATGAGCATGGAGACTAATATACTAGAATCTCTTTAGCCTGAGAGTCACTGAAAATAGGCCATTTCTCAGATGTGTGTGTGTAGGTTGGTCGGGAGGTCAGAAGGAGACACACACACACACACACACACACACACACACACACACACACACACACACACACTCAGTCACTCACTCAGGAACTGTAGTGGTAGAAGGGCGGGGCTTCGAGGAACGTTGCGTGACAAGACCGAAGAAAACAGAGTGCAGCCTGGTGTCTCACTAACACACACACACACACACACACACACACACACACACACACACACACACACACACACACACACACACACACACACACACACACACACACACACACACACACACACACTATACTCTTTACTCTTTTCTCGCTTCAGGTTAGGGTAGTAGTTGCCCTGGCTTTCCTTCAAACCCCCCCTCCCCCTTCAGTTTTTTCTACCCCACTTCTCTGATATCCGTCTTTTCTTTGATCCTCTCTGCATGTTCATGTTGTCTGGACTATTCCATATTTGCTCAATAAGAATTATAAAATCCAATGGAAGTTATATTAATTATTATGATATTTTTAATTCCTTTTTAATTCCAGCAGCATTTTGTTTACAATCCTCATAGAGATGTTTCTTTACGTGTGTGTGTGTGTGTGTGTGTATTTATGTATATGTGTATGCTATGTAAATGTATATTATGTAAATTCACTTTTTAATATACAAACTGTCAAACTGTTCATATTAGTCAAATGTTTATGTCTACCATGTTCAGCTTTGTTGTCCTTGGTTGTTTTTTTTTGCCATATGTATATTTCTGTGTACTGTATGTACTTTGAGAGCAACACACAACACTATTGTAGATATAAAAATAATATATTGTTTTCAAGTTGTCATAACGCATAAAACACAGTCACTGTAAATAATGAAGCAGGGAGACATGGAAGTGACTTTCCACTGTTTTTTTTTACATTTATAAATGTACAGTTCGCTACTTCTTTTCTTACTTTTTGTTGTTGGTTATACAGTTGCTACATGGTTATTTTCCAATTATAAATTCCCATTTATGAATTATAAAAGTCATTTAATACAAGTTGAACACTTGATGAAACCAACACCACCACGACATTAGATGCTCTGTACAGGTTGTAAAACAGATGTATTTGGTATGTGTGTATTTTTGTGTTTTGCTTTTGCATTGTTTCTTTTCTTTTGGAGAGGAGGTGTAGCTTACAAAACCCTTTTCGTATCCCACCCGGTAGGAAAAGAAGAGAAACTTAGTGTGTTATATTCTATCTATTCTGTCTTTCTAATGTGTTACCGACTTTTTTATATGCATATACAGTACAGGCCAAAAGTTTGGACACACCTTCTCATTCAATGTGTTTCTTTATTTTCATGACTATTTACATTGTAGATTCTCACTGAAGGCATCAAAACTATGAATGAACACATGTGGAATGATGTACTTAACAAAAAAGTGTGAAATAACTGAAAACATGTCTTATATTTTAGATTCTTCAAAGTAGCCACCCTTTGCTTTTTTTGATAACTCTGCAAACCCTTGGTGTTCTCTCAATGAGCTTCATGAGGTAGTCACCTGAAATGGTTTTCACTTCACAGGTGGGCCTTGTCAGGGTTAATTAGTGGAATTTTTTCCAACTTATTAATAAAAAAGCAAAGGGTGGCTACTTTGAAGAATCTAAAATATAAGACATGTTTTCAGTTATTTCACACTTTTTTGTTAAGTACATAATTCCACATGTGTTCAGTCATAGTTTTGATGCCTTCAGTGAGAATCTACAATGTAAATAGTCATGAAAATCAAAGGAAAGACATTTGAATGAGAAGGTGTGTCCAAACCTTTGGCCTGTACTGTATGCAAATGCAGAAATGGGTAAGAATATTTTTACATTAACACACAGGCCTAATTTCATGCTGAACTGATGTTTGACATAAGATGATAGTTGCGACACTGCCAGAAGGTTGTTCACACTGTTCATCCACACCCTAACCAGAGCCTGAGAGTAAAGTTACTTAACATACTGAGTTAAGTTGTTCAGTTCTTCATCCTTTGTCTGCTAAAGCAAAGCAACAAGTTAAACGGAAATCAAATCTTTTTCAAGGGAGTCCTGGCCAAGACAGCAGTATAATAGTTCCATATTAAAATATACAGTGAAAAACAAACAACAGAAAACAGAAAGAGACAGTTGGCAATTTCACATCATCTCAACATAATCACCAGCAGCGCTCAGTAAGAGCACATGTGCATTTAGTACTCAAATAGTCCTTTATCCTAATTTTAAACTGTGTCATTGTTAGTAGGTTTGTTTAATTTAAGACGATTCTGTATTTGATACCAGGATGAGGGTGCAAAAACTTTAAAGGCACTTTCACCGAAGACAGTTCGCGTTTGGGGAATGTCATACATGATTTGCCCATATGATCGAAGATTACATTTCCTGGTGGTGACTTTAGGAGTCAGGAGAAAACAGTAAGTAAGGAGGCAGTTCACACAGTTTGGCCTTACAAAGAAAAATATACCAATGCGCCAACCTGTGATTGTGCAAAGAAGGCCAACCAACGCTCTCATACAAGCTACAGTGATGAGTACGAAAACTAGAATCAATTACAAATCTTAGTGCTGCATGGTATACTGAGGGCAGCATTTTCAATTATTTAATTAGGCCAAGTCAATAGAAAGAAAGGCGTAAACAACTGAAAGGGAAACGTGCTCACTAGGACAGCATCACTGTTGAAAATGTGGAAACTTGAATTGTTTTTGCATTACACAAACTTGACTAAAATTGTTTGACCACACTGTGGACTATTCCATTTTGCATAATATGTTTGTCTAATTTGAATTATTGCAAATCAATAATCATCAGTTATTAAATTGCGAATCACAGCATTATGGTATTTTAGTTCTTTTCCACTCGTCGTTTGGTGATTTGCAGATATTATTTTTTCTCAATTTTTTTTGAATGAAAAGTAGTGCCATTCCTGGAACACGAACAGAAGGAAACCACGTTAGAAGAACTGCGACAACGACATCTAGGCTAATGTTTGCTTTTTTGCGTGGACAACATCACATCTGTGAAGCAAAACAAAACGGAAGTACTGTCGAAAATCGCTTCAATTAAATTATAAATTAGGCCATAGTTTGTTTGGCAATGTCGGGTAACACGCAGATATGTCTGCCAGAGATTTATAATAAGCAGGGGCCAATAATTCTTTATCCTGTAAGTGATGAAAGCGCTAAATAAACTCCGTGCGCCACAAAAGCTCCAATCAAGCCTGTACCAGTGGAGCTCATGTCAGTCTCTGCTAACACCATACAGGCTATGGCTAACACACGGATTGTGACAGCGGCTCCGTCTATTACCTGTAGGCCTAGGCTATTTGAAGTGGCCCTGTTAGCTGTCAGCGGATAGCACTCGCTTTGATAAATGAAGTCATTTGAACAGTGGGGTCTGATAGTCTGCCCAACCATCCTAATTTATTCGGCTCGAGCTAATTGACAGCGGGCCTGTCGCTCGCGCGCTCGACCACGTCCCCTGTCTGTGCGCTCCTCGTGCCCCTCCTCTTCTTTCTCACGCGATCGTTTAACGTTAACTCGCGTGGTGCTCATTGATGGATTTGGCTTTTTATTACGGGCAAATGAAATGAGATTTGCATTGTGGTCAATGTAATGTGCTGCTAATCTGATTTCTAATTTCTAATTTCTAATGAAGGACTATTGGCTAACATGAGGTCATTCAAGTTTAAATGTGGGAAATATGCGACACCAATCGTCTTGCTCTTGCATGTGGATTAATTTAAAACCTCAGAAAAGGGGCTGGGGCTTTCAAGTCCTTTACTGAGATATTTAAAATCCAGTTAGTCTAGTTCTATTCGCCATCTTTTTCAGCTGTGAAACTGTTCTAGTGGTCTAGTGACGTGAGAGAGATTTCCAAGCGTTACAGGACAATTAACACAACTCTAACTAGGTCAAATGACCATTTGCCAAAAATATGTGCAAAATCAGTTATAGTGCTTAAATTCCCTTTTCATGGTTCAGGAAGTGTTTTCGTTATTTAGTCTAACCCCTGCCATGAGCTGGAGTTCTCTTCTTTTTTATTCTTTTTTTTTTCAAAGCCCGATTGAACACTACGAGCAGGGCTTGGCTCCTTTTACGCACACGGATCTATTTTGCCATAAGCTTATTACAGGAGGTCAGCAAGTCGGCCCAGCCACGTGTTTTCAACTATGGTAAGAAATTATGAAGAAATAATACACCTCTCTTAGAAGGCATTAGCATGTTCCTCCACAAAGCCAAACACCAGAGAGAGAGAGAGAGAGAGAGAGAGAGAGAGAGAGAGAGAGAGAGCCTACATGAGTGAGAGGGGCAATTTACAAAATTCACTTTGGAGGCATCATTTAGTTTTAGCAATGTATGTCCCCTATAACGAAAACATGCCTTCAAAGTTCTAAAGAAAAACGTGGCTCTGATAGTATTTTCAGGGAGTTTGTAACCATGTCATACCGCCCCCCCACCATTGCTTTTCGTTTCCCCGGTTCCCCCTTATTTGAAGTAATGTTTCCTCTTTGGGAAAGCAGGCTGGGGCTGAAGCGCAGGGGAAAGTTCCCCGCTTTTCAGCCCCTTTGTGCTGGGCTGACGAGTACGTCCTGACAGGGGTTAACGTACCGTGAAGAGGTTAAACAAACGGACATTCCCGTAAGAAATTAACAGTGGTGGTCTCGGGTTTTAACCAGATATTAAACTCACCTGATTAGTTTCAGAGCTAGACTACTTTCTATATACTTTTTATTTATTTTTTTAAATACAAATTCAATTTAGCCTAGTCCTTTGACAATACGCTGATGTGATTTATAATAATATGGTATTTGTTTTAATTTCAACTGGATTTTAGGATTTTGATTATATTATATTATAAGGGCATTTGTGTCTGAATTTATTTTTATTTAACCTGACGGATGTGTGTGATCAACTGAGTGTAGCCTACACAAAGAAGACCAAAGACTAAATCATGACCTGTTAAATGAACATAGGAGACTGGATATATATATAAATATTTTTTTTTAAACTTAGAATTATTATGATTTGTTGGTTTACCTTATGCTTGATTTTTTTTTGTCAGGGCCATCATAGTAAGTAGACTACATGAATGAATACCATTAATAATTTGAGATCTGCCTGTTTTGTCAGACAAACAAATGCTAATGTTAGACTTTTTCCTGCATCATTCTACAGTGAGTTTCGTATAGTTGCATAAATTACATTTCCTTCCCATAAACTCCATTTGGACATAATTTGATGTACTTATGCCATTGCCTATCCATGTCATCCAATGTGTGCGTAATAACATGTTTCTCATGTCAATTGTCAATTCTTGAACTTTAACATTTGGAGATATTTTATTTTATTTCCAGATGGACTGGAGATAAAATAAAGCCCTTCCATTCAGGGACTTTAAAATGTAATTGTGCTACATCAAGGCTGACCATAAAACAAACTGTATTCTTCAAATGAGTGGCCCACTGGCACAAATACATCAGGCAGAATGATCAAGAAACTAGGTTACAGGAGGCTCTGAATGCATTCTTAATAATGAGAGATAAACATGCACATCACAGACAGAGCAAACAGATGTGGAAGAAAAGTGGCATTAAAAGCATTTCTTAAATGTATGTTGTTTCATTATGTGTTCATTATGTTTTCCTTAGTAGAAATGCATTTTAAAATCAAGACACAGTGGGTGTGAATTTAAAAACCCCAAAATCCTTTGAGTCCTGAGTCGAAAATCTCTTCCAAGCCGTCCTCCTTGTAAAGCTTGCACTGGTATGGAGCTAAAAAAGCCTGGCTAAGGCCTGGCATTTGTAGGCTATATGCTGTTGACTTGCACTGAGAGGAAAGAGAACGGCAGAGATTATGGCCAATTAAAGCCCACTCTATGCTGGTCTGCTGGCGTCACAAAGTCTGGCCAAGAATGTTCACCTCGGCTAATACTATCAATGAGAACAAACTCTGCAGCATCAACTTATTATGTACAGTGAATTATTAATGCTAGAGCTAGCACGATCCGGCTAAACTGGCTTGCCAGTTAAAGAGATTGTGTTTGAGATTTTGTTAGAATGGTGAATAGTTAAATAGTGCAGATTTGGCATAATCCTAAACAGTGAGGAGAGATGACAAGGCTTCTTCAGGCTAACATTATTAATAATGATATTGGACAAATCACATTTCTGTGGGTTTACACAGAGACATAGAGGAACCATTTGACTTTTATTACAGTTCTGAATTATTGACACATTCTGCTTTGCACCTTCCTGCTTTGCTCAACGTCCAGCTTGCAGTTAGCTTGCCAGCAGAGTATGATCTGAGAGTAATGACAGCTTATGGGGTTACTGCTGTTTTGGCTGCTTTCGAACCAGCATGGTGCATAAACTGCTCTGATGATGAATAACTACTGGAAATGCATTTGATGTATGAACCTAAGGTGCATTGCACTCTGTTGACCATTAGAGGGCCCTCTCACAAACCCAAGACGATGTCTGTTAATACTGTAGGTACAGTGGCAGCTCTCAGATCTGTGTGCATGTTACAAGTCTCAGTGGGTCGAATTTTGCCAGCCTCATTAATGAATAGCTGCATTTCATTTGCTGGTGCCACAATTATCTCATTGCAGAATAAACAAAAGAAATATATATATATATATATATATATAAATGCGTTAACTGTACTAATACCTGTGCGTGAGTGTTTGCATCGCCTCAAATACGAGTCAGCTGAGGTCACTATACTTCCCTAAGTCACTATGAAGACCTCTTAATGTAAAGAGAGCTGTGAAATGCCCCAGAGGAGATGCTTGCCTTCCTGTCTCTGCCTGCCTGCCTGTCTCACTGCCTCCAGTGTAATGAACTAGGTCAAATGGTCTCCACTTTCATTGACTGTAAAGCCTACTGAGAGATACTGAGAGATACTGAGAGATACTGAGAGCGGTGGACTCCAGAGCCATTAAAGTCACACTTGAGGGAGTGATGGCTGTTATAAAATGGTGATTAGACTAACGATTACATTCATTTCAACATCATAAACAGAGGAAATAAGACTTAATAATTATCAAATGTCTCTGTTATTTGAAGCAAAAAATGTATATGTATATATATATATATATATATATATATATATATATATATATACATATACATTTTTTTTTATATATACATAACATAACAAACTCTGCAAACCCTTGGTGTTCTCTCAATGAGCTTCATGAGGTAGTCACCTGAAATGGTTTTCACTTCACAGGTGTGCTTTGTCAGGGTTAATTAGTGGAATTTCTTCCCTTATAAATAAAAAAGCACCCTTTGTTTTTTATTAATAAGGGAACAAATGTTGGCTACTTTGAAGAATCTAAAATATAAGACATGTTTTCAGTTATTTCACACTTTTTTGTTAAGTACATAATTCCATATGTGTTCATTCATAGTTTTGATGCCTTCAGTGAGAATCTACAATGTAAATAGTCATGAAAATAAAGAAACACATTGAATGAGAAAGTGTGTCCAAACTTTTGGCCTGTACTGTGTATATATATATATATATATATATATATATATATATATATATATATATATATATATATATATATATATATATATATCCAATTTGGCCTCACTGCCACCTCACAGAGGACCTGTATTTTCTCTTGGATAACAACACAAACTCCACCGAGGGCTGGAAAACACTCACCGACGCTAACTGGGGGAACATGCTCAATTTGACGCAGCTGTCTCCCGGAGCACACGCTGATGATGTGATTTTGTGTGGTGAAAGTTTATTTCAGAGCTGCGGTGGCATGGAGGGGGCTGTGGAGCAGGCCAGATGAAGCAAAGGGCACGCCAGGCTGGATAAGGATCAGAGGAGGATGAGAGAGAGAGGAGAGTGAAAAAGTGAGAGAGAAAAGTGAGAGAGAGGCCTCTGGGTCTGGGCTGTCGGCCCCCGGAGCAGGAGGGGCTCGCCGGGGTGCCGCATCGTTCAGACGGCCTGGTGTACACACAGAAACCTGATCTAATGTGGAGTTTTCACACACAAAAATAACTTTTCATAAAGAAACACCATCAAAGAGTTAGTACATGTACTCAAGTGCTGTACTTCATTTTGAGGTACGTGTACTTCACTTGTGTATTTCCATGTTATGCTACTTTATACTTTAACTCTACTACATTTCAGATGGATGTCATGTAACAGATTTTTACGTTACTTTACAGATTGAGATTTTAAATAAAAAGCATAAGCCTTTAAAAGCTTATAGAAGACAGCTGTAGCAGTCCTTTCTGACTCGTAACCCCTTGCAAAAAAAAAAGTTGTTGTGATGTATAAAAGTTGGAGACATTTCCCCTCTAAACTTCTCAGATGGTTTTCATTTAAACAGCAGTTTGAGGCCCAAAGAACGAGTACTTTTACTTTTGCTGCTGATAATACAACTGTAACTCAATAGGACTGTTAGTTGTGGAGTATTTTTATATTTGGGTATTGGTACTTTTACTTAAGTAAATGTTCTGAGTACTTCTTCCACCACTAAGTGAAAAATGCAGTAGAATGCTGTGCTGTTTGCTCAAGAAAGAAACATGACGAAGGGCCACCGAAAACACCAAGCGAGCATGAAAGGCTGTCAGACCATTTGCTTGGATGAAATAAAATAAAAAATAATGTAAGGATTTTTATTCATTTTAGCCAGCCGCATTACACCATCTGAGAGCCGTGAATCAGAAAAGGTTTTTTTTTTGTATATTTGTAGCCACTAAAGTGTAGCCTATCAGTGTGTTTTAGAGTTTTTTATTAAGTTGTTGTTATTTTTCCCTACAACTCGTTAAAGTTCTGTATTGAATGGTATTTAGAAAATAAATATTAAATACAAAAAATATATTTGAATGCATCTCACAGCAGACGGAACTGAGGCTAATTGTTAAAATTTCTAGATATTAAGTAACTATAAGTGTGTACAAATAATACTTTACTTCCACTCGCGGGAGAACAGCGGGCTTCTTGGCCTCATGGGGAAGACAACGAGACCCAAACAGAGCTAAAGGCGCATCAGCCAACGAGATATTAAGTCTCTTTATTGAGCGGGATATTACAAGGCAGGTGCAAGACTCAGCTCTTCAACACACGGCTCATGTTACTATTGTCCGCGCTGAGTGTTAAGGTGGAAGAGCAACATGACCGCTGATCCTCTGTCAAAGGGTAAGTCTGGCCTCAGGGAGGGAGGGATAGATAGAGAGAGAGAAGGAGAGAGAGAGAGAGAGAGAGAGAGAGAGGCTGGAGTTAAAGGTCAGCGCCGCTGACTCCATTGAGGGAAATAAAAAGCTCAAATGTCTTGCCATTTCAGCGAAAAGGGTAAAGACGCCCGTCAGCACTCATTTAAATGTTGCAGATGATCTAATAGTGGTAAGATTACCTTAATCTGTCCGATGAGGGCTGCAGACAGTTGAAACATATAGGGCCTACCTTTTGATCAGGGAAATCTTTTGGTGCCTTAACGAAACGGGAGATTATAACTTTATTTGGATGTAGGCCTACATGGACTACTTTTTAAAAGATGTTATTTGCTGCTTTGTGGCGAATTTCCCGAGCAACTAAAGGCCTGTTGCTCGAAGTCAAATGGAAATGTCAAGTAGCCTATATAATAACTATTTAAAAAAAGAAAAGAAAAACTAGATAAGGACACCATTACAATACATTAACTTCTGCATATTGTTGCACTATTTGTTTCCGGCGTACATTATGAAAAAGCAGAACATGACGTAAAATAAATTAGACTGAAACAATCCTGCGCTGAAACATGCAGGCCATTACAACAACTCTGTTATAATTCTGCAAAGCAGGTCTAGATCTCGAGATAGAGGAGGACATGTGTAGACTTAATTAAACCACGCAGCGCTCAGCTGCAGACAAGCCGGCCTATTATTAAGGGTATTTGAGCCATTATGCAAAGTTTTGATAACCTTTGACAGCAGCCGCGTCTCCAAGACGCAGCGTATCACGTGCCATTGCCAAGCCATGCATGGCTCAATACCTAGCCTGCATGAGGTCGACCACATCATGCCACTGGGAGCCACCACTGAAATATTGTTAACGGCCTACTGTAGGTCTGTACAGTATATATACACACTGAAAATTGTTATCCAAACTTGGAGCCATTAATATTTAAAATATTAGGTAGCCTCGGTGTTTGCTGCAGTCCTATACTAGTAATGGCATAAAGGAGCAAATAGGCTATATCGGCGCACTCACGCACGCGCGCGCACACACACTCACGCACGCACAGTCTTTCCCTGCCAGTTTATAGCTAACTGTGAGCCTTCCTATCCTGTGTCAGAGTGGACGGGGGTTATTCTACCCTGGCGGATCTTTATTTTGATTTGCACTCTAATTGACCCAAATAAAGGCTGTTGTACCACGAACAGAGGTTTTCTCCTGGCTACGTACGTGGCCTCGAGGGGACGGTCCTGCACGTGAACACACAGCGGCTGACGCAGAGAGACAGTAATTCTCCTTTCCTTGGAAAACCCCATTTGCTATTGTGCTCGTCCAATCGCTGGATGCCGTCGGTTGGTTAAGCGTTTGACTTGACGTTTCACTGTAGCCTACGACTGCTGCCGTCTCCCTGTCTCCCTCTCCTCCCGCTGGCACCGAGGAGATCCCCGTCCCGTGTCTGCCATGACTCCACATCCGATCAAAGCGTAAACGCAGCGACGCTTGAAATGACTGCTTGGACTTTCGGCTGCCTTAACGCACAAGCGACACAGCATCCGCTCGGTTTTGCGTAAAAGCACTTTCAAATCGGGAAAACATGCAGAAGAAGCTGACGGACAACCAGACTCCCACTTCATCGAAAGCGTCGTCGTTTTTTATCGAGAACCTACTGGGTAAAGGGCGGAATAGGCATGAGTCGACGTCGGACAGGAGTCACGGGGAAGCTGGTGTGGAGACTGTCTCCACAGAGACCAGAGTCCTGAGCACACATCAAGCCGAGGCGAGCGCTCCAGCGCCTGATGGCTCCGGCTCCACAGCTCGGTCCCCGTCCAGGGACTCGCCGTTGCAGTGGTACCGCGGGGGGGCTGTGTTCAACTTCAAAGCTTTGGAAACACCACAGAGTGAGTAGAGAGTCGCTTTTTAGGCGTCCTGAATATAGATGATTGATTTCCCGAAAAAATGCTATGCAAAAAAAAAAAATAATAACATAACATAATACACAGACAGTAGACAGTTTGTTGCAGCCATCCCGGTTAGTGTTAGCAGGGGTGTCATATACTGGTGTACGCAGTTCAACATCATTTGTTAAATTGCTTATACTGCTACAAAAATGAACCGTGAAATGCATGGAATATGACATGCATATGACAGAGTCTTAAAGTAAAAAAAAAAAAAACAGTATACCTGCTTATTGCGCGGTCTCTGGTTCTAAGTCACATGCATACAGCTTATTTACAACCACACATCATGGCGGTTTGGTGGTGTTATTCACGTCGTATATTTGCGTAGATGTATTAAAGTGGCAGAACTATAGGGAGTTAATATAAGCCAGCTTTGAACGTCAGATGTTGCTTCTCGCTTCATTAAATAAAACCAACAATGTCAGGGCGAGTCGAGTGTGGAGTAGCCCGTGGCTCTTCTCTGCCTTCATCCAGCTAACCAAACTATTTTAAAGACTACCGTGCACTTGGTTTCTAATGCGCGTCAACATTTAGAAAATAATCACACTAAGACCGAATGTTTTAACAGGTCACATCACCATACGTGCATTCGTCCTGTACTGTGTCACTGTTGCTTGTCATCAAGAGATCCGTGTCTCGGTCTGAAGATTACGCACGTGGATTACGCACAAATGCCCAAAATAAAACCCAAAACAGACGCGCAGTAGCGCTGCACGTCAACATGACGCTTTTACGCACATTCAGTGTCATTTATGCCACTCACACACGCCCTCGCATCAAAACAAAGTGCCCTTCCGTTTGGAGTGTACAGTCAGATATTGATACTGATTTTACAATTCCACCCTTACTAATGCACACTAGTCCACACAGTATCGGAAACTTGTTGGATAGCATTATTAACTTATACACTGCTAAGATCTTGTCAGATTTTCTTCGGTATTCTTACCTATTTATTATGCTCTCATCTGTATCGCAGTCGGGCCTGACACAATGTACACACATGGATCATGTGTTATGCAATCCAATCAAAATGCCTTAGCTGCCCATGCGCACCCCCGCTTTGTGGAATTGGATGAACTGCAAAAAAACACATCGAAGTTTCCCAATACTTATTGTAAGTGAAAATGTCAGATAATGTTTGATCTCTTCCGACTTGTTTCCGTCCTTTTTGGCGGATTGTATTATTTCACCATGCTTCAACACATTGAAGTAGAGAGAATACTTGTGTTGTTTAAAGGTCAACAATGTCAGAAAGCTGGGCTGCCAAAGTCAGTCATGTTCCGGTTTGTTCTCCTCTCAGGTCCAAGAGATAATACCAGTTCAGACGACCACTGCTGCTCCATATCAACCAGTGACAGGTGCTCCCCTGCAGTGTCTGAACCCATAACGGAGGGCAGCGACGAAACCGACCGCAAAACAGGCGACAGCCATCTGACCGACGACAACGAGGACGCGCTTAACGGCTTTGACGCACGGTCGGAGCAAGACGCATCCTCGGACCCGAGCTCCACCCGGAAGAAGAAGACTCGGACCGTGTTCAGCCGCAGTCAGGTGTTTCAGCTGGAGTCCACCTTCGATGTGAAGCGGTACCTGAGCAGCTCCGAGAGAGCGGGGCTGGCGGCGTCTCTCCACCTGACAGAGACGCAGGTGAAGATCTGGTTCCAGAACCGGAGGAATAAATGGAAGAGACAGCTGGCGGCGGACCTTGAGGCTGCACATATCCCACACTCGACCCAGCGGATTGTCAGGGTCCCCATTCTGTATCACGAGGGGCCCGCACCCACTACAGCGCTGGGTTTTAACCTGAACGGACATCCACTTTCTCCACCCGTAGCGGGGTTCTCCAGCTCCATCAACTACCCTCTGTCCTCTTTTGCTCACTCCATGAGCATGTTAAGATCGCAGATGACCGGCTTGGTGTAAAGTCTGTTGTATCAAATATCAAACTGTTTATAACATGAATGCACCCTGTTCAATACTGGGTCGTGCAGTAACCCACAATGCCGCGGAAAACTGTTGACTGCATCCAAAGATAAGAGCCGCAGAGACATTAATGAAAACACGCAGTGATAAATCATCTGTATCTATTGTCTGTGCTTCTGTCACAGAATAAACAGACAAACATGGCAAGGCCGAAAGCAAGGGAGGCCGAAACTGTTTATGTACCCTACTGTATGTTTGAATACACACGTATTTTTGCAAACTTTTATATTTTAAGCTACACATTTTTCCAACTTTGTCACTTTTTCACATAATAGATGAATAAAAAAACAAACAAGCACACAATTGTCTGCATTTCTGTTGTTTATACGTAGTCATGAGCTCAAATGGGTATTCCTCTGTCAATCATAAGGGTCCCACGGAGAAGTGCTTAGAGAATAAGGTGAAGCCATGTGGGCTGTGACACAACGCGTAAAGCAGCAAACTGTATGTATTTTTCATAAATGACAAAGTGAGCCGTTGCAACAACCTTTTATAGCCTACACTTGAAGTTTCTACTATAGCCTCTATTATGACTATTCAAGCTCATCTTGCTTCCATGTCAGCTGAGCATCTAGTTCATTAAATAATCTTTGTAAAAATAAATAATAAAAAAACATTATTTTTGCCATAAATATAGGCAAAATGATCACGTATAAAATGCATTGGGCAGGCAAGTTCAGCCGCTTCGCGGACCCTTTCATAACAAATGCCCGGCAGTCACGGCAGAACGTTTTTAATGTTTAAGACAAAATAAGTCAAAACGCCCAAACGTGTTGTTCACGACTTCCCCGAATGCATAACCTTTCATACTGATTTATTAATGCACAATTCGGAGTTTCCAACTCGTGGTAGATTTAAAAAAAAGTTTGGCCAACGTTAAAACATATGGGCGGTTAACAGACCTTCACAAAATTAAAAAATCAAATAAAAACGGCTAAAATTGTATTAACATAACCACAAGGTAAGAGTGATCTACATTACATTTCCCCGCTTTAAATGAACAAAATATATGACATGTATATATTGACTATAATGAGGCCTACAGTAAATCATTCCAATAAAGAAAGGATCAATTTGTGAATGCAACATGTTGTAAATGTGAAAAAGCAACTATTTGTGTTGGTATATTTATAATATGTTACTTTTTTATATTTTTAGATGTATCTACTTCAAATGCAGAAAGCCCAACTCACAGAGAAATAATATTACTCAATTCTAAACCAGAGTAGTGCTTTTGGGAAATACTAAAAATCACAGATACATACACACACACACACGCACGCAAAGCAATGCCACTAATAATAATTTGATTCAATTTTAAGTTGCAAATCAGTTGACACACTTTTTTTCATGTATGGGACACCCACATCTGAGTCGAATTAAGCAGCCTGGCCGAACTTCAGAAAGAGAGAGAGCAGGCTAATCAAAAGCACCATCGATTGTGCATGGTCTCACAACGCACATACAGTCCTATGGTGTGAAATAACAGTGACATTAAAGGCTTTATTTCCCCGAGGGACTCCTGCAGGGCTCCCGAGGATCAAGGGGGTGAGTGGAGGAGAGGGAGGAGGGGGGGGGGGGTCCCCCCTCTCGTCCCATCCCCTTGCTGTCATTGGTCCGTACCGCACGCTCCTCTGGACCAATCAGCGAGGACAACGCGCGCTCCATCCGGTGTGTGCAGTAACGGTAGAGGCAGAGCATCTGCAGCCCGGCAGTGTGTGCTCAGTGGCTGCTGCTATGGTGCGTAGAGCATCGAGACGTTAGTGGTCATATTAACGTCCCGGGTTAGAGTGAACGGCGAGTAGAGTCGCGGAAGTAAACAACAAAGGACTGAAGCTTTGGAGAATATGAACAAAGTGGACGCACCATGCCGACCCGCCGCCTCTCTCAAATTCACCATTGACAGCATCCTCAATCTCAAGACAAGCGGGAGGAACTGTGACAGTTGTCACCCCGCCGGACTGCGGGATGATTCGGCCACGGCGACGCTTAAAGACGGTTTCCAGAGCGCGCACGAGGAGCACGTAGGCCAGCAGCGGCGTGACCCGGGTAGCAGGCTTAACGAGAAAGGTAAGAGGGGTCTGTTTGGGGAACGTGTAGCTGCGTACGGAGACCTTCTGACATCTGGGTCCACCATTACGCAACACACTCCCTCACCACATGGTCTTACAATTTTCTAATGGTAGCAGCACAGCTGAGACGTAACCGCAGCGGGGTAAACGAAGTGTCATTTTGTTCGCAGAGTTGATCACGGACTGCAACGGAGCGACGGATTCGGTGATCATCAGCCGCGGAGACCCGAAGACAGCGGCGGCGGAGGTGCGCTTCGAGAGCGGGGACAGCAGCTGCGACGACAGCAGTTCCACCACCACGGCCGCGGACACCCAGAAAGGAGGCAGCCCTGCCAAGAAGAGCAAAATGATAACGAAAAAGAAGACGCGCACTATTTTCTCCAAGAGACAGATTTTCCAGTTGGAGTCTACCTTCGACATGAAACGCTATCTGAGCAGCGCGGAGCGCGCGTGCCTCGCCAGTTCCCTCCAGCTCACGGAGACCCAGGTGAAAATATGGTTTCAGAACCGCAGGAATAAATTGAAACGGCAAATCTCGACCGAAATCGACGGACCTGTTACCGATTTCCCTGAGACTGGAAAGCCCGTGGTGGTGGGGCAGCTGCCGGCCTTGTATAAAGAGAGTAGCCTTCTGGGGAGATGCCTGCTTCCCATGCCTCTGCCCGTTGTGTACCCGGGGAGTAGCACGCCTTACCTCTGCTTCACAAACGCCAGCAAGTACTTCAGCCTGTATGACGGGGACGTATGATGCTTTCATTCCTTCCCAACGTGAAAGAGACACTTTTTTGGTGGTCTGTTGCCAAGTTTCAAGCATTTAAGGTGTTTAGATGGTGGGCCGGAGCTGCGGCCCTTACCGTTTATCAGGACTGCAAGTACAACGACAGAGGAGTAGTTACATATCACTTACAAAATAAGCTGGATCGGTATTATTTATTTTTCAGTCAAAGCTATGGCTTTTTTTATGGAGCTGATTGACACTAAACCTGCTAGAGTAACACAGCCTTTTTTATTTTTTTTATTTTTGGAAATAGCAGGCTAAGCTAATGATAGCCCGAGGGGGGCCTAAAACACGTATCAATCTCAACATTTTATTGTTTACATGACATGGCATTTTTATTATTATTAATATTTTTATTATTATTATTATTATTATTATTATTATTATTATTATTATTATTATTATCATCATTATCGACAACAGCATTTCCAGCAGCCTACGCCACCAAAGAAATTACTATAGCCTATCTATTTGCATGCATTTCCTGTATTATAATGAATTTTGAATTATTGAAATGATCTATGTATTTAAATGAATGTAATTAACATTTTATTCTATGTTTCACGCATGTCTATTTTTTTCTGAGCATCCTACTATTCTTACTTTATTCCACGTTTCTCTATAGGCACCATTTACTGAAACTGTTATTAAAACATCTTCATTCAAGAAATGAAATTTTACAGAATTCATTCACTATTTTGAACTGATTTTTTTTTTTTTTTTTGTATTTCAGACAGATGAGGAGGATACAATGTATGTTCAGTCAGTTTATAAATGACAGTTTGGTTATTTTTTTGTGTGTGTTTTTGTAATCTCAGCAAATTACTACATGGACTTTAAAGATAAAAAAGACGTTGCACAATCTTAAGTCAAAGTAAAAACATAAAAGGCCCACACTTTTTTCCCTGCAAAAGCCCAGGCCTCAACATGTTTTAACCACAGCGTGTACTCAGTTTTAAATTGGGAGCAAAGCAGTTTGTATAAATGGTATAAAACCAGAATAAATTCAGAATCACTTATCAAATCCATTACTCACATCTTGATATTATAAGTACAAACAACAAGACCTGTCATAATGTCAGTAAGTCTGGGTAGAATGTGTGCAAAACTGTGGATGTCAATATCGAAATTGAAATATTTATCTGCAACTGGTCATATAACCAGCATATTCAAACTAGAGATTATGGTATATCAGATTGGCTATGTGATATTATTCCAATTTTTTTCTTCCTTGAGAAACTAAAAACAGTTGGAAGAATACTGATCAGTTGCCATACATTTAGCCTATACATACTACTGTATGGTCAATACCTGCACATTTCTTCCATGCAGGAAGTGGTGGACAGACAGGAGGTGAGACTCATCCGCTTCTGAGTTTCTGTGTAAAAGATTCCAGATACTTTGATGCAAACTACACAACATTGTGAGCAACATGAGCAACTCATTTTGGGAAAGTGGTGGCCAGAGGCAGACAGGAGGCGAGTCTCATCCCTTCCTAAGTTGCTGTGTGTGAGACAGCGTCTAGATCCTTAAGCTCTCTTCCTGAACGGAGGCCACTCTGTTGTACCACAGCCACAGACCAATTTACCAGCAGCCTCAGCATAATTCAAAGTGTACACAATGGAAAGCTGTGCTCCCACTCCTGTGAAGCCAAGCCAAGGCTCATGCTCTTGTGGACTAGCTTCAAGTCAGGCATATTACTAAAGATTTGGGGTATGCGCTTTGCAAATACACCTCGAACGGAAGACTGAATTAATGCACCACACTAATCCATACTAAAATGGGGTCATTGGCTTTGTGCATTTCCTGTTTCTTTGATAATATTAGCATTCGTTAGTAGCGCAGAACTGAACTGGATCCAAGAAATCTAAGCTAAAATTATCCCACATGAATTATCAAAGTATGAGAATTAGAATCATGCTATTTTTCCACTAATAAAAATCTACTTCCTGCATTGACTGAGGTGAGAGTCAGTTGACCTTATCAGTGCTGCCCTTTGACCACATTTTACCACGACACTTACCCAGCACATTAGACCTAATCATACGGGACAGAAAACTTTATAGGCATACACTAGGTACATATATCGGATGCAAACTGGATCTTACATTCAAAATCAGGACACTTATTTGTTCATTATCTGTCCCCTGGCACCAAATAATAAAGAAATCTCTGCAGTGTTTGCATGCATCATTAAGTGTGTGATTCAGAGACACACACACTGCGTGTTTGTGTGCCTGTGTCTATAAACCAAAGAAGAGCAGGCTGTCTCGTGTTTCAGAGCTGCTAGAGAGACAGTTACACCACTGCTCAGTACCCACAATCCCTGGCGGCTACCCGCTCAGACATGATGGCAGACTTTCAAGATACGAGGTGTGGTCAAATGCTGCGTTGTTAACCTTTAAATCGTATTTAGTGGAGACATGAATTAAAGATCATACTATCTTTAAAGGCACTCAAATGGGATCCTTGTAATGCAGAGACTAAGGTAAAAATATTTCTAGTATATAGTTTTATTTATTATGAATGACCTTACTGAGTACATGCCAAACATCAATGCACTATTTTTTTTATAAGAAGTGCTAATTGTTGTCTACCACTGTGCTCTTTCCATTTTGTCACTCCATCCTCCTCTCCTATTCTTACTGTACTTGCCTCCCGCCTCTTGCCTTGTCATAGCTCATCACAGTAGTCTGTGCACTGAAGCCTGGCTGTGTGCGATTATGAATGAATTAGGGAGGACTGTGGGGGAGAGTGTGTAACAAAGAGAGAGAGAGAGAGAGAGAGGGAGAGAGGGAGGGAGGAAGGAGAGATCGCTCGGAAGCAGTTGATGAGTGTGTGTGTTGGAAAAACTACAATCACGTTTGTATTTCTGCATGGGTCTGCGCCTCTCTATAGCTGAGGTCTGGCTGGTTTAGGAGCAAGGAAGTCCTGTTCCTGTTGGTTGGAGAGCGACTGTGTGTGTGTGTGTGTGTGTGTGTGTGTGTGTGTGTGTGTGTGTGTGAGAGACGCCAGTGTAAAACTCTTTGGCAGCTCTTTTCTGCATGACTAGATGGGGGCCCCTCACTCAGCTCGCTTGTTACTTTAACCTCAGTTGGCCTCTCCCAGTCATCTGACAAAGGTCATCGCCCAAGACGATGGGAGAGACTGTCGCTGAACATGTTTTTGCTACACGAAAGCACACAAAGACTGTCAGCAAAAGATTTCACATGGAGGATCTCATATAGATGCTAGGCTTTAGGATCTATTGGCCTATATCTGTCTGTCAGATGCTAAAAAACACCCCCCAAAAAAACATACTTCATTTGGGGAGGATAGCTCTCAATTTGACAATGCCTAAACAGTGTTTAGGCATTCTGATAAAACAGACACATTCAAAAACAAAATGTGTGTCTCCAGCATCAGCCCTATCCAAGGATTCCCCCGGGGTGTCCCGATGCACTGCAACCTGAGACCAGAACTACATGACACAGCACATTGTAAAGTAAACAACAAGGCTATTAGTTAGAGGGGGAACCTGAGAGGGAAGGTCTGTGTCACACTTAAAGACTGTTTGATGGCCTATTGATCTGCTAATTTGGTCACCCCCCCTCTCCATGATGCAAATTGCTGGAGGAAATTGAAAGATGCCAGAGAGGATGAAATCAGATGAAGGTAAGTGATACAGAGACAGAGATAAGAGGGGAGGCAGTGCGGGGACGAGAGAGACGATGAGACCAGACTGGACCGTGGCCAAAAATGAACTGCAAAGCAAGCTAAGTGAGAGAGAAAAAAACAACAAATAAAGTTGAATGAATTTATAGATGCATTATGAACAGGACGAAATTACGTGCATGTCTGAATGCAAAACTCTTCTTACTTTGTGTTTTAAACCTGTTGTCAACAGAAATTGTAAAAGTCTATTTCGAATGAATCTCAATAAACAGTTATCTGCATATGAATGCAGAATCTGTAGGCAACGGGAAAAGGTTTTGGTATCGGTAGTGTTCTGGTTTCCGTTTGTAGTCCGAGTAGGATTGGCCACGTTTGAGCGGGCTTTGGTTGCATGCAGGTAAACAGTCTGTGTGGAGAGGAAAAGAGGCGGAACGCACTGGCCGAAATGGCGCTACAGTCAAGTCAAAAGGCTTGATCCTCTGTGGACCATGAATGCCTGTGTTGTTAAGATATTTCAGTTTGGACAAAAGTGGTGAAACGACTGACCAACAGACTTTGCCATCCACCAGGGCAATACTGCTAGCATGGCTAAATGTGTGTTGCAGTATTTAAGCTATTATAGCAGAACTGTCAAATAAGCAATGACTTCATAACCCCATTCATCGACTATAGTCATAAAAATACACATCCCCTTATCACCTATGTTACGTAAGAACTCATAGCTTTGGTTTCGGTGTAAATTCAGATTTGACTAAAAACAACTTATATTTGGATATCCTACTTCATAATCTTGCATTTTGTACATACAAGCTTTTCATCTACAGCTACTCTAATGTAATGTGTTACATAAAGTATTTTCATTTTGCCTTAGGCAAAACTACAGAGAAAACCATAAAAATAACCCAGTTCCATTAAAATCTATGTAAAATAATGCAATATATAATTAGTGTTGCATTACATCTCTTTTCAGACAAACGCACACACACAAACTGTGTATCAATTAAAGAGCATCGTGTCCCACACCCTCCCTCACGTCCTGTCCCCTCAGACACTCTTGTCAGGGTAATGTGCCATTAATCTACCACTGAAAACACATTATTAGCCAATCAATAGGTAAGATGGAGGGATAAAGGCAGAGGGAAGAGGAGAAGGAAGGAGAAAGACAGGAGGCAGGGGAGGGATGCTCTAAGTCTAGGGGGCGTTTGAGTGAGAGAGAGAGAGAGAGAGGGGGGGTCAACACTTATCCATAACACCAGAGAATGAGCTCCACTATTTGCAGACATGAAAAACTCAATGTGGTTTCATGCTGGCAGTCAATATACGTCCATTAACAACAGATAGAGTTGTCAGAGTGTCCTAACTTTGAACCCCCCCCCCTCTGTGTCCTCTACAAACCTTCATAACCTACAGTTTGCTTGGATTTCATATAAAAGCTTTAATCCTAATCTAACTCATGTTATCATGACAACAAATCTCTGTTTTATCACTGGTATTGAATTAAAGGTTCTGGTGTTGCCGTGAGCTCCCAAGACATTTAACTGTAGCTTAGCAACATCGCATCCTTCCAAACTTTGTTGGTGACATATCAGTATGGCACAAACATGCACACTGAAATCAAAGGCTAAATTGAAATAAATTCACGTTTCCAGCATTAATAAAGATTTGCAAGCTATGCCAGCCACAGCTTTCGTCCTTTCCGTACACACTACTGGACAGATTGTTTCTGTGACATTGAACACACTCAACCTTCCCACGCGCACCCTGATGGTCTTGTACCACAGGATGCGGTCAGCCAGATCTAAGCAGAGCAGGACATGTTCTGTGCGTGAAGCGGAGCTGACCTGCATGCCTCTATAGTGACACGACACACAGTCCCACCCAGGAGACCAGACAGACCCTGGCCTGCTGCCATGTACGGCTTCGCTGGATGCTGCTGAATAAACAGCTGCAATGAAACCCAGTCCCCAAACCCCCGTGTCCTGCAAATGTTTGTTCCAATTAGGGGTGTGCCATATCCTTTCGTTCACAATAATATCGCTATTATTTTTTTAATGATAAAAACAAAAAATCATATCATGATAATGGCAAAATTCCGACTTGTTTTGGTAATGAAGTCATACCATTACGCACAGCATAGTCTATATCCACGACGTATAGGATGATGTAGTCTATATCCGTGACGTTCCACTTCCGGGATTGCTCCGGTGCTGCTGGAAATTCCGCCGGATGTCCCTGTTTTCAGCCAGATGTCTGTTACCTTGCCCTTCTTCTTGTGTTGGAATTTTAAACTCTGGTGGATTTGGACTGGTGGACAGCTAGCTGACTATCTGTCCAATCTGAGTTTTCTGTTGAACGACTAAAACTTCTTTTGAACGTACACGTTCCACCAAAACAAATTCCTTCCCGAGACTATTTTGCAGAGGCACCGTTGCTCCATCTGGTGCTTAGCGCCGCCTAAGACGATTGTGATTGGTTTAAAGAAATGCCAATAAACCAGAGCACGTTTTTCGCCCATCCCGGAATGCTGTGTGGACTAGCCAGACCCTCCACCTCAGCGCTGTGGAGGAAGGTCTGGCAATGCGTGACTCCGCACAGCAACATAAAGCATGGCTGAAAGCAAAATTCCCACAGGCTCCACCGGTTAAACGTCATTCATTGTCCTGAGTTCACATTAATTCAAATACAGTAGTTCATTAAAAACTACTACATGGCATGACTTCAAAATAAAAGTGACCTTCCTGTGAATGTGGCAATATAACATTCATTCAATGTCAGACAGTCTGTCAATAATAAATAAACAGCAATAATTTATTTAGAAAAATACAACGTTTCGGTCTCAGACCTTCATCAGGTAAATTCCTGATGAAGGTCTGAGACCGAAACGTAAATTCTGCTATTTTTGATCATATCCTACGCACTTGCCCGACAAAAAAGGTGTGCCAAAAAGCTTTCCTACGTTGCAATAATAAATAAATAAAAATAAAAAAATATATAATTTAAAAATATAACAACTGCCAGCAAATTGTATTTCAGAGAAAATTTGAATTTAATTTGTGTGAATAATTAGTTTAACTTAATAATCTGACTTCAAAATGACAGCACACCACCTCAGAGTATTACTCAAAGAATATTAGGACATTCTGATGTGGAATCTCAAAATTAAAGCCCTCTGAAATGCCAATTCTGATTAGTTTACTAGAATGATCATGCTGGTATGATCATACGCATCAGAGGGATAAATCTAACAGTTAAAATATTGAGATGTATATTGTATACATATTGTAAATAACATACTGATCAACATGTCATGACGGGTAACCATAACAATCACTTTTGTTGCATAGCCTGAAAATATAGAGAAATTATTAATAACCCATATCGCCCAGCCTCAGTTCCAATACTGCATGTGATCCAGTTAGGGCCTACACAATGTAATATGATGTAATATCGTGCTGTCCATCATGACGATCTCAAGGGGTAAGAAAAACTAAAGGACAAGGAAGACGTGAGGACTGGACACCGGGATATAACAATCCACTCTGACCCAAATTTGATTACTTTTGAATCCAGAGGGGGAAAAAAATGCACTGTTTAAGCATAAACAGAAAAGCCAGGGGTGTTGATAACATGTCTCTGGTTAAAACAGAGTTTATCAAAGAATTTTTGAATGAGGAATAGATCACCGCTGGCATGGAGTTATTTCCTCTCACGCAGGCACAGAGCATACGTGCTAGAGACTTCAGGTTTAGTGCTCAGCTAACTTGAATGGGATAAATGATTTAATAGTGCGGCCCTTCTAGACTTTTCAAAAGTTATCGGATCCAATGGATCAAATTTTCATAGTGAAACGTGTCATTTTTGCGGGGTATGTGACTTTAAAAAAAAATGTATCCGCTGATTTACGGTAGGGTTCCACACAGCAAAACACCTCGCGAATTTCGGCCAGCGAAAGTTTGCCTCGGGGGCGTGGTCGCGAAAACAACACGCAAGACCGCAACATGTTTTTAAATGTCCCGGGCTGTCAGAAGACAGAGGGCGGTAAAAATGCACAGCAGCAAACCATCGGTAAAATGTTAGCTCATAAATGCTCTGGTAACCTGGCTATGTAGCCTAGCTGCCTTGCTATGCTTACAATGAAATGCAATGTCCGAACATGCTAGCGGGTGACCTGTCGGCTAGCTGAATCCTTTTGAGTGTTTAATCTATCTACAGTGGTCTATTTGGTGGTGTGTTTGCCCTGTTTAAGTTGGTGTGACATATAAACAACAATCCGTGTTGCTACAAGCGTCAACGTTCGCCAACAAAACATGTAATCAAACAAACGCACAAGTAGCCTAGCTAGCTAGCTACCTGGCTAGGCTACAATGAAATCCAATGTCCGAACATGCTAGCGATTAGCCTGTCGGCTAGCTGAAAAGTTCGAGTGTTTAAACTAACATATACAGTGATCTATTTAGTGTTGTATGTGCCCTACACAGTTCGTGTGTCATATAAAACACAATTTGTGTTGATAGAAGTACCGATGTTCGTGTAGAAACATTTTAATCACATCATAATTTTCATGATACGGCGCTGATAACCTCCGCCATCTTGGTCAGACTTTTTTGGTAACTCCCGCCTCCAAACACAAACACACGGACCTGATTGGTTCTCGAGTGGTCCTCATTTGAATAAAGTTAAACTTTCGTCAACTTTATTTCGCTCCCCTCGGCGATTCGCTCTCATCTCGCTCAATCAGGGCGAATTTCGTCTCCATTCAACCTCAATGGGAGCAAAGTGAAATTTCGCTGTGTGGAAACCTACCGTTACAGACATCTCTTTCGCCAACTCTTTTTGGGCCAGAGTTCATCATGTGATGGGCCGATAGTCGCAATTCCACTGTTTGGCCACTATGTTCAATTTGCTTTAAAGCCCGGGCACTCTTCCTGGTGGCCTTCTCCATAAGAGGATAAGAGAGAATAGCTTTTATAAACAGACATTTAAAGGGGCGCTATGCAGTTTTGGCAATTTCTTTGCCGTTTTCTCACTTTTTGCTCGCAGGTGTCTCTATAGAGCTTCGGAATAGATATTTGGCATCACTGTTGTAAAAACTTGTTGGCGACTCACCCCCCCCTCCCGTCTTCTCCCTCTGGTCATGTGCATTTGTTTTCATAGAAGCCGGCGAATGCACAGAGCCATGTCCACTGAGGTAGACAGCTAGCAAGCTAGCTAGTAAGCCTGTAACAGACAGCAATCATAATAAAAACCTTTACAGACAATAGCAAACACCCTGAGGTCACAATAATAAGAAATACAAAGATTAAACTGAGTTTATCCCAAAGATACTTACAAGTGCAACAGCAAGAACGCCAGGTCAGCATCGGATTTGCAGGCTTGTGTTTGTCTCAGTTCTCGCCATTCTGAAAACACAGGTCCGATATTTACTCGTGTCTGACTCCTCACTCGGTCAGTCTGCCGTTTCCCCTTTCTCTGTTCCTCCGACAATGCTTTCCTAGCTTTCTGCTTCTTTTTTGCCGGCTCAGCCATGACGATAGTGTGAAAAACTCCATCGCTACCTTGTTCTTATAGCTAGCCAGTTCCTGGATGTGTACAGTGCCGTAAAGCAATTTGTTACATTGCTAAACCCGATATCACGCAATACTTCCTGACGCTGAGGCCGGCGGCTCGCCGACCGAAAGTTGCAAGGGTGGTTTTTTCGCTCACAGGCGCTAGGCGAGACGACCACCATTACACCCGAAAAAAAGTCATATAACCATTCCAATGACTCCGAAGCTGTTTAGTTAAGGTAAATTAAGCTAAAAAAAAACTGCATAGTTCCCTTTAATGCGCATGAAAAATAATTTGTTGAACATAACAGGATTAGTCCTGTGATGAGAACACAATGAACATTTTGGCCGAAACACAGCAACTGAATTCTTATTAACACTGTTAGAGTTTTTTTTGTCATTCATTCAAGATATTGTGTTTGTGATCACTCTCGTGATAACTCTGTTGATAACTGTTACTTCCCCACTAAAACACACACAACAAACACACCTCTTAGCCCTGAAGCAAGCAGATCTCTCGAGGATTGTGCTCCCCTCTGGCCAGTTCAGGAGAGGCTCTAAGTGCTCTGTAATAGCCAGCAATCAGCACAGATGGAAACCAACGTCTCGCCCTCAGGAAAGAAATATAAATAAATAAGATGAATAAATAAAAGCCCTGTGTCCTCACAGCCACATACTACATTGGGCATGTGTTTTATAATGAATATAGATTGAGAGGTTGAAATATTTATGGTCCAGGGGTGGTGTGAGTTTGGGGGTGGGGAGGGGCTAATGGTGTGAAATCGCATCCCAAGTGGACGGAAATGAAAAAGGAAAATTCCTCTCGGTCCGGAAGCTTCCAAGCAAGCACTCGTGAGGCCTCAACTCGCATTCTGTGAATCTGCCTCCACCAAAACGCCTTCAGAATGATTTTTATTTTTTTTTTCATTGGTGTCAAAAAGAAATTCTCAGCTAATACAGCATTGTAGAGACATAATGTATTCTTGCCGTAAACAAAAACATCTGTATTTAGAATAACTTCATAATCCCGGAGTGATGTCACAAAACAGCCTCGCTCTAATCAGCAAAATGCCTTAACACTTCGTTTACCCTGAAGTGCTCTATTCACCCAGATTACCTAATTTGCCTGTATGAAGCATTTACCTAAGAGCCATAAACAGTTAAAGGCCTCCATTGGTCAGTGGAGAGGTGTCTGGGGACACGGGCTGACTAAGAACAGCCCAGGGGCCAGATGAAGAATAACTGAGTAGACGGCTGCAGAGAGAGAACATATTGTCCCTGACAAGAACAAACATTAGACTGATAAACAAGTGGCTCGGGGTGAGCAAGCATTTTAGTGAAGCATGAGAGATAGAGAGAGAGAGCGAGAGAGAGAGAGAGAGAGAGAGAGAGAGAGAGAGAGAGAGAGAGAGAGAGAGAGAGAGAGCAAACTGTAAGCGGTAACAGAGAGTCAGAGCAAGATGAGCGCTGACTCCAAAAATAGTCACAGCGCGGCCTCGGGAGAGCTCTGAGATTCACCGATTCGCTTTTACATCGTTACCTTGGATCAGCCTCAACATGTTCTGTTTGTATACAAACAGAAGGGTGTCTGAGTGTGTGTGTGTGTGTGTGTGTGTCTGTGTGTGTGTGTGTGTGTGTGTGTGTCTGTGTGTCTGTGTGTGTGTGTGTGTGGGTGAGTGTTGTCTGTCTGTAAGAATAGTTGTGATGCTACATACAGTATATGTGTAAAACATGCTGATATGGGGCATATAGCCGGATAAAAGTGTACATGTGTTGCTTTAATTCAGGCTTGATTGAACTGTGAAACATTAAAAAGCATCGAGGTGACCCTGGTTAACCAAGGCAACAGAAACGCAATGTTCATCACTACGTTGCACACCAATTAATGGGACAGAAAAGAGATGAACATAAGACAAGGGTCGACATTAACTACTTTTGCCCCGCAGCACTAAGATTGTCTTTCAATAATGATGTGAATGTCTTTTAAAAGTGTCTCCCGGCTCTTCTGCCGATGATAGAGAAACACGTCATCTGAGATCTCTCCTTACAGCGCAGCGCTTCTTCCGGCACTATTGCTACTTAGGAGGCATAAAGCATGCTTGTGTCAGGCAGAACAATGTTCCTGTCTTGAAGTAAATATTTTGTCTTGCATTTGAGGGGTGGTTTCAAACTTAAGTGTTTTAAAGCGCTGCTTGGGGTTCAGGGGCTTAGATGAGTGCTGCGGAATATTTGAAGGAGGCAAATTCTGGAGGCAGGTGGAATAAAAAAAAAAAAGTCTGAGATAAGAAAAGTCAACAGACGGTCTGTTGGGAGGGTTTAATAATGAAACGAGAACATGTGGACTTGCTGGAGTAAAGTACACTTAGGAGTGCACTCAGAAGTGTTGTGGAAGAGATACCGGATGACAAGTTGGGACGATGAGGTGCAGAGGAGACGGTTAACAAACCGCAGCTCTGAACCTGGGATCGATTCTCTGTCGATAAAGAAAACAGATTTCCCTTTGTGGTAATTGAAAAGATTAAAATAATCATAAAATCCCCGCAGACACGATTAACCGTTATAAAGCACAAAGCCGTAATACTTCTACATTCAAACCTAGAGGCAGTTAATGTGAATGTGTTCCATTCATAAGCAACACTTACTGAGTGCTGGTGTCTGGATGCTATGATGCTGCAGATTGAACAGTAAGTTTAAGTGCATTCCACTCATGTGTGTATAAACATAAGAATGTGTATGCAAACGTGTGTGTGTGTGTGTGTGTGTGTGTGTGTGTGTGTGTGTGTGTGTGTGTAGCCTCTCTCTGCCATCAGGAGGTTTTAATAGAGTAGTATATTCCTTTGCATTTTACATGACTCTAGGGCACGCTGCTCTCGCCTGTCTGCTCTGCTCACATCAGATGCTCAAATTGGAGCACAGAATGGACTGCAGGTCTTCATACTATCCCGATCTGTAATCTGTGTGTGCCTTTATGCGTGTTCACAGGCATGTGCGCATACTTTACATACAACCCCAATATGAATTCCTAGTATTTTACAACACTGCCAGGGTTATACTGGATCTGCCAACATTCAACAACAGGCCCAGACACACCGACCAGATGACCGACCCTCGGCAGAAAAGGCAGTTGGGCTGATCGGTGTCCCCGGAGTTGGTCAAAAAAGTGCCTCGGAACACACCAAATACGTCTCCATAACAGTAAGCGGCGCTCTGTATTGTCGCCCAAAAATGAAAACCGGCAGCTGATTGGACGAACGCGTCACGTGGGTCTGGTTTCTCCGGGAAATTCAAAGCCAGACTGTCATGGCGGCTTGTTCAGAATACGATCTCATATTGTACTAAAATAGTTCACCGAAACGTGTTTCTGAAAACATTTTAAGCGAGAAATAGGCCATGCAGTTGCTGAATCTGTCTGTCTTCAAAGATTTTCGTCAAATTTTGAGAGACTCTAGTCACGCTCATTCCGCTCCCCGTTTCCGGGTTAGCACTCTGCCAATCAGATGGGTCAATTGAGTCAGACTGCCGGCAGTGACCGCCCCGCCGGTTATACGTGTCAAATCGGCCAAAATGTCCGATTATTGGCGCTGTGTGTAGTCACTTTTAGCAGAGTCTGAATTAATAGTTATTACTAGTCATTGTGCTTCAACACTTCACTAGCCATGGATTGCCGTGAAATCCTGTTCATTCATGATCCCCAGAGGACCAATCGCTGACTTTGGTGATGCCCCGACATTTCGTCAAGCGCCACCACGAGGTAAACGTTTGTTGTTTTAAGTAGAATATTTCAACAACTATTGGACGGATTGCAATGATATTTGGTGCAGATGTTTATGTGCCCCACATAATGAATTGTAATAACTTTGGTGATCCGCTGACTTGGCGCCACCATTGGGTCAAAATTGAGTTAGTCCAGTTTGTTGGTAAATGACCAAATACGTAAGCAAAATTAACCCTAACCCTACCCCTACCCCTAACCCTAACCCTACACCTAATCCTACCCCTAAACCTAACCCTACCCCTAACCCTAAAGAAACTACTGTCAATGTTAGGGAGTAGGAGAGTGTTTTCTTTCTTGCCGTTGTCAAGATCCATGTATTTGTCATTTACAGTTTAGAAGTTCTAACAACTTTGTGACATGAATGAAATCTACTGTGTTTTACCATTTTGTAAAGAATTTTACCATAATGCCTGTTGTCGCTAATTTGCATCATACCTAAATTTATATCTATTCCATATGCTATAGACAAATTAACAATCTCAACTTAATTTAGCATCAGCTTGGAGCAAGAAACACACATAATATTTTGTTTATATAATTGTGAATAAATTCAGGCGTCAAGGGGTTAACTTCTTGCACATTCCAGCTGTAGCCTACTTTCTCTCAAACTATAACATTTCTACCACAACTTCAGTCTAATGAAAATACAGCCAGCAAAAGAATGGGCACACATTTTAATTTACCTTAATGGCTTTGATAACTAAATCCCTTGAAGCTGCAGTAACTGCAGATTGGTGGGACCAATGTTTGGCTTCAGATGAAATAATGCTACCCAAGCCGTGGTTTCTGTTTCTTTCAATGTCTCTGTGGCAGTGACATCTCTAACCATCCAGTCTGATGCGTATCTTTGTTTTCACAACACAGGAACAGAGTCTCTGGGGTTCTTTCTCACACTTCTCCTCTCCCATGCCCCCGACGACGTCTGTATTATATACAGTCTCTCAACTATTCATGATGTTTCCTTTAGAAAAGACGGATTAATCATTTATCACTACTTACTTACTTTATTTTCAATCCACGTTTACATCTTCGGTGTGTAATATTCACCTATTCTTCACATAAACAGAAAAAATATATATATATATCTACAGAAAAATAGAGACACACTTAACAATTTCTTCCCAGAGAAGTAACTTAAAGAGCAGAAGTGGCCTGACAGAATATCGGCCATAGCATACATACATACATATTCAATTTAGAATCCAAAATTGAAAAAATGAAAATGATTTGTTATGTCGTTATGCATCTATAAATCCAACAGAAAAAAATTAATAATCGTTTTTCATATGTAAAACTTTATGCCAAAAAACTAACTTTGAAGTCAAAATTAGGAAATGAAAATAACAGGTCACCGACCGAATTTGATTTTGCGTCTGATTTGCGTGACCAGGAAGTTGCTGACTTCTTTGTGTCTTGCACTTGTTAAACTTGAGGCAAATACACCTGGGCGATGGAGCTACCTGATTAAATATTTTTTTATATATTTATAACATTTCTTCAGTATCAAAGGAATTCAGTGATAGTTGTCTGTAGATTGATGTATGATTTTTTATTTCCTATTTTTGACTTCAGGATAAAAATTGAAGTAGGAAAAACAAGTCATTATTTGTTTTTTGTGTTGGATTCATAAATGAATGAATTTTTTCATTTATTTTCCAATTTTGGATTCCCAATTGAATATGTAAAGAACAAATCCTGCACGGCTTAACCCTTGTGTTGTCTTCCCGTCGGCTATGCAACTCTTTGTTTTTCTGGGTCAAACTTTTAAATTGAAACCGTAAGAAGCGTTTGTCGCTTTTCCCGGTGTTTTTTTGACGTTTGTTCTTTTCTTTTTTTTTTTTAAGCTTTTTCCAACATTTTTGTCACTTTTTTTCTGACGTTTTTGTTACTTTTTTCAACGTTATTTCCTTCAAATGTTATAAAATTTAATAAAACACCCACATTCAATGAAAGTAGTGAACTGATCATTAATTTTACTTGTGAAGAGTGTTGCACGGGACCATCCACGTTATTATTTTTGACAATTTGGTTGAAAGAAACACATATTTCTGATATAGAAACTTTTGAAAAAGTAGTTAGGGCCACTGAAACTGGCCCTAACTACTGTTAATGCAGGTTCGCTGAGCCCCGAGAGAGCCAGAAGAGTGACGAGAGAGCAGGGAACTGGACTGTATGGCCAGAGAGAGAGAAGAAAGAGTCAGGGGCTTGACATCAGATGTAAAATAGACCAGATGGAGGAAAACCAAAAGAGACAAGGGAAAACAGACTCTGTGTTAATAAGAGAGACAATAGTTTAATACAAGACCTGGGAAATACTCCTCAGTCTAGTGAGGCACATTAGGGTGAAGAATAGGGCTGTTGGAACAAATACCGAAATTTGAATATAATTCGAATAGTATTATACTATTCGAATGCTGAAATTACTATTCAAATGTGACTCTTTTTTATAAATATGTTTGCAAACGTTAGCTAATCTCCCTCTTCTCGCCTTGGCCTACCTGCACGTGTCACTCACGTCATGTCTTATGAACAATAACTTTACAATAATGGGAGTGAGAAACACAAGGCATTGTGAGGTCTAAGCTAACGTTACATACCGTACGTTAGTACAACATTACGGAGCTAACATTACGGAGCTAACGTTACGTACCGAGTTAACTTAGTACAAGGGGGAGTGACAGGCTGCGCATGGAAATCGTAACGAAGGACGGGAAATATGACTTTAACATTTACATCCACTGAGCCAATGTGCTTATGTTAACATTAGTTAGCTGGTTTCTTGTTTTCTAACTGCGTCGCAAGGTATAGTAACGTTAGCTTATCTGGGAGCTTCATGGAGACAGCTAAAGTTAATGTTAGCTGCCCTCTGTCAGAGTTAGCTTTGACTTCGTATATTACCTTTTAACAGCTGGATTCTCAGTAACGTGACAATCCGCAAGAAACAGGTTGCTTATAAATCACTAAAATTGTAGTGACAGCACCGTTTGCCTTCGTTATTACTGCAGTTAGCATTGTTTGTTACTTACCTAGTTTATGACAAATCGTTTCGGCTGTGCTTTCTAACATGATGTCATTGTGCTAACCGAGCAACGTTAGACTCTACAACAGAGCTTCACTACACTTGTAAGATAATATTTCATCACAGAGTTCTCTGTTGATTTGTGTTTGTCGCTGTGTGCTCGTAAAACAAAGTTGCGTGCAGATCCCCTCAAGGCCAGGATGATGTTAGAAGTCACTCTAGTGGACAGAACGTGTAACAACAACCACATGCTTATTGTATATAGTGGCATTAACAATGCATAAGCCTGAGTAGCGTAATACAATATTATTTAACAGGCTGCAATCGAGCATTAAATACAAAAAATCAAATGGAATTCGAATGGTATTATCGAGGAAGACTGACTGCTCTTGTGAAGACAGTTATATTCCAGCGTACTGCATTTTATAGAAATCATAATTGGGTTTATAGAAGTTGTATTGTGTCGTGAGATTATTTATAATGCAGACACAAACACATTATGCGTATTGTGAGCCCTGTATACGTGTGCTCCTGTGTGTTTCTGTGTGAGAGCATTTATGTGTGTGTATCTTTTTACTTAATGCAAGTTTAATGTGACTCAACCGGCTTGCCTAGAAAAGAAAAGTGTTGCCAAATCCTCTCATCCCCACTGACAGGGCGAGGAGTGAGTGAAGAACTATTAAACAGACTAATTGCCAACAGGATAGACTTGTCAGACAAAAGGTGCCACTTAGACCGAGGAAATAAAATCATGAGAAAGACAGAGAATATAGGAGAAGAGGAGATGGACAGGAGGACAGAAAGGTAACCACATTATAATGAAGTGCATTCAGAGTTATTGTTAGACAAAATATATGGATGTGTGGGTTAAGTTAAAGGATAAGGATCCCCGATCAACATAATCACTATTTGAAACGGTACGGTTTCAAAATCACAAGAGCCACAATTTAACTTAAACCTTGTGTTGTCTTCCTGTCAACCATTAACTTGTTGTCTTAGCGCTTATTCCCAGCGTGGTTGTCACTTTTTGTGATGCTTTTGGCAATTATTTAAAAGTTTTTGTCAAAAAAGCTTTCAAAGCTTTCTTTATTCATGGTCAATAAACCGAATTTATACGACATTATACCTCATTTTTTTAGGTAAAAAAAAAACAGAAATCAGAACGGTTACGATCAGAGGATGTTGAGTGGATCACAGACTGGTTTATGTCAAGGTGGAGGGTGGGGGTGTGGCCTTGACCAACTGCCACTTTGCTCGTTTGAAAGCCATGATGTCTCTCTCTCTCTCATGGGTGGGCCAAATTCTGTGGGCGGGCAAAGCAGAGAAAGGGGAGGTAACCTTGCTCCTTATGACCTCATAAGGAGAAGATTCCAGATCGGCCCATCTGAGCTTTCATTTTCTCAAAGGCAGAGCAGGATACCCAGGGCTCGGTTTACACCTATCGCCATTTCTAGCCACTGGGGGACAATAGGCAGGCTGGGGGAACTCATATTAATGTTAAAAAACCTCATCAAGTGAAATTTTCATGCCATGGGACCTTTAATTTTCTGCAATTTGGTTGAAAGAAACCCATATTTCTGATGTAAAAAACTTTTTCAAAATGTGTCAGATTTGGCACAAGGACAACACAAAGGTTAACCAGCTGTACAAGTGAAAGTCACGCTGGTGGCTCTAATGACAACGGTCATCTCTAAATCGACTCAAATGGGGTTATTTCTTTGAGTTGGTGAAACAACAAATCTTAGCTGTTGCCTGGTTAATATGCTCTGTGCATGTCAGTGTCTGTACATTTACAGGCCAAAGATGGTCTTGTGATAGAAGAAACACCCCCTGTGTATCATTTAATAAGGAGTGTGTTTCTGCTGTATTTAAAAGGACAACCGAGTGGTGAGTCATTTTCCACGTAAACAATATAGGTGAACTCCATATTGTCAATTACTAAAAGGCAGTTGTTGAATCAATCCGACATGCAGTACCTAATGTGTATTAACCCGGGGCTAAAAGATAAGGCCGGCTGCACACTGCCTGCGTGGCGTGAGCGTGGCGTTTCTGTTGCGTGTCAGTTGCGTGGCGGCTGCGTGGCGTTTTCTATGTCTTTACACACCAGAAACGTGTCTGACGCGGCGCTGCTGCTGCTGCTAGCCTTGTCGGACACATGTATGTTTCCCATTGATAAAATGAAATGTTAAACATAAATATACACTGATTTGATTACAGCAAATACAACGTCGGCAGTATTGACGGCAAAATAGGCTACAGAATATTTTGTTCTGAATTGACAGGTGCAATATCTTCTTTAATGTGACTATTATCGCCACTGGTCATCACACCCCCAACCGACCCCGTCAGACACCGCCTACCAAGAGTCTGGGTCTGCCGAGGTGTCTTCCTTTTCCTCGCCACTGTTGCAACAGCCACTGCTAAAGCTTGCTCTTGAGGGAATTACTGTAATTGTTGGGGTTTTGGAATTTATAGTGTGGTCTAGACCTACTCTATCTGTAAAGTGTCTCGAGATAACTCTGTTAAGATTTGATACTATAAATAAAATTGAATTGAATTGAATATTTGAAAATTTATAATTATTTTTTATTTTTTTATTACATTTATATCTGCATTTATGTCAAAACCTAGAGACTTTCAAACATCAAAATGTCATTTATTAAATGTATTCGTGTCAAAATGACATATAAACATCTTTTCGTATTCTATTTTGCCTGGAAACGCTTCCATCAGGCTAGCGTATCACGTGAAAAACAGGCATCGGTTTTGCCCACGTCCCACCCACCCACACAGACGTGCGTGTCACGCGGGCAGTGTGTAGGCTCTAACCTGTTAACATGGGAGCCCAAATAAAAATGGACACGCCACGCACCTGACACGCTCACGCCACGCAGCCAGCGTGCAGCCGGCCCAAGGCTCAAAATGGAGGCTCAACAAATGTTTGCTAAAAAAGAAATGCCGTGGAATTTATTGAGTAAGGCTGCACAATAAATTGTTTTTTAAATGCCATCGCGATATTAATTTGTGCAATAAACGTATCTCGTAAAGCTGCGACCTATTGATTGAAAGGAATTATCAGTAGAAAACATCATTCATTTTTTTTAGTGGTGCATTTTATACTCAATTCAATGTTCAATTTGTTCAAAACAAGAATGTTGGAAATGATTTCCTTTCATTTGTTTTCAATTTTTTCAACAACCACTGCGTTGTATTTCAGCAGAATACTGAAAGCAGCAGAAAGGCAGAACTGGGTATATTTAAATATCCGCTTGTTTATTTAAGTTATATCGTTATCACGATATTCAACAATGTTATGGCATATTCTCGTCATATCGTGAATTGTTGACAATAACATAAATATAGAAACCTACCAGCCTTATCCTTTCAGTTTGTTCCGTAAACATACGCTTTGCTTCAGACCCTGACATCAAACAGGACGAGCTAAATCTCTGGCTGCGTTTCTGTTTTGCAGCGAGCAAGTTTGACCACCTAAAAATATCATCTGTGTGCAGCACTCTCCCCTCTCTCAAGCTCTACACTAAATTGAGTGGCTGAACACAACTCAATTCACAGAGTCTAGGTAGAGTTATACTGATAAATATTAGATGGGATAGTTTTATTGCACGGAGCTTGTTGTGTTTGTTGTTTGAAAAGTGTGCTGCCTTAGCAGATCAGAGGGCAAATTCACCTTCACGCAAAGAAGTCAACCAACAGAAATAGCACACGCACAACAAGAAAGAAAAAAGGTGAAGAAAAACAAACGCAGCGCCGTCTTAAATACTGTGTGGATTTCACCTTGAGCAATCAAAGACGTGTTTCCTCCTCTAAAAAGCTTTTAAAAAATGCTGTGGCATCTTCTCGAATCACTTAATATTGCAAGGGTGTTGTGGGGATAAATAAATAAGGTTTCTCAAAAACGTTTTGAGTAGAAATGCTCTTATTGCTGCAGAGTTTCCATGTATGCCCTCTGGCCAAGCAGCAGAGGAACATGTGTCCCATTACAGAGTGGGAATGCGTGTATGAGACAAACCCATCACTTTGTACACGGAACAAAAAGGAAAGCATGCATTAGATGCCACACTGTTGTGGGAAACAGACTGGTTTTTATTTACAACGTGCCAAATTAAACACTTTCTCAGCATCTTTATTTCATTCAGGATCACACTTTTGGATTCTGACTTTGACTCTCTTTGTGTCTAATCGTCTATCGGGTTACAGAGAGCCGAAGCGTGACTTCATCTGCATCTCCCCGTCCTGTTAAACCCCTCCACCAGATTTATTGTTATGATTTCATAACGTCCTTGCGTGTGCATGACTGTGTGTGTGTGTGTGTGTGTGTGTGTGTGTGTGTGTGTGTGTGTGTGTGTGTGTGTGTGTGTAAGACAGAAAAAGAGAGACGAACAGTGTGAGAAAAGGAGAGTGTCTGTGTGTTGATTTATGATGCTGTATTGGTAATCAATATGGTTCTTTTAAGTCATTTGGATGCAGTGATTGATTCTCGGAGTGGTTCGCATATGGGATGGGAACTCGAGCTGTAAGTCTGAGCGTTCCCATATGGGTAACACTATCTGAGCTGAAACCAGTGCATCTATTGTTTGTGCTGAAGTGAATTAGCTGAAGATAAAAAAAAAAAAAAAAAGCTGGAAAAATAAAAAACGCACTTTTCAAAAATTGAAGCTCTTCACTAAGGGAATTAAAGAAGCTTCTGAAATACCTTTAACTTTGAGTTAAACATCTGAAACCTCACATTTAAAAAGGGGGTTGTCTAATCTTATTTAGTTCCTACGGACTATGAAGGGCCGCATCATTTTAGGGTATGGGGTGCTTCTTGTCTCTCTTTCATGTGCAGGTTGATTTGACAGGAGGGTTAGATGAAGATAAGAACATACAGAAGACTCTCTTTGGTTGTCTGTCAGCGAACAGAGACACGACTCCCTCCGACAGACATACTTTACCTCCGGCCAGGCACGGGAAGAAAGGTAGCTACTTTGATCGAGCTTTGATTAAATGTTGTTAACAATGCGGTTTGGCCTTTTCCTAACTTGGCCGGCGCACGGGCCGAGGGGCCACGGACAAAGACTGAAGAATTCCCGCATGTGCTGTTAGAAAGACAAGATAAGCTGTTGGTGAATTAAATGGTCATGTCTTGGGTTCAACTTTGTGGTGCTTATTACATTATTCTTTTAAGAGGGGACTAATAAAAGACAATAAAGAGCATGTAGGGCAATACAAGTCGGCTATGTTTTCACCCAAAAAATGATTTAAAGAGAATTGGGTTTTTTTACCTCTGGAATTAGCGAAAAATAAATACAATTGATATTAACTGTAGGCATAAAAATGTAATATTCAAATTTATTTTTCAAGATTGTCTTTGCAGACAATTCTTTTTCAGTTTTTTGTATCCGTTTGTAAAAATGCAGATTGTCTGGCTCCACATAAAAAAAAAAAAATGCTATTATTTGGGCTTTTTCGGCCAGTGGACACAGAGGTAGCACTGCTCCGAGTGCCTTCGTCTAACCTGTGTTAACAGCCTGTGAGGCTGATCCAAACTATTAGAAAGGAATGTTTCATCCGGGGTGATGAAAGACAACAACTACACTCATCTTATCAGCTCCTGGTGATCAGGACGGATACTCAAAACCCTGCATGGGGGATCAGAGCCCCATAGACAAGGAGAACACACACACACACACACACACACACACACAAATAAAGCCATACATATCTGCGAAAGACACACACACACACACACACACACACACACAAAATAAACCCATACATATCTGCGAAAACACACACACACACACACACACACACACAACATATATATTGCTATAATCTCAATAATGAGTGAACAACTACTTATGGAAGTTGATGACAGTCAAAATAGCCCCGCTGAGAAATAATCCACCCAACAATGGTTCTGTTATTTCAACTTTAAAACCCCTCCAGTTTTGGCATGGTTTTTAGTGAGATTACCAAAAAATCACTACATAATGTTTTATAAAACAAAATAAAAAAAAATTCTATTTACAATTTTGGAAGATTTGTAAAAATATTGTGAAGTTAAGCCATTTCTTTCAAATCAATGCACCTATCCCCCAACCCCATACATTACACTAGTAAAGCCATTATGCTGTATCTGAAGAGGTTTCAAAAAGCAGTAAATGTGGTTTGTCTTTACATGCTGAGTATGCTTGTGGTAAAGTCACTATAAACTACAAAAGTGCATTTCAAATGTTAAAACTTGCAGGACATTTGCATCAAAAATTACATTCTTTCAGTTCTCAAACTGCCAAATAATTACAATAGCTTGTAGATACAGAATGTGTCAAGTGTTATATTAATATTAAGTCTTCCCCATTTATATCAGTGATAGTAGGATTTATTACAGCGCTGTTGCTGTAGTTCTAGCTAGGTGTTCCTGATAAACTGAGTGCATACGTATAAGTCATTGTTCTCTCCATGGACAAGTGTGCTCTCCTGGGCTATAACACTAATCTGTCCAAATCTAATTAGAAGATTTGGGTGAACATTGAAAAAAATATATATTTAAAAAAAAGCAAGAAAAAAAAATCCAAAATAAAAGTACAAACATGGTGGCTGTGTGATGATGTGTTGGCTTCCATATCTTAATAATATCATAAAACAGTAGTTCTTATACTCGTAGCAAAAATGACATTACAGCCCTTTAATGTCTGTGTAAAGTCTTCAATAAACACAACAGTAGTGCGGGCACACAAATGTAAAAAAGAAATGCATCATCTTACATGTTTCACAACCGCTGTACCAGGTGTCTCATTGATTATTTTGGACTGAAGCTGTAACAAAAAGCCATCTGAACACAAACAGTCATGCTCACACACCAGTATCGGGTCTCACAGGCCTGTACTTCATGTCCAGCGCTGCGCTGATTGCAATAGATTTCAGATGAGGATCAACACTTTGAAACTGAGTCTGTGACCTCGGGGTTGAGAAGAAAGGAGGAAAAAATAAAGGAAAAAGATAGACAAAAAAGGGGAGAGAGAAAGATGGATAGTGAGGGAGAAGAAAATATAAACTGAATTTAAAAAAAAGGACAAGAACAGTGAAAAGAAAGAAAAAAAAGGAAAAGAGAAAGACAGATAAATCACCTAAAAAAGTGAGTGGATCTAAATCTGGTTGCTGGCGTGCATATTATGTCTATGCTGTAATAGGAGTCATAATAAATAGCCTCGCACACTCACGTCTGCTTGTGTTTTCCTGTGTGTGCAATCTAAGAAAGATGTATTCATAACTCGCCGTTAATAATCCAATCTGTGACTGATTTAGCTGTCTGCTGCCCAGGAGCCAGGCAGGCGCTACGGGACACCCCATCCAACACTCTGCTTTCCCACACCGGGACCGCGGGACACTGGGATACCCCTGCGGGGCACGAGTTGGGTCGGAGCGGGCCGATCACCTTAGTCTAAACTGACGTGTCTGCTTAACACACACACACACTCCAGGTAGTGTGCATGACAAGAGCTTGGAGGCGATACTGCATCAGTAAGGATATGTGCTTTGGCCTGTGGTGTAGAATATCGTCCCTAAAGGGGCTCGGGAGGTGTGTGTGTGTGTGTGTGTGTGTGTGTGTGTGTGTGTGTGTGTGTGTGTGTGAGATCTGCTGTAAGTATTTTTAAGTTTCTGTGACTATGCGAGATTGAGCGTTGCATGTTTTGGCACATTTGCCAGCATGTAAAAGAGACGAGAAGGCTTTTACTGCATAGTAATGGCACATTTGAGCAGCCTGGAAGACATTCACAATCACACAAAGCACACTGAGGAAATACTCACTGGCATTAATCCTCGGGCAATGAATTGAAATGGCCTTCCCCTCTATGTCTGGATAATAATCATCACCATGATTTTCACCACCGTCTTTCAAATGTTCTTGGCCTTTGCCTCCGGCTCTCTTTTGTTTCCAAAATACCAAACCTCCCTCTGTTATTGGTTTCTTACAGGGATCACAATCTGAAAACACACCGCAGTGATGAATATTTTGAGTAATCGCTCCTCCCGATCCCTATTTGGCCTCTTTGTGAGCTCAAGAGGAACTTACCCAACATAACCCAAAACTGTGGCCTGTATTTACTAAATCCTCTTTCAAGCCCTTAGGAGTTAACAACCAAAAACCAACAGAAAAACATCCTGGGTCCAGGGGTCATGGTAACTAGGGGGTATTGTTGTTCCCTGGATCTCTCGCCTCTCGCCCTCCGTAATGAATATGAGAGGCCTAATAGACCCTCAGTCTGACCTCCAGTAAGTGCTCCACACTTGGAAACATGAATTGCTGTCTTCAAAGCACTGCCACTTCCTGAATGTTGCCCTTTCAATGAATGTGTGAAGTGTGTGTGCGTGTGCAAGTGTGTGTATGTGTGTGTGTGTGTGTGTGTGTGTGTGTAAGTGAACATACACACACTTGAAACCAATGCGGCAGAGGTGACTGCCCCCTCGAGCAGTGAGGAGAACCAGGGGATTCCAGACCCACACAAATTTCAACAGTCACAATTATTCATAATTGCAGAGAAACAGAGTGTGTGCGAGTGAAAGAGAGAGAAAGTTGAGAGACCCGCAAACTGACAAACTCAATAAAAGGCTGAAAGAGTTTGGCAAAAGAGAATAGAGGGGAGGAGGGGTGGGGGAGGGGGTGGGGGAGAGTTGGCACTGATAAAGGCAACGTTTTCACACTGATTCCCAAAGAGCGGAGTGAATAGGTGGCAACAGTTGTGTTTCCTGAAGAAACCAAAATGAAATCATTATACAATAATGTGTCAGCACTCCTTGAAATACTTCTAATTAAACTATTTACAATCTGACACAAATCTACGGAACAGAATACACTCGAATTTCACCTAATCCTCCTCAACTGCACATCATAAACCAGCCCGAATGGAGAAGAAGAAAAAAAAGTCTAATCGTGTACCTTGTATCTTATAAATTATTTCAGTTAAATGTACTATACTTTCACAGGCTTCCTCACACAGGACACAATCAACTGCAATTAATCTGATCAATGGAATGTTAAACGGCGTACAGGATACGCTGCGGCAAGACTAAGTGCCCTCGAGCCCCATCGAGGATATTCGACGTGATGGAGAAAAACCATGTCCCCGTCTCCTCAAGGGGCTAAATCTCTCCCATGTTAGATAAATTAGTCTGGGTTAGTACCTGGACTTCCTATAGTCAACTCGCAACCTTTTGATCTTTAACTACGGCAAAATGGATCCAAGCTGATGAATTTGTACGCCCCGGTTATGATTGATTATGTGGCCGCTTAGGACGGAAAGGCCTGCCAAAGTTTATTTTGAGGGTTTTTTTTGGCGCTGGAATGGGAGTTGTTTTTTTTTTTTTCAATATTGAAGGATTTTCAGAGAAACAGGAACAGCATTATACAGAGGAATATAACATAAAAGGCACACAGAATCAAAGACGTTGGGGTCATCAAGTATGAGCTGGATGGGGGGGGGGGGATGGGGAGGTGCGGTTGTATGTGTGAAACAACAGGATTCTTGGGAATGGCGTTGAACTGGACAGAGGGCAGATCTGAAGTTAAATGATGACTCTAATGAATGAGGCTGTAATGATCTCGTCTACCGCGGCTGGTTCCCATGCAGACCCGGAGAGATGGTCAGTCAAGCTGGAGGCACGCACACACACACACACACACACACACACACACACACACACGATAAAATAGAAACACATGGTGAGTGCGTACATGTGTGTCTGTGTGCGCTGCCGGGTATAGGGGGCACACAAAAGGAGCATAAAATTACTTTACACCCACCACTCACTCCTACTGCTTTCTCCTTTCAGGCCTTTACACACTAAGCAGCAGGAAGTTGCCTTCGCTGTTTATTTCGACGACATTTTGATGGGAGCTTTGCCCCCTTGGCAGGCTGCGGCGGCACGTTTTGTCAAACCACCATTTACACACAAGAAGGACGACGTGTATTTTAAACACATTTAAAAAAAAAAAAATCCAATCCAATACACACTATATACTAACTATGGTCTAAAATTATAGTAGAGGTGATCACCTCTCAGTGACACAGACACATTAGAAGGATAGGGTTTATTGCAGGGTTGTTCTTCTTGATTGCACTACACTGTAAAGGTGTACCTGAGCTGGTAACTCTCTACCTAATAAGCTTCATCTCCACTGTTACATATGGTTCAGCCCAATAATGGTTGCAAACGGCAAACGCTTTCACATCGGATGCACCTCAGACACCAAGCAGGCTGAGATTGCATGCTGAGAAATGAACACCACTGACTCAGGTGAGCGCAGTAGTTGACCTACAACCTGCTGTATGAAGCTGGCCAGTGTGTGATCCTGATGAGCTCTGTGCCATTAAACTGCTGTTGCCTTGTTTTTTTGCCCCCAGATTTGCATTTTTGAATGCAAACCCATGAGTTTTGCTGTAAAAGTAGTGTTAAAAAGGACATTAATGCAGTCATACATCAAAAAATTTGGAGAATCAATTAAATGTACACATTAAAGACTGTCCTCATCAGAAAAAAACTGTGAAAGAACAGTTTTCACAAACGGCTTAAAATGAATAAAATGCAAAAACTTAAAGCAAAAGTTCCACATTTTGGGAAATAACCTAATACGCTTTCTTGAGATATTAAGATGAAAAGTTCGGTATCACTGTACAGTGGGAAACAGGTGGCCTGGTCCAAAGTTAACAACACCTATACTTAAGCAGAAACTATATAGATCTCTAATTAACATGTTATTGCTTATTTGTTTCATCTGTACAAATGAAGTGTAAAAACAACAAGTTGTGGTTTCATGGAGGGTTAAGTGCTGTACTACATCCTGACTGAGAGTCCTTATAGATATGAGGAATTGTTGGGAAATTAACATAACATTGAGTCCCCTAAGATGTGTTTGGATATGTAAAAAACAGAAACTTTTTCAGTTTTCAGTACAGTATATTCTATATTAAATAGATTCCTGGTATCCTGGTGGGGAAGGTTCTGTCCATTAGCTCATGGCATGATAAAAAATGTATCCCTGATTTTAATGAATATGTGATGCCTGTACATCTTGTATGTAAGTGCCAGCTCAGGCATTAGTGAAACCCTATATGTGACGAAGTGATGAGTGAAGTGTGTCAGCCACATAAATATTGCATACAAACAAATGTTTCGCATGTGACACATGACTGACTTTCTAAACTAATGAAACATCATAATTACAAAGTTTTAATAGAAAGTAGCTTGGACCTTTTTAAATTTGGCTCAACATGTTTAACTGGGCCGTTTTAACCCATAAGTCCAGCAGTCTGTCAGCATATACAAATTGTATTGATTTCTATCAAATATGTTTAATTGATAAATGGTTCAAGGAACAAAATGCCCTTTTCACTGTGCCTATTAAAAGGTGAAACAACTGCTGAATATACAACAGAAGTTGTGAACAAGACCTATGTGGATATCACATGTATCCATTCAAACAATAGATTACTGTATGTGAACATGATAGGATTTTGACACTACCACAATTTGACATGAAAAGAATATCACACCTAACACCAAACCTAGTTAGGGCAAAAATGCAAATTAATCATGGGCTCGAAAGTCAACCTCAGTCTCTCCTTGCTCCTCTTGCTTTTTGCACTGGCAATATGATCTAACAGTGCCAAAGCAATTATTTATGTACAGCCACCTCAGAATACTTAAAGATGTTCACCACAATAGCCTATTGATTGGTCCCACATCAGTAGAGTTTATTTAATTTTTCATACTATTGTACTTAGGGCAACAATATGACACTTGTTTGTGATATTAAACATGAACGTGTCATTTAAAATGAAATGAAATGTTTTTAGTGTAATAATTCAACACTACAGGACTTCCTTGAGTCTTCAGCAATCAAAGTGCTAAGTCGATCAGTTAAAACGGTTCTCATGATATGCACGTTCACACAAACAAAACTCTCCAGTTATATTGAGATGTAAAAAAAGGTCATTTCTAGGAGTCATGGTTGTTACCTAATGTGTGCCAACTACCCACCCATTAATATGCTGTAACAGTCTATTTTAAACACCCAGCTTCGTACAGCTAGCTGCTGCTAACTGCTATTCATTGGCCAGTAGCTACAGCTGCAACTGGAGCTGAACATGCTTTGGCTGATGGAAAGACTGCCTTCTTCTTTTTATGATTCACCACTTGAATATGCACATGTTCAATTATCTGTTATCTCGTCTCGTCTGTCATACTGTATCAGTACACTTAACATCAGTGTGCCTGTTCAGTCTATTCCCACTGGACAGTTTTGTTTTAATGCTTTCTGATGGGGCAGGGTGGTAAGCCATGGTGGAGTCATTAAGCTAAATATAATTGTGTTTTTTTTCCATACAGTAAAGTGACTAAACTAGTGTAAAGCCTGAAATCGCCCAACAAACACCCAATCCCCTGTTTGGTGTACATCTCTGCCGTTTTGCTACAGTGCATCACTCTCAGCTCAGCTGACTGTATGCATGGTGCAATGCACACATGGAAGTAAACACATTCTCATAGAGCTCAACAGTCCCACCCCTCCTCTGAGAGACCTTGGGTTCCGGAAGTAAATTTCCCATTCATTTCTCCCATTGACGTCTGGAAAAATCCGTATATAAAGAGTTTTAGACCATGCCTTAGGCTAACCAGATGGTACATGACTCATATGCATACAACGTACCATTTCGAGTGAAAAAACGAACAGAAAATCCCAAAAAAGTCAAAGGTTGACTGTGTACATATCGTCATTTCAGAGCGAAGGAACTACTCATCCCATACACCACCGCGCACCACTGAATAAATTAATGGTGTGTTCTTTTTGTCTTGTAATCGCGACAAGTGTGACGTCACATCCATGTCAAAAAACATTTTTTTCACACAATACTACGAGCCGGAGAAAAAATGGATTTTTGTAACATTTTTAGTAACATTTAGGATTCTATTCAGCCAGTTATTGACATATTCCACAAATATATTTCACAGTTTGATACATGAAAATTACTTTTTGATTAACGTTAACGTTAGGCTACTGCTCTGCTTTCTGCTCAAGACTCGGCTTAAAGCCATTGTTGTCATATAGCAACCGAGCGTCTCTAGCCAATTTCAGCAGTATACAGTGCTATGTGTACGACTTCTTCATTTGGTTACAACAAAGACAAAAGTGCTTAAAATTGTAGAAAACCACAATGTTTACTACGTGTGATGCACGACGTAGCCATCTTTGAAAGTGAACTCGGGGTCCTCTGAGTTCAGACGACTTGACGAGTCGTATATACGACCTCTGGGGCGTTCTTTTTGCAACTTCAGGTTCGTAACTCCGGAAAACGACTCGTAAATCAACTTCGGTGGACAAAAACAACGCACCATAAGCTACGTTAGTTTAGCTAACAGCTAATTGGGCTAACAACTAGCTGAGACAGCATGTAATAACTTTAAAAGACCCTCAAAATAAAACCTGAAAATAACCGTTAAAATATATAACGGCTGTTACATCAGCTGTAGCCTGCTTTCCCCAGTGTTTAGTTTGAGTTAACGTTATTTTAGACTGTCAGCTATCAAGCTGTCAGCTAGCGCTTAGCCGAATTAGCTGTTAGCTAAACTAACGTTAGTTTCCCGGCGGAGGCTAATGGCAGAAGCGTGGAACAGATCGCGATTCGTACAGTGTCGTAAATCCTCGTGACGGTTCGTGCAGGCAGCTCCCCCTCCTCACCAGCATGAGTTCCACCAATCAGAGGCATCACTGTGGGATTGTGGGATTGTTCAGGATTGTGGGTAATGAAGTACTTATCTAAGACATCGCAAATAAAATACATTTATCTCAAAACAAGGTTGGTGCCCCATGATTTTTGGCGTCTATATGAGCATATAGAATCGCTTAGTCACGTCAGCATGCTGGTTTTAAGTCTACCATTGACGGTTACCATTTTATGGCTTATACTCCAATTTGTCAATGGAGAAATTGCATTGTATTTTTACTTCCGGAACCCGCTGTGGGCGGGACTGTTGAGCTCTATAGCAGTGTGTGGAAAGTAGCTTCATTGTAAGTCATTTTTATGTGCATGCATCATTTATACTTTTCGGCCCCAGGTAAAGTAATCTATTTGGTTTTATACTGTTGTTTGGGCAAAATATAAAATCGGAACTTCTGAGGGACATTGTTCTTACTATATAAATGTTGCTGTCCGACATTTACAGTGCAATAGATAGATGAGTGATGTGACCCATGGGCATTAAATACACATATAGTAGGAAGAAGGTCAACGTTCTCATGCGTGTGTGCGGGTGTTGTGGAATTAGAGGTGGATTTAGGGTGTCAGTGTATCAAAGGTCAGTTGTCTCCACAGACGCGGTTTGCCATTTCATTTTAAAGCCCTTTTGACTCAGAATTGTGAGGGTGTGTGCGTGCCTGCGTGTGTGTGTGCGTGCATGCGTGCATCTGGGAATGGCTAATCAGGAGTACCAAGAGAATTCCCGGTGGGCCGGACTGTTTTTTTGTGGTCACGAGGGCCGATGTTCATTCATGGCACTGGTCTGAAATCATAGTTAAATATTGTGCTGTCCCTAGGCTGCCTGCACTCCCAGCCCACTCTTTTTATGTATACATTTTTTTCTTGCAGCACATCGTTCTGTACATTCATGCAGCCCACAAGCAGAGTGCAGCTTAATGTAGGGTGACCAGATTTCCGGGAGCTGAAACTGCGTGTGACCGTAGTGCTTGTGCACGCGCACACGCTTTTTAACGTGAACATGTGCCAGCCGAGGTCAGACATAGACAGTAACTTCATTATTTTGATCATAGGCTCCTCATCTAATAATAAATGTTTTTGTTTTTTTTCCGTAAAATTAACAAAATTGCAGCAACAGCCTTTTTCAGTTCAGAATGAGATTTATGTTGAGACTTTTCTAAAAAAGATTTTTGAAGTGTTATTTATTCCTTCATTTCCTGCATTCTGGTGGATTTTTATGCACTTATTTCTACCTTTTTCTGAATCAATGTATGCTGCAAATAACGTTATGTTAAGAGAAAAATAGATTACAATCCAAATATAAAAACATAATGGAATATATTGAAGTAAGGCTAACAGGCATTATGTTTTGCTTTCAAATATGTATTCTCCTTTGGATGGACTTTTCTAATTATAGCTGCATTTTACAGAGAGAGTGGACACTTAAGAGACCCACAGGTCTTCTTCAGAGCTCCGTGTGGTTGAGTCTGAACAATAGACTGTAAACATCACGTCACGGGAACTTCAAACTAAATCAGTAGTATTGCGCTCCTTAACTTTGTGTTGATGGCATCAATGTATTACACTGATTTGGCTAGGATTCCTCCGAAAACTTCACCCGGCTTTCACAGCTTTTCCTCCACGTAGAGACGGTTGCTAGGTGATAGCAACAAACACAACATGGTCGGACCCTGCATGTAGCTGCCCGTTCTATTCGCCTCGGAAAAATAATCTGGAAAAAGTTACATTTGGGACTACACTCACAACATTCGGGGCTCAAGCCCCAGCAAAATCGTCTGACGCCACTCCTCCTAAAACCGGGGCATTTTAGCGTCAAACCGGGACGTATGGTCACCCTAGCTTAATGATGATATTATGTTTTGACTCCGTCCGCATGTACTTCAGTCAGTGGTGTTTAAGGATTTGATCGCGACATGCGAGCAAAAAGAAGCTATAAAAGCGGATAATAGAAAGCGCAAAAACAATGACAAATTAAAAAAGGAAAGCTCTCGAAAGTGACGTGGCCAGATGATCGAAACTGAGCAACTTTTTCATTAAAACCAGCGACAGTGAAACGCCAAACGAAGGCGATGACATTGTTACGAGCAGGATGCTAGCAGTCGTGCAAAACATAATACAACGCGGCCTGCGAAGCTGCGTTCATGTTTATGAATCAAACCTTTTCTTATAGCGCCTCAGCAGCAGCCATTAGTCCAGTTTGCTGCTAACTGTGATGAAGAGCCAGTAGCCACCGAGCACCAGCTATGAGCCCAGAGCTCCATGTGGGCAGGTAGAATGGCTCATTGAGTGAATATTTTGAGAACTACAATTAATGTTAAGGAAGAGTTTGGTGTAGACCTGCTCTATATGAAAAATGCCCTGAGATAATTAATGAAACTGATCAGAAAGCTTTGTAAAAATGGGAGATTTTTGCTGAGAATTATGACAATTTATAAAATTGCATTTAGTGTCAGAAGCAGAGCCAGTAGTGTGCATTAGGGATAGCTGCTGCCAATCTACTGTACAGTAAACTACAATGTGTGAACAAGCAGACATGATCAAATTAGTTACAATACTTATAACCACTTTCTATGCCCAAATGTTGCTAATGGTGACCCATTATGCTTTTTATTATTAAAATTAGTATAGTAAATATACAAAGCCCATGACTGAAAGGGAATAGGATGAAGTTATATGAAATACCATACACAGAAAGTGCAATAGCCTCTTTTTATTTTATATATGTATTTATTTCATTTCAATGTTTGGATATCTGTGAACACTTATTTGCACAGAAAATAGATTCTGATATTGTTGAACATTACATTACGGACGGTAACTTTTCTAATACATCTACAACGTCCATTGTGAAGCAACACTTACTGTGTTTGCACTGAATTGGAAATTATGTTTCACAAAATTTACTGAATTAAAAGGCTGTAGAGAACAGTGTGTTATTGCACTTATATACTAAGGTTTTAACTACATTATTTTAATATAGTCAGTTGTCAAGTAAAGTGGGCCGCATGAACAAAAAAATTGTAGTTAAAGGTGTGTGTGTGTGTGTGTGTGTGTGTGTGTGTGTGTGTGTGTGTACATTGCATTCCAAGAAAATGATAAAACATTTACCTAGATAAGTCCAGGTAAATGTGCGTCTGTATGCAGGCAGTGGAGAGTGGAAAGTTCTTATGACGTGTGTGTGTGTGTGTGTGTGTGTGTGTGTGTGTGTGTGTGTGTGTGTCTGGTCCTCAGATCTTTACATTAACAGAGTGCTGGTTTGACTTACTCCCTGAATAAACTCACTAAATAAAAAATAAATAGAATCTGATCTACCTTCAATGACTACAGCTTTTTATCCTTCCATCTTCAAGTCCCCCCCCCCCCCCCCCCCACTGCTGTTACCATGGAGATGACCAAATGAATATTATATGCATGCATGAGTTTGTGTGCTCAGGGCTGGAGAGCGAGGACAGCAGACACAGAAATGTGTTCTACTTAAAATGCTAATTTTACATATTTAATGCCACGGAACAATTTCTATTGGGACATGAGCGTAGGGGCAGTGAAGCGAAAGGAGGGGGGGGGGGAGCACTTATAGCATACACTCAACTGTCTAACAGGACGGAGGGGGTGAGGGAGCGAAGGGGTGATGATGAAAGCGCAAATTCCCTTCTCCCCACTTAACTCATTTATTCATCTGTTTGTACCCTCTCCCTCTCTCCTGCCCTCGTCTTTCTTACTGTCTCTTTGCGTCCCGAGCCTCCTTATATAATTGTTCTTAGTGTGATGAGACAGAGATTCACTGACACTGGTCCAAATGGTTTCACTTCAGTCTGACAGTATCAAACAGAGAGATTCTTTGACCTGTTGCAGAAAACACTGGCACACTTGTCATTTGTAAAATGACACGTAGGGAATATAACAGAATAGCATAGAACAGGAGGGCCATCTGTAGTTAAAGATATTACAAGCAGTATTAAATAATGTTTTTTGTTTTTGTTTCTAAAAAATCAAGTTGTTTTAGAGATGATAAAAATCAAGCAAAAGACGGATTAAACTGGTCACAAACTCTACGATAGAATGTAAAGCTTTTAAACTGTACAACTGTGTATCAACGTGACAGAACATTTATATCCAGACCATATCCGCATCAATTTTGACTATTAGTTCAATATCCCGGTGTTCTCTTGAGGTCTCTTCCTGTTGTGCTCCCTGACCCCAGCTAGCAGGCAGCCATCAGTGGTTTCATGGTTGATTACAGCTGTTCCTGGATTACTCCCGTGTTGTTTTTGGGGCTAAAGGTAAAACCAGATTAACTCGACTTTGGATCTGTGAACTCAGCTGGAAGGCCAGAGGGCTGGTTCTCATGGAGAGAGGATGGACACACATATCCTCTGAGCAAGAGTATACACACTCCAACACACACAGACGCACAATAAGCCTATGGTAATCTAATCTATGTTATTGCTAGACAGATAATTACATATAGCAAATGTCACTTCTTTTTTTTCTATTTCATCTGATAATAACGTAAATTAGCCTGATTTAGTTACATTATGGTTAACTGATTCACATGAATGCTCCAACTTTACAGCAAATGACCAATCACAGTAGTTGGTCTCCAGTCATGGTGTTTGTTTAGCATAGAACAAAACAAGTGTCCTGAGTGGATTTTTGCATTTAACTTTAAAAATGAGAGACAAATGAGAGAAGCAGAACCTTTCAAAGCTGTTTCTACACCCACTGAACAACACTTGCTACTCTTTTTTTTATTTAGGAATGTAGCTGCTGAAGTTAAAAACAGCATGTTTCTGACAAAATGTTACTTTTTTTACATAATGCAACAGGATTTCTTTCCAGCCCTAATTTGTACTTTATTGCAAAACTGCAGTATGTTTGACACATATCTTATGATGACTTGATAGCTTAAGCTTGTTTATTCTTGTGCTTCAATGCTTTTTATTCCAACAATAAACCTAACAGGTTATTAAAGGTCCAGTGTGTTGCCCGTTCACAGACTTTTCCTTTTTCATGAATATGAAAATGGCAGGGGCGATTCTAGGATCAGATCTTTAGGGGGGGTTAGCCCCTAATGAGAATGTGATACAGATACAGTGCCTTGCAAAAGTGTTAACCCACCCCCCCCCGCTAAATCAGTAATTTCATTAGAGACTGAACAACAATGTCAGCTAAGGTTTTTTGACACTATTAACACTACGACGGAAATAACACACTTTATAAGTCACCGTAATAACAACCATTTTGACACAATGTTCTAACTTTCAGCAATTTTAGTCGTGGGAGTCTGGCACAACCACTTCTGATTGGCCAAAATTACGTTTCTGTTAACCCTTTCCTTGACTGGGTTACAGATGCATAGCATCGGCGACAGACACACCGGATATTAAAACTGTTTCCTTTGAACGTGTAATTGTTTGTCCTCTGTCACTAACGGACAAGTTACGGACAATTCTAACTTGAAGCACCAACATTTATTAAAAACATGTTTTTATTATTATAATTTTTAGGGGGGCTGAGATAAAAATGGTCTAAAATCGCCAATGGCTAATGGGTATCGTAGCTTCCCGAGCCGGCAAGTTTGAAGAAGGAAACATGGAGGACCACACGTATTCAAAATCCAAATTTCAGGAATAGGACTTCTTCTGCGCCCAGAAAAAAATATATATATTGAAAAGAGCAAGCTTTTTGAAGCGTGAAGGCTACCGTAGCTGTAATACATACTTTTTGGTACGTATTATGTACTGCGTGGTGCAAAAGAGTTGATTGCGATATATGATCTCAACGCTAGATGAGAGAAATTCCTACACATTGGACCTTCAAGATTTAAAGTTGCCTGGTGGGATCCTCTCCATGCTGGCGGATGTCACTTTCTGTTTAAATATTTGTTGAATCATCACCACATTGAACTATTATGGAGTGCATTATGAGATCAAATTAAAGATGGCTTTGATGGTATCAATAACCCTCACTTCCAATTCCACTGGCCTGTCTCAGCTGTAGCGTTCGGTTTAGTGGCCATCTCATGTCCTGGCTTCACCCTCTGTGCATACCAATCCAGATGCCATCAGCAAAGCTCTTACAGTATGTTTCATAAAAAGTATTAACTCCCGACGCCTGAGGCCTTCGGCATCACGCTGACAGGTTGCCTGTGCTGTGGAGCTCAGTGGAGCCAGTGAGTCCTGGTCTCTTTGGCCGATGATGCCCATGGCTGGCTGGAGCTATTGACAGTCCCCAACACTGACAGCAAAGCAATCTGCCTCCACAGTCCCTGGGCTCACCGTATGCATGTGTGCATGCATGTGTGTGTGTGTGTGTGTGTGTGTGCATTTAATTCAGTCAACTGACTTCCAACTTCCAAAGCTTTCTGTGTGAGGATGTGGCGTTATTTTAACCCCAAAGCCACCCTCGCTTGGATCTAGGCTCTCGTAAAGGAGTAGTCTGCCTGGGCTTTAGGCCTGCTTGAATTATCTTGGAACCCATAATGATGGTCAAGGGAAAAGGTAGCAACATAATTCGCCAGTAACTCATGTGTCTTCACTGATGCAGTTCAAGTGCAATAACATATACTGTACATTTAATTGGTAGAAATTATTTTTTTCTTCTGCTGCTGCTGGAGGTTGGCTTTTAACCCTGCTCCCAGTAATATCCTTTCTGGATTAGTAGCAGCACTGTCATCATTTCTGTGGACAAGATGGCCTTTTGGTCATAGTAGACTCGAGTGAGTGTGCCATCTTGCCAGTCACAGATGTCCTTAAACGCTATTTTAGTCTGAGGAAAGACATTATAACATAAAACAGACAGGTTAACCTTTTCAATTATCTTGTAGCCATGAGGAAAAACAACTACACTGTTAATGCAATGTGGCACGGCAACAATTGAAATATCATTGCTCTCATATCCTGGGGCCTACACACACTGTATCTCCACGAGATACAGCACAAAAATGCCCAAACAAAACAGCTTGAATTCTATTCCTGTGCATGTCTGCAAAGTTCAACTCGCCAGTGTCAGTAGAGTCTCTCTGTGTCGTATGCCTCAATAAAACAATCAGCCATAAAGAACACACATGTGCGCGCGCACGCACACACACACACACACACACACACACACACACACACACACACACACACACACACACACACACACACATTTTAGTGAGTGGCCTGCTAGACACACACAGTTTCCCCAATCCTCCCACAGGCACCAGTCCAGCTCATGAGGTCATCGCCTGCCGAGACCCAGGATTATAACTCCAAAAGGACTCTTGGAAGCATGTGGTTATACGTTCTGACAGCCCAGCAGCCTGATTAAGCCCCCTGTTTGCTAACGCTAATGCTAAGCTAATATTAGCTTTGTTGTCAGCCAAAAGGTTCCTTTTTCAATAGCCCCGCCAGGCTAAGCTATGGTAGGCTAAGCTAAAGCTATGCTAATTTCCCCAGTGCACTTCTGTATTTCCTATCCAAATGACTTAACTCAGCGTGAGAGATTCATCATCACATAAAAAGCTTGATGCACTGAGCTAACAGAGAATCATTTTGGTCTAATACAAGATTAAGGAGGGTCATATGCAGAGGATTTGGGTTTAACTAGTTTGGAGGCTAAAGGGAACAAGACTGAAAAGGGGTGAAGTGTAGGGACAAGAGCTTAATGGTGCTGCTTGCGTTCAGTACAAAATGTAATGTAGTAGTACAAATGTAGCCTTAATCTTCAATACAAATTCAGCATTTAAGCCTTTTACCAGTTAACAGATTTTACCTAGATAATAGCTCAATCAAAGGTTTCAGTCCCACTTGTTTGCTTTTTAGTAAGATGTCTCAAAAGCTTTGGTGCAAACCTAAAGGTGCAGCTCAAGAAATAGTAACGTTGTGAGGTACGGCATTTTTGTGATTTTTCTCATGAACTGCACTTGCACTCAAACCCTGGCACGTGACTACTTTCATGCAGGTTTAGAACCATATGCATTCAAAGTTTTTGACAATGCTTGTTGTGTTAGAATAATTTGGCATCGGTTTCCATACTTTGCTTTTATTCATGGTGAGCATGTTGCACTTAGTTTTTTATTATAATGTAATATATCATTACAGTTGGCTCATTTTGGGATCAAACAGTTAATAGTCAAAAATGTTTGCCATTCTTGGCATGATAAATGTTTCCTGAGAAGAATATTTTGTATCTATTAAAACTGGCATACCAGATTGTCACTGGCAGTGTGATGACAAATGTGACCAAATGTCATGAAAATGCATTAAAACCTTTACAACTGACAAAAATGTAGCAATCCCAAGAGGAAAACCTTTTCCTATTAAGCACTCCCTGCACTGAACGGCAACATTTCAATAGTAACATGTTGGGGTTGCCTTGATTGAAAATGATCCTATAGTGCAGATACCAATTTCTCTCACTCTCTGAATACACAGTACCCATCAGCGCTTTGAGCACTTTGTGTTTTTAACGTCAATTAAAATCCCAGCGCCACTTGCTGAGCCGCACTGTGCACTGTCACATCGTATTGTGTGATCTCGCGGTGTGATGAGCTGTGACAAAAAGCTCCGTAGTGTTTCTCTGCAACGCACACATTCACGAAACTCTCTCCCTCTTGCTGTATGGCATTTTGTAAACGTGCTTACATCTGTCTGTAAGCAACATACAGCAATTATGATAAATGTTGTGTAAACACAGATTTAAATTAAGAGATGCTTGCATGCATGCTTGCACAAGCAAACACAATTACTAGATAATACAGTTTGGCTGAGAAATCAAATACAAAGTTTCATTAAATACGATGAGAGAAGAGACGGAGACTTGTGTGAGAGAAATCAACCGTCATCATCTCCATCCGTACGAGTTCTCCGCTTCATTCTCCCTGTCCTAACACATTGGCCAGTAAACAGGCTGAGGCCAACGGCTCAACTCAACGCCACCACGTGTTACCCCAGAGTGTCTGCTTACGCCTCCCTGGGTCTAATCAGCTCCGACAAACCAAATATCTCTAGAGAGTTTACGCCACATGGTTGGACTGGTCGGTTGACTTCTAAACTACACAGCAGATTGCATGGTTTTGAGGTCAGTTGCTTTTTCAACATTTAACAGCTTAAAAGGGTTAAAGCTGATGAGTTTAAAAAAACTCAATATTTTTATCAATTTTATAGATTTTAAATGGTTTAAGATGCCCAACTGCTTGTTTTATTTTTGTATTCTTTTAACATAATCTGTTTTTGCTGTTATGGGTTTATTGATTATACTACTGATTGGATTAAAATAACTAGATGACTGAACAACATGTTCAATCATCTAGTAACAACGTAAGAAGTAGCTTTGCATCATCATCATCATCATCATCATCATCATCATCATCACCACCATGGCTATCTGTGTGTTCAGTGATGCTGACTGTGCGTTCACTGGTGCGTTCACATACTCTTGCATGACAGCTAAAGTAGCTCCGTCTAACGGCACTGATGTTCTCTGCCATTTGCCTTCAGGGCTTTTCCTCCGTCTCTCTCTTCCTCGCTGACTTTTAAAGTGTTCTTCTGTTTTTTTGTGTGTTTTTCTCCCTTGAGGAATCATGACCAACAAAGCTTGGCTTCAGAGGGAGTAAGCCCACGGATCTCAGTGTCTGTTTAGTGAGTTATCATGGCCCTGCCAAAGTCTTCCGCCAGTTAACACGTCATTTCGTAAAATACAGTTTGAAGTGACGGCAAGTGAAGTTGGGATTTAAATGTTTTCCTCTTCCTGAACTCACATTTTTTATTTCTGATTATGGTTTAACCCCCAGTTCACAAACCCATCCACAGTGGCAAAGAGCTGTGATTGACAACATTAGCTGCAATTGGGAATCAAGTGAATCTTGTGTATTTCCATAGTAAGCATTTTTTAGCCTGTACCTTTAACCCAACCAATTGTTATCATGGACTGTATAAAATATGGACTTAGTCTCCGCGACATCACCCATACGTAGGGCTGAGTATCGTTAAAAAATGTCGATACAGGAACTGATACCAATACCCTGACTTCGATACCGGTTCCTAAACGATACTTTTTACGATCCAAATTTTACAAAACAAAAATAAATTACAAGATTACGGCACATCTTTCTATTCATTTTTCAGCTCCTACTACGTGTGCCCCATCTCTGTGCGTAACGTAGAGTTTTTCCTGCCTGTCTCTACGACGTGTAACGTTAGACGTCCAATCATAGACATTATTAGATCTTGATAGTAGCATGCTGCATACGTATTGGCTCACTGATTCTGATGATATTTACTCCTTAGGTATTGAAATCAAGTATTGAATGACAAGGCATTTTTCAATACTCGATACTTTAGAGCCAATTCGGTTGGTGCCTAAAAAGTATTGAATTCGGTACGCAGCCCCACCCATAGGTTTCTGAAGAGCCAAAATGAAGGTCTAAGTGGGTGGCTCCCGCTGGCTTGGGCAGTCGCCATCTTGGGCCGTCGCCATCTTGACAGTACCTGACATCACCTAATCGAAAAATGAGCAGTCTAGCTCGCCTCCTGTGACGGCACCCGCCTGTCACTCAAAGCGCCATGCATAACTTTAAGCTTGAATATAATTTAAAGTTTAAAACGAAGTTATATTAAAATCAAATTTTTTTTGTTCATTAAATTATTCTTTTATAGTAACATAACTGCATATTGGTCACAGTTTCAGGGACTTTTTTCTTCTTCTTCTTCCCCACTGAGCCCACTGGGATCTACTGTTCAGTCGATATGTGTAATAATAACAATATTGCATGGTCTACTTCTCAACCTTGCATAAGGAATAGAGGGGGAGATGGACATAAGCTGCAGCAGGAAGAAAAGGAACATCAGAGGCCTCGGGGTAACACCCATCTAATTGAATTGCATTTTACTTTGCTACTTTCCACCAAAACTAAAAGGATTGGAGGTTGACGGAACAATGGGAGAGATAAAAAATGAATAAAAACAGTTTTTACCTGAATGATGCAAAGGCCATTTTCAGAGCACTCTCTGTAAGGACATAAAGAAAAGATATCGCTGAGTTATGTACACTGCATGGTCTAATATGCCTCAAACTGACAATAAAGTCAGAAAATATTTAATGCAAGTCCTGACATCTATTTTAAATTACATTTCAACTCCAACATTTGACTTTGTCACCCTAATTTCCCATCAGTCAGACAGTGAATAAGACATATTCAAAGTGTCCATCCATGAGGACATTTCAGATGTCTGTAAGGAGAATTCTAAAATAAAATAATCCCATTAGCCAAGTAAACAACAAAATCATTTTTACCTCTATATGCCTTTTTTCCAAATGCACCTTAAGGTTGATCTTAATTTGATTTGCAAAGAAACAATCGCATTGTCGTTTCACATTTTTTCTTCTCTTTATTATCTTTGCTCACTTCTCCCCTTGAATCGTGATGACTAATACTAAAAATACAGCCTTCTATAATTCTGCATCCTACGCTTTTATATTTGTTCCACTGGCCACATGGCTTTAGGGCATTTTACTGCAAGAGGAACAACTACAACAAATTTGGAAAACTAATTTTGTGTGTGTGTGTGTGTGTGTGTGTGTGTGTACATTGAACGTGTATGTCTGTGTTTGTGCAAGTGTACATTTGCGTTCATGTTGTTGTGTGTCTGTGTTTCTTGTTAAAGGCCAGGCTGTCTGCTAGCGGTGTAATGGTACGTGTATTTGTCCCTTACCACTCATAACAGTACATTGGATACGGTACATGACTTGGTTTAGTACAGCCTATGACCCGTTAAAAAGTCCACAAACCAACATTTCTTTTCAATATTTGGATCTAGATTCTGCTTAAGCCCAATTCCAGCAATAACAACCTGCAGATTTCAGCAAAAAGTTCTCAAAAACCACCTGCCAAGCACCAACAGCAACAACAGACAAAAGACAAACACAATTACAATGAAATGGTGAACATAATGGAGCATCTAGTGAGTCAAAGAGCCAGGTATTTGTCTTCCTAGAGGGTTGTGATTGGTTTATAGAAATACAAACCAGCCAGAGCATTTTTTCCCCCTATTTGAGAATAGGATTTTCGAGGATTATAGATTGCCACTGTTTAGAAGTCTGTTATTTGTCGATAGAAAGCACTTTGTTGGCGGCAACGAAGGCAATCAAAACATGACTATGCAGAACATGACGCATATTGGTGTGGGGGGGGGGGTCCCAGTGTGGAAACATCAATAGCAAATATTGGACCAAATTCACAGTTTATTATTGAAAGTAATGTCAGGCCTATGCCTTGATTGTGTGGGTTTTACTATGCTGATATGATTTGATTTGTTGTAATGTGATGACAGCCAATAGTGTTTGCTACTTCAGTAATTACAGCAACTGACAATAGGGACATCAATAATCTCCATCAATTTCTTATAATAATCATTTTCAATAATGTCTCCTATATGTTCATTAAACATCTAACAGAAATTCAAATATATTTTAACTTGTCTATTTATTTTAGAAGGAATATTTGAAAGTAAGTTTTGGACAAGATGTGATCACTGTATAGGCCTATCTCTGCACACTTAGCTTGAGTTAAGTCTGTTGAACTGGTTGGTAAGGAAAAGAAAGACTGATGATGGTCATGGTGAAGCTGAGATTAGTTGGATCAAATTAAAGAGGAGGGGAGGTGTGTTGTCTCCTGTATATAAAATGTGAAAATACTTGGCAGGCGTTATATATACATATGATTTAATTCTTTTAGGTTTCCATTATTAGACAGGACGACAGGTAGCCTAGTACAGGTGAGACGTGCAAGTATGGAAAGAGAGGTGAGAGAAGGGCAGGAGAGAGAATGAGGAGAGGCAATAAGCCTTGAAGCATTTTATTAAACGTAATTCAACATTTACAAATATGTGCCCTTCTCGTGTCAACAGACACATTAAATATCTTATGGCAGTGCAAAATAAAACCTAAGCACTTCCGCACTGCTGCTGAACAAAAATCCTCGGGGAAACACTGCATTCTGTCTTAGTTCTCTTTTAGATTACTTACTGACCATATCCAGATGTTTAAGGACTTCTATTTTAATAGCATAAGCATAACAGTATACTGTTTGGTGTTCATATTTTTCAAAGTAAAGAAATCTAATATTTAGTTTTCTCTGCTGTCCCGACAACATACAGAATTGTGACCACATATCAAATTGGGAATTTTGTGTGACACTACAGCCCTACTAATATCTGCAAGCCTAGTCTTATATAATGCATATCCAATATTGTCCTTATGAACAGTGAAAATGTAGCGTCTATTTAAAATCATAATCCATTCACAAATTCCCATGTTGTGTATGCTATCTGTCTGAAGAAGGTGCTGACAGAAGTTGCCCTAGGAAATCGACGTAATCACACACAAATGGTGCAGAGCTGTGTCCAATTTCACACGCGTTGTCGCTGCTCACGGCTACTCTGGTCTGACCTATGACCCCTTCAGCAACCAGACACTGGTTGTTGTGGTACAAGTCTATGGCAACGACACTCCAACAAAATCAAAAGCAGATACCGTCTTTGCTCAAATCACGAGCAATGAAATTCAGGAAGGAAAAAGAACTGATTACACAATACTGGTATGGTGAGAGCCATGCATCTAGATTGTTCCTCGCCACAAAAGGTAATGGTTTCAAATGATTTGACTGAAAAACACCAGTGAAGACTAAGACTCAAGCTCCAACTTCCCAAAAGCGAACCAGAGAGGATTTGAGAAAGGTATGTGAAAGCAGACAAAGGAAAAAGCCCTAAAACGTTTTTTTTTTTTTTTTTTTTCATTCTCTACTCCTCCACCCTTCACAGCTCTTTGCACAAAAAAAGAAAAAGGAAATCACAACAAATAAAGGGAAAGCAGAACGAGGGGTAAACAAACTGAGTATTGAGTGCTGCCACTTGTTAAAAGAGCTTAAGATGGCAAATTAGTTTTGGGGTCAGACCCTGACTCCGTTCCATTGTCTGCCGTGACACCAGTTTGTCATGCCTCTGCAGAGAAAATCAAATAAAACAATAGCAGCGTAACAGGAAAGATCAGTTGATGTTTTAGTAAATCCACGTGATGGCCATTGTAGGAGTCATGGATGGGTAGCCATGAGAGTGTTTAGTAAAGGAAGTGACTCAGAGAGATGTCCAACTGTGTGCCGCTCACACAAGGTCTTAGTTATCACATTCAGTTAGACAGTAAAAAAAAAAAAACTAAGAAAAGGAGGTTTCAATTCACGCTGATAAAACATTATCCTTCATCTATCTGCTGGAAATAGTTTTGTCTTGCCATCTTATTTTGAATGTAATCTCAGGATACAGCAACCAAGACAATGAACTGGGACAAGCCAAGAAGCACAATGCAATACTGGTAGTTTTAGCGAATGACAACTAATCATTTACATTTAGTGGATGACAACTAATATTGATACTGCTAGACATTACTGTGTAACTGAACATTGCAAACTGAGGAGAACCCAGATGAAGCTTAAAGTCTTAATGGTTTCAAAGTTTGGGATAAATCACGTTCACAGTACTGTTGTGGCGATCTAACTGAATAGGAATGTCTAATTCTTAAATCGAGCTTAGCCTAAAGTCTGCATTTGCCCTTTCAAGCACACACACACACACACACAATCACACACACACACACACACACACACACACACACCTCATTCAGTTATTCATGCACCCCTTAACCTACCGCCTCCACACACATAACACATACACACAGTGGACTGTTCCTCTGACCTTGCTGTGTGCATGTCCAGTGGCAGGCCTGAGTCTGTAATTGCTGCCTCTGTGGCATGGACAGACAGGCATACTGGGGATTGGAAATGACACGCACCCATTATTAGTGGACCAAGTGCTGTTTTTGCAATTACAGAGGGTTTGGCTGAGCACACTGAATCAGACTCTGGGATTCTCTATTCAAGAGCCATTTAAACTCCAACTGGCTGCACAGCTTCTGTTGGCCCTGGCCTAAACAGCGCTGGGCTGGGCCTCTCTGTGAGCCTGACAATCAGTTCTGACGGGGTTTGGAACGGATACGTGAATCAGGTCTTCGCTTTTTGAAATGTCTGAATAAAGAGTTCTATAAGTCAGTTTTTTTTGTTTGTTTTATGCAGAGGCAGCCCCCAGGTGGCCGAGGCAGGCAGAAAAAACAAAGTGGTGAGGCTGAGTGTGGACAGCCTGGAGGCAGAGCAGATAGGAAACAGATAGCTAAACTGAACATCTTCACCATCCATCACATCTCTGTAAGGTGCAACACAGAGAGCATTGTCAATACAGAGGGATCTAACAGCCAGTACACTAGGACAGCGCTAAAGAAGGATGTGTACACCACCTGTAAAATGATCCTGGACTACTTTTTATGTTAATATGAGCTGGGATAAACTTAAATATTAGATAGATTTTTAACGTGAAGCCATGCATTGTGTATTGTACAACCCTGTATATCTGGCAATGTTATTAAAGGTGGACACAATGCAGGCGGACCAATGAAAAGCCCAGACTGAAGTCTAAATAGTAAATACTGTTTTTGTGTTTGATTTCGAAGTGGCAAATTAAGGAATAATAGATCAATACCACTCTAATATCTGCCCGTTATATGTGAAGCTACAACCAGAACACTGTTAGCTTAGCATAAAGACAGAAACCAGGGGGAAACAGCTAGCCTACCAGCAATTCTAAAGCTGACATACTACTTACTGACTAATTAGCATGTTATACCCTGTTTGAATCTGTTAAAAAACGCAAGTATAAAAACAACAATTGGAGGTTTTACAGGTGTGTCAAACTATTTCTTCTCCAGGAGCCTTACAATGACAAGATCTCACAGTTTCTGGCCAAGAAAAAGTCTGCTTTAAGTCAGGCTACGCTAACTGTCTTCTGGCTGTAGCTTCAAATTATTTTCATCATATTACGTTTTCCTTCAAAAGAATACAAAAGTTCCCGACCCTGCAGTCATTCAAAAGATTTTTCAGATGATCTGATTGTCACTTTCTTACAAAGAAAATGCAGAACAATAGCTTGCAGACTGCCTGTCTAGTATTTGGCACATATCTACTACACTTCGCAGCACTTTCTTCTTTTTCTTTCAGAGCCATGGCCTTGTCTTCTGAATGGTCGACAAAAGTATGGATCGCAAACGTCATCTCTAAATACATTTCAAATAATAAAAATTTCTACAAGGCGTGACAAAAAAATATTAAAGCCCCAGTAGAGTACAGAATTTACGGATCAATAAAAAAGTAGCTGAACAATCAGCACACATACTGTGGAGCTGTGTATTCTCAGGTAGAGGAGTTCCCAGGAAGTCTAGACATACATATTAGTTCTGCCCAGCAGGTCAGTAAGGGCGGGGGGCTGACTCGGAGCCAGCCAGCCGCTCAGGCATGAGGAGGGTTTGAACCTAGCTGAGTCTATACGGTCCGGTGCTGAGGTTGTGGCTGTTGTGCTGGCAGCCAGTGGCTGCTGCGTACCTGCAATCTCCCTGATGGTAATGCAACATGGCAGCCCCGAGGGCAGAGCCCATACAACTTTCTCAGCCCTCTCTGAGTAATTGGTGACCCCTGAACCTGCCCTTCATATAAAAGGGAGGGAGGGGAAAGGGGAGGGGAGGAGGGGGAGACAGGGATAGTCAACAGAGACATGGGAAAAGGGGAGACAGGGTCATAAAGAGGAAAGGAAGACACAAGGCAGGAGAAGGAAAAATCAAGGAGACGCGAGCTGGGAGGAAAAGGTTAATCTCTTTTACTGTGGATAGTTTGAAAGTTCAACAGAGACAGAAAAAGTCTGCAACCCAGTTGTGTTCATCGCACATTAGGGGCAAATGGGGAGACCCTTCACCTCCATTGAATCTTTGAGTATTTAACCGAGACCATAAACTTTCCCTAACCATAACCAAGCGCTCTGAGTCACCTAATGCTACAATCATGTCAAATTGGAGTTAGCATAATTTCCAGTTTCCGACTTTATAAATAGTGTTAACATCAGCATCCAAGACTTAATTGTGACAGGGAAATTCTGATCTTTTTTCTGAAAGGTTAGATACATTCAATTTGGCTCCTAATAATACAGAAGTTCCTGAAAATGTAAACAATGATTGCCTCCTCACATCAGCCAAAGTCTGCATTCAAGGTAATTCAACCCAAACGTAATAGATATTGTGTTATATTGTCAATGCAGGGCTCAACTAGCTAACTTTTCAAATGGTTGCCGGCTTGGCAACCAGGCATCAGCTTTTGGTTGCCGAAATTGACAATACGCTTGCCATGTTTTAAACTGCCTATATTTGAAGCAATTCATTTCTTATGTAACAATACCACACATTTAAATAATGAAACAATGACATAATGGCTTGCAATATAATTTCCCATCCCTCTCAAAAAGGGGTGCAATGGATCACAAAACTCACGGATGTAAAACAAACACAGCAACAGAGGGAACTTGACATTCCATTTCCACTCCCACCTGGAAATCTTTTGGGTATTAATACAAACCTCAAGATTAATGCTAGGGACAGACGCATATTTAAAACGCTCAGCTTAACGGCACTGAAGCAACTGACCAGGCTTTGGGAAACAAGCCAAATACCCAGGTCTTCAAGCATGGTACAAGACAATAGAACAAACACTGGAAATGGAAAAAACTGTCAGAAATCAAATTGAAAAATTAAATAAATTGTATCCAGAGCATATAGTTAGAAGAATAAGTAAACTTTCGAATAAATGCATACTGTAGATGGATACGCACACGCACACGCACACACACACACACACACACACACACACACACACACAGGAGCTGCCCCTTATTTTATTTTTTTGTGTGTGTGCGTTTTGTTGCTGTCTTATTTTCTTTGTTTTTTATTATTTCTTTTTTTTCCCCCTGTTGTGTGATGTGTTCCCCCTGTTCTTCCTTTGTGTTTCTATTGAATGTTACAGTTTTCTACAATCACTTTGGCACTAATTTCAGAACCTTGACGTCATTTTCAATATGACACAACTTAACATCAAAGTACTACTATTTCAAAAAGCAATTCACACATTACATTTCAGATTTCATCTTGGAAAAAACCTTCAGGCATGGCGAACAATGTGGTATGAGCATATATGTATATCAATCATCAGTAACGAGTTGGCAGAATTGGACAAGCAATTTCAAGGGCCTGAAACCATAGAAACAGTGTCTGATAAACAGTAGTACATTACATTAAAGTATGATAATGAAATATTATATGCATAGATTATGTAGTCTAATTGGTTCATGCTCCACGCTAACTGAAATGCAATGTGTGAATTGCTTTTTGAAATAGCAGTACTTTGATGTTAAAGGTGCTCTAAGTGATGTGACGCATATTTTAGCCTACAACATTTTTCCACTAGCTGCATGTCCCCTGAACACACTGTAAAAAAACGCTGTCTCTGAAGACAGCCCATGCTCCACAAACATCAAAGTATGGAAACAGACAAACAATATTCCATGTTTAGATCATGAAAGTTTCAAGATAACCAGATTCATTGTCACCAGTTAGCCTGAAGCATGAACCCATTAGAATACATTATCTATGGATACTGATGATTGAGATATATACTGTATATATATATATATAAATATATATATACTACTGGTCAAAAGTTTTAGAACACCCGAATTGTTTTTGTTTTTTATTGAAATTTTAGCAGTTCAAGTCCAATGAATAGCTTGAAATGGTACAAAGGTAAGTGGTGAACTTTCAATGAGCTTCATGAGGTAGTCACCTGAAATGGTTTTCACTTCACAGGTGGGCTTTCTCAGGGTTAATTAGTGGAATTTCTTCCCTTATTAATAAAAAAGCAAAGTGTGGCTACTTTGAAGAATCTAAAATATAAGACATGTTTTCAGTTATTTCACACTTTTTTGTTAAGTACATAATTCCATATGTGTTCATTCATAGTTTTGATGCCTTCAGTGAGAATCTACAATGTAAATAGTCATGAAAATAAAAGGAAACACATTTGAATGAGAAGGTATGTGAAGACAAGACAAGTTTCTGAGAGTCAACAGCTTGCGTGATAGGCGACTCACAGGACAACAGCTTCAAGCACAACAAGTTTTACCAGTTTTAAGTAAACGCAAAATTTAGTCCTGTTTTGTTTTTCCGACAACAGCAGTGACCGTAGTGCTAGTTTGAGTCTTTTAGCTCATAGCTTTAGCAGCAGACTGTTGTTCGTCCCGCTGTTGGAATCCTCTACAGTGAAATACAGTCACACTTTTACACCGTTAAGCTGTCAGCATTTTAACCGTGTTTAGAACAAACTAGGAAAAAACTCACTATATCACTAAATATATATATATATATATATATATATATATATATATATATATATATATATATATATATATATAGTAGCCACCTAGCGCTGTAAACCCTTAGTGTTCTCTCAATGAGCTTCATGAGGTAGTCACCTGAAATGGTTTTCACTTCACAGGTGGGCTTTCTCAGGGTTAATTAGTGGAATTTCTTCCCTTATTAATAAAAAAGCAAAGTGTGGCTACTTTGAAGAATCTAAAATATAAGATATGTTTTCAGTTATTTCACACTTTTTTGTTAAGTACATAATTCCATATGTGTTCATTCATAGTTTTGATGCCTTCAGTGAGAATCTACAATGTAAATAGTCATGAAAATAAAAGGAAACACATTTGAATGAGAAGGTGTGTCCAAACTTTTGGCCTGTACTGTGTATATGTATATATATATATATATATATATATATATATATATACATGTATACTCGTACCACATTGTTCGCCATGCCCAAAGGTTTTTCCAAGATGTTTGGCTAATTGCAATGTAGATGAGAACCTGTGGCCAAATCCATAAGACAGTTGATTACAGTTTCTTACAATCACTTTGCTACTAATTTCAGAACCTTGACGTAATTTTTCAAAACTCTAGACACAAAACTCACAACGGTCATCACTTGTAACACAGGCTGTCCAATGTTCAAACATTGCATTGTGCATTCATTTAAAGAAATCTTGCACTTGCACAGTCATTGGTTCAAAAAACTAATTTATGGTGAAATACCATTGAAACGTTAATTTAGATCACCCACACATAAGCTACCCATAGTTTCACTGTGTCATCATTCGTACAATCATTAACTATTGTAGTACAAAATAGGTGATACATGTTTCATTATCCCTGTAAAAGTACTGCAGTAGTAGAGAGAATACTACAGACACATTGGAATCATTGAACAAAATCTGAAATGTATTGATGAAAAACAATCACAACATAGGTTGATTTGAATCAGAGCAAAAATAAATAGATAGGAAATAGAAAAGAAAAGACAGTACTGTAAAACATCAAATGCAGTGTTCCTCAACTTGCTTGTACTTTAAAAAGCAAAACAAAGAAGTGATTACTGTATTCTACATCTTCATCAACTCTGTCTTGTGGATTTGGCCACAGGTTCTCATCTACATTGCAATTAGCCAAACATCTTGGAAAAAACCTTCAGGCATGGCGAACAATGTGGTATGAGTATATATGTATATATATCAATCATCAGTAACGAGTTGGCAGAATTGGACAAGCAATTTCAAGGGCCTGAAACCATAGAAACAGTGTCTGATAAACAGTAGTACATTACATTAAAGTATGATAATGAAATATTATATGCATAGATTATGTAGTCTAATTGGTTCATGCTCCGCGCTAACTGAAATGCAATGTGTGAATTGCTTTTTGAAATAGCAGTACTTTGATGTTAAAGGTGCTCTAAGTGATGTGACGCATATTTTAGCCTACAACATTTTTCCACTAGCTGCATGTCCCCTGAACACACTGTAAAAAAACGCTGTCTCTGAAGACAGCCCAGGCTCCACAAACATCAAAGTACTACTATTTCAAAAAGCAATTCACACATTACATTTCAGATGATTGTCTATTCATTTCATTACAATCATCTATCAATTGATACAACTGCTCAAAATGATAACTGCTGCATTACTCTTAATGCATATTTGTATGGAAACAGACAAACAATATTCCATGTTTAGATCATGAAAATTTCAAGATAACCAGATTCATTGTCACCAGTTAGCCTGAAGCATGAACCCATTAGAATACATTATCTATGGATACTGATGATTGAGATATATACTGTATATATATATAAATATATATATACTACTGGTCAAAAGTTTTAGAACACCCAAATTGTTTTTTTTTTTTATTGAAATTTTAGCAGTTCAAGTCCAATGAATAGCTTGAAATGGTACAAAGGTAAGTGGTGAACTGCCAGAGGTTAAAAAAAAGTAAGGTTACCCAAAACTGAAAAATAATGTACATTTCAGTATTTTACAAAAAGTCCTTTTTCAGGGAACAAGAAATGGGTAAACAATGTAAAGCTGTTCTGCAGCAATGGAGGTTGATCAAGCTTTGAAAGTTGGTGCTACCAATTCCCACAGGTGTTCCAACTTGTCTGGATTACTTACAACCCCCTCTGTTTGTATAAAAGTATTGTTGGAACACACTGTGGTACCGTACCCTCGTGAGCATTATTTGAACAGTATTGTACTGCAGAAAGTAGTGTGTTGCTATAAAAATGGACGGGAAAAAGGCAATTAACAGTGGAAGAGAGACAGACCATCATAACACTTAAGAATGTTGGTCTTTCCTACAGAGACATTGCGAAGAAACTCAAGGTGTCAGTGAGTAGAAACTGGGGGAAACTCTGACAGGAAGAGGTCTGGCAGACCCAAAGCCACAACAGAATAGAAGACAAGTTTCTGAGAGTCAACAGCTTGCGTGATAGGCGGCTCACAGGACAACAGCTTCAAGCACAACAAGGTTTACCAGTTTTAAGTAAACGCAAAATTTAGTCCTGTTTTGTTTTTCCGACAACAGCAGTGACCGTAGTGCTAGTTTGAGTCTTTTAGCTCATAGCTTTAGCAGCAGACTGTTGTTCGTCCCGCTGTTGGAATCCTCTACAGTGAAATACAGTCACACTTTTACACCGTTAAGCTGTCAGCATTTTAACCGTGTTTAGAACAAACTAGGAAAAAACTCACTATATCACTAAATATATATACTATATATATATATATATATATATATATATATATATATATATATATATATAGTAGCCACCTAGTGCTGTAAACCCTTGGTGTTCTCTCAATGAGCTTCATGAGGTAGTCACCTGAAATGGTTTTCACTTCACAGGTGTGCTTTGTCAGGGTTAATTAGTGGAATTTCTTCCCTTATTAATAAAAAAGCAAAGTGTGGCTACTTTGAAGAATCTAAAATATAAGACATGTTTTCAGTTATTTCACACTTGTTTGTTAAGTACATAATTCCATATGTGTTCATTCATAGTTTTGATGCCTTCAGTGAGAATCTACAATGTAAATAGTCATGAAAATAAAAGGAAACACATTTGAATGAGAAGGTGTGTCCAAACCTTTGGCCTGTACTGTGTATATGTATATATATATATATATATATATATATACACACATGTATACTCGTACCACATTGTTCGCCATGCTCAAAGGTTTTTCCAAGATGTTTGGCTAATTGCAATGTAGATGAGAACCTGTGGCCAAATCCATAAGACAGTTGATTACACTTTGCTACTAATTTCAGAACCTTGACGTAATTTTTCAAAACTCTAGACACAAAACTCACAACGGTCATCACTTGTAACACAGGCTGTCCAATGTTCAAACATTGCATTGTGCATTCATTTAAAGAAATCTTGCACTTGCACAGTCATTGGTTCAAAAAACTAATTGATGGTGAAATACCATTGAAACGTTACTTTAGATCACCCACACATAAGCTACCCATAGTTTCACTGTGTCATCATTCGTACAATCATTAACTATTGTAGTACGAAATAGGTGATACATGTTTCATTATCCCTGTAAAAGTACTGCAGTAGTAGAGAGAATACTACAGACACATTGGAATCATTGAACAAAATCTGAAATGTATTGATGAAAAACAATCACAACATAGGTTGATTTGAATCAGAGCAAAAATAAATAGATAGGAAATAGAAAAGAAAAGACAGTACTGTAAAACATCAAATGCAGTGTTCCTCAACTTGCTTGTACTTTAAAAAGCAAAACAAAGAAGTGATTACTGTATTCTACATCTTCATCAACTCTGTCTTGTGGATTTGGCCACAGGTTCTCATCTACATTGCAATTAGCCAAACATCTTTGAAGAAACCTTCAGGCATGGCGAACAATGTGGTATGAGTATATATATATATATATATATATATTAGGGCTTTCAATCGATTAAAAATAATTAACTAATTAATTGCACAATTTGCTGTAATTAATCGCGATTAATCGCTTTTTTAAATTGAGACTGAAGCTTATAATAATGGATATTTAAATAATAAATCACTTAACTTTGCAAATATGAAGAAAAAACAAACAAGTAAAGGTTCTGCTAAGTTCAGAATGTTTAATATCTTTCAGAACAACAGCAGCAACAGTTTGGCTTATTTAGTCCTGCTGAAGGCTGCTGAAACGGCTAGAAACTGTCCGACTTGAGAGCAGATTTTTGTCACCGCCCCCGGCTGCTGTCGCCTGCTCTCGTCTACTTTACAGGCGAGGCGCAGTTCATCTCCAACGAGCATATGTTCAGTCGGCGGCAGGGCAGTCGGGACTCACCCGGAAATGGCGAGCGGGATGAGGTGACTAGTGTCTCTCAAAATCTGACGAAAATCTTCTAAACTGACCTTTGTTGGGCTGAAATGAAGACAGATTCAGCAACTGCATCACGGCCTATTTCTCGCTTAAAATGTTTTCGGAAACATGTTTCAGTGAACTATTTTAGTACAATATGAGATCGTATTCTGAACGGCCGCCATGACAGTCTGGCTCTCAATATCTGGAGAAAACAAACCCATGTGACGCGTTCGTCCAATCAGCTGCCAGTTTTCATTACTTGGGCAACAATACAGAGTAGCGGCGCCTGCTGTTATGGAGACGTATTACGTTTCTCACCTGCCACATGAAGTAAACAAACACAGCTGCGTTAATTTCGTTAATTCTTTTTAACGAGTTAAATATTAAAAAATTAACGCAAAAATTAACGCAAAAATTAACGCAAAAATTAATGCCCTAATGATATATATATATATATATATATATATATATATATATCAATCATCAGTAACGAGTTGGCAGAATTGGACAAGCAATTTCAAGGGCCTGAAACCATAGAAACAGTGTCTGATAAACAGTAATACATTACAGTAAAGAAGGATGATGAAATATTACATCCATAGATAATGTAGTCTAATTGGTTCATGCTCCACACTAATGGTGACAATGAATCTCGTTATCTTGAAACTTTCATGATTTAAACACGGAATATTGTTTGTCTGTTTCCATACAACTATACATTAAGAGTAATGCAGCAGTTATCATTTTGAGCAGTTGTATTTATTGATAGTTAGATGATTGTAATGAAATGAATAGACAATCATCTGAAATGTAATGTGTGAATTGCTTTTTGAAATAGCAGTACTTTGATGTTAAAGGTGCCTCTAAGTGATGTGACGCGTATTTTAGCCTACAACATTTTTCCGCTATCTGCATGTCCCCTGAACACACTGTAAAAAAACGCTGTCTCTGAAGACAGCCCAGGCTCCACAAACGGCAACAAAAACAAACTGTGCCAACCTGCCCCACGAACCATAACAAACAGTGTTCCAGCCAATAACCGACAAGAAGGATTTGGTTGAGCCATCACTGCAGCAGCGTTAGCACGTAGGCTACTTCCACAATGCGTATTCATGACTTAACCACAGCCTCGTGGTGCATTCAAAGTTATTGTAAAATCCCCTTTTTCCGTCTAGTGGTTGTTTTTGTCGTTTACCAGCAATTTACTGGTGAAATCAGTTATTGTTATTACATTTTTAATAAATCACTTATGGCCTGTTGACCATATGGCCTTAGCAATAAACAAGCCGTTCTTAAATGTTGCCGACTATCGGTTTGTGCTCCTTTTTTAAGAATGTGATATGATGTGAAACGGCATAAACATAATCATATAATTGTAAATAATGCTTTGGTTGTGACGGGTAGATCCTGTAGGAAAAACATATTAAACTATCGTCTGTGACATTTTGCAGGTACGTTCATTAAAAACATTACTCAATATGTTTAAAAAAAAAAAAACATAATCCATGCAGCATTATGATTCTTTAAACATATTTGCTGCTGAGTATTAGTAGTACTCCTATACAGAGATGAGGAGTTGAGTCTGAGACTCAGACAGCTGACTTCAGACTTGTGACTCTACCCAAAAGACTTCAGACTTGACTCGGACTTGAGCTTTGAGACTCGTCCATAAACTGTTTTCATGCAATTATTGCTTTAAAATCCAAATGTATTCATTTATTTCTATTTTCTTTTATTGGCGCATATACGTTGGGGAAACGTATGACAAGCTGCTTGTCCCCTGGCCATTGCCATAATGTGCAACGTAACGCATGCGCTATGCCTTATGTGCACACTCACATAAATACACTGACGATGGCGACACAAGTCCTCCCGGAGTTGTGCCTTTTGTCATTAGTTTTGCTTTCATAACTTCGTAAACAGTGGCAGTAAGCCCACAGCTACATGCAACGTGTGTGGCACCAAGATAAAAGATGCCGGATCAACAACGTGGGACTTCATCATTTAGCATATATCGTCACAAGAGAACCATCGCAAAGTGTTGTGCTAATGCTGGGAACAGGCACATTGTATCTTTATGGTTGTATCCATATGATGTGACAGACTTCGGTTAATATTTCACCAGGTCCGAGGGCTAGAGGGATGTGTGAAGTAGCAGAAGATTAGACTATACAATGTCCTAAGTTGGAGACCCAGTGTAAGTTCTGGATGTAACAAAATTAAGCTGGCTCCATTAAAGCATACGTGATTTTTTCATGCTTTGAGTTCATAAGATTTAACAACACAGTGTTAGGGACAGATCAGATGGCCATAGACTTGAGACTTGACTTGGACTCATGGCAAAATACTTGAGACTTGACTTGAACTTGCCCTCAAAGACTTGAGACTCGACTTGGACTTCCAAAAAATGACTTGTGAACATCTCTGCGCCTATATAAATGTAACGTTTAGGAGACCGGGTTAGCAAAAAAGTAAGTATATGAAAAACAAAGGCCAATGCTCAACTTATGGATGGATAGTAGCAACATTGCATTGCTGAATGGGTAATAAAAAGATAATTACATCAACTGAACACCAAACGGCCAATGATATGTGGGGGACCAATGCATCTATACAGGCTGACGTTTCAAAACAAAAGCTACAATTAACACATCACCACCGATTCCAATAAGCAGCGCAGCCATGTGGTTCTGAGATCCTCTTTGTCCCTTGAGCTTTTCATAAAGCTACCTATTCTTTACCCGAGGGGCTACATGTTCCTCATCTCTATCTTTATCTTTGGGCAGTACATATTAGTCTGTTCCACTGCATTTATCGCTCCGGCCCTGCCTGTGTTGGTTTTTCTATGCAGAATGAATCCATTTGTCTCCACTGACGGAAGATAATTGCAAAGCAAACAAATCATCTCTGCCACATTGAGCAGGCCTCTAGTCCTGGGGCATAGCAGCTAGATAGCTACAGGAATGAAAGACAAGCCGACACAGAGAGGAACAGAAAGAGAAAGGAGGGAGAGAAAAATAGAAGGATGAAGGAAGTTCAGAGCAAAGGGGTTTGGCATTTGCATTATATGAGCAGTGTTAAAACAGGTTATGTTAGAGAAACTGATGCAGTCAGATTGAAAGTGACTACACGGGGCATTGGGAAGGGGAGAGAAAGAGAGAGAGAGAGAGTGAGAGAGAGAGAGATAGAGAGAGGCAGAAACCTCAGTAGTCTGCCAGATGGAAACTCACTCCAGGAACATAAGGAGGAGACATCTGGGAACACTGCCTTGGAAAGACGATAAATATAGCATGATTCAAAAATGGCCTTTTCAAAAAGAAAACCTACAAATACATCATAACTGTTCATTTTGTTCTGACTATTAGTATCAGAGTTCATTAATGAGGCAAGAAGACTGCCTGTGTAGAGACACAAGAGAGTATAACTACCTCATTCATCTAAGTAAAATGGAAAGAATCTGTCTGACTTTCGATTTTCTCGACAACCATTCATCCGATGACATTCACACTTGGCAGGTGTATCGCTGAGGATGCAAGGAAGTGCAGTGTCGAGTTCAAGCTCTTGAGATCTATGGGACATATTTATACACTCTGTGTAGTGTATTGAGAGGGGACCCCTATTAACTGTCACACTGCCGAACAACATGCTTGGTACAGCTGGCTCTCTATCGCTCGCTAAAGTACATTCAAGAAAAGATGAAGGGAAATGTAACATTGTAGCAAACTCAAACATTTCAAGCATCAGTTTTGTAACTTTCGTAGTGAACGCTTTTGTTCCTGGAAATAGCCTGGTCCCAAATAGCTAGCTGTTAGCAAATTAAACGTACAGTATACTCTTGCTAGGAGACGCTATGACATGGTGTTTTGCTCAAGGCCTAAAGAAGTGCAGATGTGTGAAGTAGTTCGGATGAGCGAAGCTGCAAGCAGCAGCAATACCGGAAGCCACACAATCGGACCGTTCCTAACAGCCACATTTTGAACAGGCAGTGCATTTAGTACTGTAGATTTAGTGCTTGGGTGAAGCCTGCAATGAAGAGCAACCACAGTTTAGCACAGTTCACAAATGGTCAAAACACAAAATCGACAAGTAGCCAGACAGTAGCGTAAGAGTAGCATAGCTCATTTGGACAACAGCAGTGTAAGCCAGTACGTAGTGTGTATGTGTGTGTGTGTGTGTGTGTGTGTGTGTGTGTGTGTGTGTGTGTGTGTGTGTAAATGCATTGAAACCAGCACGTGAGCGAGCAGAGAAGAGTTTTAGCAGTGAATTATCAAGTAGCAGTGAATGCTACAGTAGGGCATGTAGTCTGAGCACAAATAACATGCCGCAGCTCCTCAAGACCAACAGAAGTTTCCAGTGTCTTGCTTCCCGGCTGCTGAGTGGAGTGACGGGGGTGGGCTCCGGAGTGAGTATCGACTATAGACCTTTCGGTTTCTAAAATCATTGTTTTTACATCCAGCTTTGTAGGATGTATAGGAACATTATGAGGTCCAACATGATACTTTTAATAACACTAATGAATTGTCCAACCGTTATTGGTGCGGCCTACACTGTGTGTGTTGGAATCAATTTAGTTCACTGTTGACATAGCCTCACAATGAGGATGTTTCTCCACCTACTGCAGACTTAGCATTAAAAGGTACAATGTGGCACCCAGATAGCTCAGTTGGTAGAGCGGGCGGCCATGTGTAGAGGTTTACGCCTCGACGCAGCGGACCCGGGTTCAATTCCGACCTGCGGCCCTTTGCTGCATGTCATTCCCCATCTCTCTCCCCTTTCACTTCTTCAGCTGTACTATCATTAAAAGGCCTAAAATGCCCCAAAAAATAATCTAACAAAAAAAAAAGGTACACTGTGTAGGAATTTCTCCCATCTAGCGGCGAAATTGTATTTTGAAGTCAAACGAATAGTGCTTTCTAGCGCCTCGCTTTTTCAAATGTGTGTTGCTATTACGGTAGCAGTTATGTACCAAGAAGCTATGACAACATGTCTTCCAATTTTCGCTTTTTTGGCGACGATTATTCCTTCTCCTGCGGCTCGGCATAAGTATGATCCTCTATTATGAACTAAAGTGCAGTGCAGGCTTTCAAATTTGCCGGGGCGGTGACAAGCGCCTCTCACCTTCTCCGTTTCCGCTGGTTTCAGTCCCGTGACGCTCGCTCTGAACGAAAACGCGTTGTGGATTAGCTAGACAGGTAGGCTAGTGCTCTATGTCTCTCTCAGCGATTATAGTTTTTCAAAATGGCAGAACCACACGGAAGCCTCCTTGGACTTGCCCGTCCAATGTAAATACAGATAAGAAATACTTCGCCAGATCATTGGCAGAGGTAATTTTACACGACATATTTATGAATGAAGACATTGATTTTAGCTTATGAAATACTTAAAACACTACACAGCGTACCTTTAAGCTCATCATCATCATAAAACCTGCTCTGAGCATACAGTATATTACCCTGTATGACCTGTCTACAGGGTCAATAACTATTTTAGCTTCCTTGTTAACGGCATTAGTTGAATAATATACAATAAACTATGCAGGCCTCCAAAGAGTGCAGGCTGAGCTGCTAATTTTGATATAGATTATGAATATGAATCTTGCTTTTAATATACTTACATTAGTTCAAGCACGTGTCAGTGTGCTTTAGAAACAGATAGCAGATGGACTGTGAGGTTAGGAGAGGTTGCACGCGATCCAATCGCCAGCAGATATTATTGATAGACTGCTGTGCATCCTCTGCTCCAGCTGTGGCAAAGCTGTAGGATGCAGGTGGTGCAGATGGATTATGCTGGATGGACCTAAATAAAGAGATGCTACAGACTAGTGCAACCATGGATTTATGTCTGTCATTATCATTACAGTATTTTTCATGGTGCACATGGCCATGCATGTCTTATGTGCATGCAGGTAGTTAGTGCTGATTGGTTGATCCAGGCAGGTTTGTAGGTTTGATTTGAAAGTATAGTTTTGATTCTGTGTGCAATGCATCATTGCTGCCTGTTAGGACTGCTTTCATGTAAATATCACAGTTTTAATTTGTTACATACAAAAAGCCACCCTGGACTCAACCAGAGCCGTTTTTGCTAAAGGAAGCAGAACCACCTCAAAAACCTTACCCTAACCTTAACCAAAACAATACACTGAAAACTTGAAAACATAATAAAAGCACTTAAATGTGTGGTGGCATTTTTATAACAATTAGACAACACTGTCAGGATTTCTGTGAGAACATGTTGCGAGGATCACTGCCATGAAATCAACCCTACCTTTTCCTCACAGCACAAACAGGTGTAGCTGGTGATAACACAATGGCTGTATTTCATTTGTCTGTGTAGTTAAACAGCCCAGGTATTCTGACTCACTGACATGGCTTTCTGGTAAACCTAAATGGAACTGAGAATCAACGTTGCCCTTATTAAAATATGGCTACTGACATAAAGTTTGACAGACTGTCGAACTAAATTGTACTTCTGTGAGAGAGTAGCCTACCGTAAATGAAGGAAAGACTTGTGTCAGTTGTATCTGTCGAGCGAAAACCTAGCATGCTGTGTTTTCTCACACAAAAACTAAATTCAGTAACTTAGCCTTCTGTTAAAAAGGTCGGGTGAAACGTGCCAGCTAGCTAGTCACATTAATTTCATTTAAACCGTTTGCCTGCTGAGCCTGTAAGCAAAACAACTCGCTTGTTAGCTTAAAAAGAAACTGGTGACAATCACATCAAACAAAGCAAATGCAACCTGTCTGTCATACTGCGAGGACGCAAGGATACAGCGTGCCACATGGGCAGTAGCCCTATGTGTAATAAAAAAAATAAAGTGTTCTTCCGCAAGATCATTTATAGTAGCAGCAGCTTGACCCTAGCCTCGTGAGACCGTCCTGATCTCGCAAGCTCCAGTTTTCCACTCGCAGATCAGTCTGGCATCTTGAGATAGAGAAAATTTGGAGCCGTTAGCCAAACGACCGGGCCAATCAGCGTTGGTTTTGAGGTGGGTTATGTGGTGATAGACAGATGGTTTATCCAATCAGCTAACCAGTATTTTCAGACAGCGGTCCGGGAACCTGAAATGGTGTCTTTTATTCCTAAATTCTCGTTACACAAACGGCAAATATCCTTTACCGACATGTTGCTTGCTTGCAGGAGCTAACGAGCTATGCTTTGCCTGCAGCAGCAGGGGAGGGCTTGTGGTTGTATTTTCATACGCTTCGTGGATCTGATTTGGACCGTCTATCACCAACATAGGTGATAGACAGATGGTTCATCCAATCAGCTAACCAGTATTTTCACCCCTTCCCAAAAGTTCTCCAACGGAAAGTTCCCAGATGGATATGCCGAGCAAATGCGAAGCAATCTGGCGGAGTCGGGTTAGCTTGACCCTGACACATAATGTTCTTTTCAGGTGGTTTCTGAGAACTACTACGACCTTTCATTTAAGACTTAAGTTCTGCACAGACTGTTAAATCAACACATTCAACCAATTCACCATGTTGGCGTGTATTAAAACAAACTCAATGCGTTTGTGAAGAAATACATGATTTCATGAATGAATGAAAAGTACCTACCATCTAATTAGACTACTCATTGACTTTAAAGAAGTTGGCACAGGCTGTCATTACGTGTTCTCTGGTGCCCCCTGGTGATCAAAGGCAACAACAGCCTCTTAAGATAGGTTAGAGCTGAGAGGTGGAAAACAAGTACTTTTAAACTCTAAAAACATATGAGGTTACTTAATAATTTTTTTAATAAAAAAATGAAAGAATATATGCCACAAATATTTAATATTTATTTGTTATGCTTGTGAAAAACAAATAAAGCAAGAATTTCTACTGTTCACAAATGGCACAGTATTGCCGCTAATCCAAGCTTAAATGTGGTGCTCAATATGATGTGCTGTCACAGGTACAGAAAAAGCTGACTGTTGCACTTATGCCGTGTGTGATGTATAAAATGTGGCTTAAATTTGTGCCCAACTCAATTTTTAAAAATGTGCACATTTTATGCAGCTGCCGTCACATGAGTAATCGTAATGTGCAATATTCAAATAAGTGCATACAATTAATTTTGACTGTGAACATCTTAAAAAGTTGATTGATGCATCCATAAATCCTGTGTTTCCCCGTGGTTTAATTTTCAGTTAAAAGAAGTTAAATGCAGCTGCAAAGCAATATTGGCCAAAACTCCGCCTACAGTCCAGAATCAAATGTGGTGCCTGGCGGAAAATAGCCTGTTTGCATCCTTCCAGGAAGCACTGAAGCCTATTTAGGTACTGCTATGTTAGTGTCACAGCTCAGTCCTGCTGTGTGAGCACCAGTGGGACCGTCCATCACCAGTCTCACAGTGGTATGTTGGGATCCTTATTGTCCTGTAGTGCGTCTAGACACTTCGCAGCAGCCAGTTTGGAGGTGAGATGCCAGACTGGGAGAAGTAGTTCCACCACCATGGTTTTTCCTCCCGCTCTATCCCTCCCTGACTTACGTCTGGCTCACCGTAGCGCTCAAACTGGTTGTATGGGTCGAATCGATCCCATGTGTCTACTGTAGGGAAGAGGTGGTCGTCGATATCGGGCTCTATGGGAACCTAGATGCAGGACAAGGGAAATAGTGAGGATGCAGCAGAGATAATGGATGACCATCCATTGAGTATTTATTGTTGTTTTGAACTTGTATTAGTGTTTGTGTTCACTGGCCCAGGGACTGCAGATGGAAATGAGTAAGAAGCTAAATCTGACACAGTATATCTCTACTAAAACTAAACCACGCATGTGTAGAAAGTAAGGTAAACAAGGATCATTTTAGAATAACATTGGTGGAACAAGATAATAAAGACAAAGATCCGACCTTCTTCAAGGCAAAGTCGACACGTCCAGCCTTGTTCATGCTGTGAGGCAGATAAACCCTCTTAGTGACCCTGGAGTAACCCTTGGCTGTGGCCGTCAGGATGTGTGTACCGGGGTTCAGCAGCCGCCAGTAGTCTCCATCTTCAGCTGGAGGGAGGGGAAGAGAACAGTTTAATACAGTTAACATGTGAGAGAGGGGGTCAAACCAATGAAAGAAGAGAGGAACTGAAAGAAGAACACAGTAAAAAAAGAGTGAGAAACAAGAGGGTAGAGTGTACATATAAATAAGTCTACAGCCATGCTAGCAGCTCTGTGAGGCGGAACTTGGGCACTTGTGCTTTGAAATGCTAAAGTTAGCATGCTAAGATGCTCACAATGACAATGCTAACATACTGATGTTTTGCAGATATGTTTTCCATGGTCACCATCTAAGCTTGTTAACATAACATTTTCTAATGAGCACTAAATAACATACAGCTGAGGCTGATTGGAATGCCATTACTCTTGCAGGTATTTAATCATAAAACAAATATTAGAAATATTCAAATTTTGATCTGCTGATGACGCTAGAGAAAAAGTTTAGAAATCACAAGTTATTAAAATTTCCCCTGAGAGGGACATGAATGTCTTATGACAATCATAGTTGTCGAGACATTTCACTCAACAGCACAAATTCACGGTGAAACATAAGGGCATCTACCATGAATATCATATACAGTATTTCATGGCGAAATCCAATATGTTGAGGTATTCCAGGTTTACGTGGTCCTAAAAGCCTGGCTAAAACTGTTTAATATCAAAGGTAAACTTATGCCTCACAGCTACACCATAACACCAACTTCCTGAAGGCTACAATATACATCAACCAAAAATAAACATCAAAGTTATACCACCCTGGAAATATGTAACCATGCAGGACTGTTTACCTGTGGTGACATCTTTTCTAATCCCCCTGACAGAGATAGTTGCACCTTTTATCCCATTTCCATCACCATCCGTAACTACTCCCTTTATCCCTCGATGGACCTGTGCAGGGACAAGAAGCACAATGGAAAGTATATTATCTCCTTGTCTGCCCAGTACTTTTGTTCTGGGTCAAGTGCTTATGTCGTATGTTTGTATAGTTCTTATGCGTATAGGCACATACTTATTAATATTGTTTTTAAACGTTCTGTCCTTTCTGGTCTTTAAAACCCACTTGCTACAAGTGTTCTGCTAGCAAATTTGACTTAACAAGAGGCTATCAGTTCACACTTTGCTTCATCCTTCCACTATCAATTTAAATAAATAAAGCACTGTAAAAAAAAAATATGCCCATTTTAACACAAACTGGTCGTCAAGCCTGTCTAACAGACACTTACAGACTCCATAAAACTGAGCAGAGCTTCCTTATTCCTCTTCCACTCTGGGTAAAGCTCGGCCTCTGAGGGGAATTTGTCACAGCCAAGCTCCACGGTGATCTCCAGACAGTTGGTGTGCAAGTAGTTGAAGTCTGACATACCTGCAAGGGAGACATGTACATTATGAGTCCCTCACAACCAATGAGACGGTTAGAAAAACTAGCGTTTACATGGTTCTCTCTGTAGTTTGAAAAGTGTTGTATCTCACCACCAGCAAAACTGTACCACAATGCCCCATTGATGATGCCCCGAGTTCGGTAAAAGGAGGCTCCACACCTTTCTGTGTCGTTGTTTGACATGGTGGCGTGGGCGTCTGCGTAGGTACGAGCCAGCTGCTTGAAGATCTGAGCATGGTGTGGGGTGAGAGAGGAAGTTATGACCAGCTGCCAGTGGTGGAAGAAGTATTCAGATCAAGTACTATTACCACACTGTAAAATACCATATTACAAGTAAAAATCCTGCATTGAAATGTTACTTAAGTAACAGTATGTAACTATCATGAGATAAATGTACTTAAAGTATTAAAAGTAAAAGTACTCAATGCAGAAAAACCCTCACATTTTAGAATCTGGAAACGATTAGTTTAGAGTACAATATTTCTCTCTGAAATGTAGTGGAGTAGAAGTAGAAAGTGTCATGAAAAGAAAAGTGTATCTCAAATGTGTAATTAAGTACAGTACTTGAGTAAATGTACTTAGTTACATTCCACCACTGCCAGCTGCACTGTTAGACCAAACTAGTTCAGCAAACATGAATCCATCAATCCCGAAAGCCATCCTTCCTCCCTACCTGTTCATCTGGAGTTGGTGATAACATCCTCTCCTCCTGCGGGTGTCTAGAGAAGTCAAAGGGATAGGAGATCACCAGATCCCCTCCATGAAGGCTTGCAGACTGAACGAAGGGCAGGGACCTCATCCACTTCATCACTGCATACGTCTCTGGTGCCACCTACAGCCCAAAGGGAGGATAGAATTTTTTTTGGAGCCAGGCTGATATACTGTATGTGCTGATGATTAATGTGATTAATAAGAACTATTCCGTTACCTTGCCAAACCAGTAGGCATCAGGGATTGCGATGTGGTCAATGCGGTAGTGCCTGCTGCGGCGGTTCCGGTAGAAAATGGAGGTGAGGTCCGGAAAATTGCGGTTGAGGTCAATATTCTGGGCGTTGGTCCGTCCATTGGTCCAACCATTCAACAAGTGACCCTGGAAGGTTAAGGTTCAAACAACTAGGCATATTACAAAGTGTCAGAGTGTGACATTATTCACGAGGATGTGTAGTCGTTAGTAGGACGGTAGGGTGATTATGTGAAGGAAATAATGAGAAACAATGATATGATTATTAGTCAGACGTACAGGAAGGAACCTGCTAGGCTATCGCTGTTAATTCTGTTGTTAACATGTAGACAAGACCATATATCCGTCATGAGAAAAAGTAGCAAATAGAGTGACAAGAGGAAACCACTTTTCCGAAATATTTGGGAAAAGATTTTTTGGGATTATAGGCAAACTGTTGCATATTATTACATATTTGCATATGTTGCCATATTCAGTACAAATATTCAATACAATTTTATTTATAGTATCAAATCATAACAAGAATTATCTAGAGGCACTTTACAGACAGAGTAGGTCTAACCACACTCTATAATTTACAAAGACCCAACAATTCCAGTAATTGCCATATATATATATATATATATATATATATATATATATATATATATATATATATATATATATGTGAGAACAGTGTGAGGTTTTATTTTACTAGTTGATAAGTATACTTGAAAAATGTATAGGACACATGCAATATACAGAATATGAATACATTCAAAGTAGCTTGTCCTACATAATACATTTGAGATGTAATCATATTTCTGTATATATGCTGCACACCTTCATTAATGCAGTCAGACAGCCTGTCAGACTAAAACCCATGCATATAAACTGCCTCTCTTGGAGTAAAGCTGTGTGTAGTACCATGAAGATATCAGGCTATGGAGTGCATTTCAGATTGGACATTACATACATGGACAATGATGATCATCACTGATCTTCATAGTAGACCTCACGACTGTTAACAGCCCCCTGTCAAATGACTGCAACACACATTTGAGCATACACATGATCAGTCTACAGCACACATGCATGCAGAGCTTGTTAGAGGCACAGTGGCACAGCCTGATACCTAAATGCACAGCGTTTTGACCAAAAGGCTGTGTCAGTAATGTTATACTTAGTATCAAAAGGCTCAAGAGATGCCAACGAAGTCCCACTTTCTCAGGCTTGTCGCACAAAGTCCACAGAAAGCTGGTCTCACAATCCGACTACATCACAACATACAGCAGAATAAAGAGAGCTGAGGGACTTCTACAAGTGCTAAACAAACAAAGTGGAGTGATGATTAGTATTGAATTCTCTGGTTAGTAGTAGGCAATAGGGTGATAGGTGGAAGGTGGAAGGCTTTAGTTCTCTGATCTCCTACATCTAATTTATCAACTGAACCAGAAAATAGTCATAACAGTAGTTAACAGCAGCCTCTCACAATCACTTTATTATTTATACACTTTTTGATTTATTATTGCTCGTCTTCTTGAGTAAATTATTATCTTAAAGTGCTCATATTATGCTTTTTGGCTTTTTCCCTTTCCTTTTATTGTGTTATACAGTATATCTTTTTCATGCACGTTATAGGTTTACAAAGTGAAAAAGTCTACCCCAAAGAAACTTACCATCTCCAACAGGAAACACTGTTCACAAACTGATCCAAACAGCTCTATTGTAGTCCAGCCTTTACTTCAGAGACAAATGTGGTCACTTTGTGACACACGTTATAATGCTCGCCTAGCTGCTAGCGTGGCATGCCCTCATACTCTGCTTCTGACTGGCTAGTGGTCCTTACCTAGCTACTGCACATGTGTGACTCCCAACAAAGATGGGACAGAAGTGAGATGCCTCACTATGTAGCTAAAACAGAGAGCTCAACACACAGGGTGAAAAGAGGAGCTGCTGCAATGTGCAGTACAACAAAAATATGGTGTTTTTTAAAAATGAAACCATGTAAACCTATTCTGATATAACCTCTAAATACAATGATGAACCTGAAAATGAGCATAATATGAGCACTTTAATACCTACCTTAATAAATTACCAATTTTCTAATGTTTACAATTAATCTTCAATATTCTTAGAGCAGAGCAAAGGCCTATCCTTCAGCATCCCATAGCAAAATGTGTTCCTTTTGTAGATATCTTAAAATTGATAGCCTTACAAAAAGCACAGCTACATTGTCATAAAGTTGCTCAACGGTGTCCCATTTCACAACCCACAAACAGCGTTGTAAAAACCCTCTGTATTAGCAATGCTCACGCTCCCTCAGCAGAGTACCTCATTCCTCCACCTCCACACCTCAAGCTGAACAGACTGAACAGACAATGAGAATGAGAGCGGATAATGGCGGTTTGTCTTTTTTTCCTGTTAACAATATTTACTTCCTGGTTGCTGAGCTCCGGGTCATTGTTATCCTCTACCTCTGAGGCGGCCAGCTCATAGCCATCTGGATTCATGGAGGCCAGAATATGGATGCGGGTGGTGTTGATGAGGGTCTGAATTCGTTGGTTCCCCAGAATGTACTCTGAACACAGGTACTGGGCCATGTATATGAGCAGCTGGCGGCCCAGCACCTCGTTGCCATGCATGTTGGCCACCAGCTTGATCTCTGGCTCCACTACGGTTAACAGACAGAAGCAAACATGGTTAAAGCTGCATTCATTGAATTGGCCACTTTGGGGTGGCAGAACAAGCTGTAAACACAATATTAAAGTATTACAATACCTTTAGAAAGTTTAAGTAAACAGTTGCCTCTTTGCACAAGTGGCAGACACGTAGCAACATTAGCATGCATTTGGAGTTGTGTTTGTGTCCATCTAATGATAAAGCCCAATATTCACCCTCCTTTTTGCTCTGTTTAGGTCCCCATCAACTCCTGAGGGAGATATCTGTCTTTTTAGCAGCTAAATCCTCCAGCACAACTGTGTCTGCAATTTGGCGGTGTATAGTATACAACATTCATTTATCAGAGCTTCTTTGTTAAAGCATAAACTGTTTGGTCTCAGTGTTGACCTGCAGAAATTATTTGAATATTGTAAGTAGACTGACTACTCGATATACTGCTGGCTAATTCACACCAGAAACAGTAGGCGATTTAAGGGGGGAGATGCCATACCCCATTGTTAGCAAAATTACAAAAAACTAAAACAAATCCATCCCCATTGTTAAAGATTATAAAGCCTACTGATTAGAATAAACCTTGTAAATGTGCAAATTAGTTGTTGAATTGAAGTTGAATTAAACACAGTGAGTGAAAGAAGATATATTGACCAGGTGAAACAATCCAGGTCACAGTTGTGAAAATACTGACATAATAACAACAAATTGTTCTTACACGAAATAAGAGACAATGATAAAAACTCAAGAACTCATAGATCAGGAAAAGTATAGATGTCATAATGTAGAGATTTGCCATGGAAGCTGTTTACATGTTTATATGTGTGAATGTGTAAATGCATGAACATGTGGATGCATGCCAATTCGTCGCTGCAGCTATTGGGAATTTGCGCTTGCTGTATTAAGAATGCATCAAATTACTAGGCCTATGTGTAATGTAAAAGGTGTCGCCAGTCGTGATGAACCGACAGAGAATGATCACCTGACTCTGCAGTTCCTTTCAGCTCTACTGAGGTTCATAGCTCATTGTTTGGTTTCACCATCACAACTTTACTGATTTGGTTCACTCTCACCGCTCTCATTAGTGTTGTTTCCAGCAATCAGCCATTTTCAGAAAATAAAAGTGCAGATAAACCCATTTCACATACACACACCAGCCTAGCACCAAAGGTAGCCACCAGCTCACAAACATATTGGAGTACTACTGTACAGTAATTCCCCATAGCAACATTATGATGTGATAATAATGTTGTGTTTACAGCTTTTTTCCACAGCTCCCTAGTGGCTAAAAATCAGTTAAGCAGGTTTAGGATGAACATAAGTCATTCTAGGTAAGCAGGGGAATGAAGAATAAATAGGTGGTTGTTGTTTTTTTTTACACAGGGAATTAGTTACACAACAGGAAGAACTGAATGGAGAGTATTAATAACAGGGTTTTTCCTGTGTCAGATTGGGTCTTTGTGGGGGTGACTACGCACTACAGTAAGCATGATTGGTCAACCCAGTCTCACGGCAGTTCGTGAAATGGTCACGTAATTTAATCTATTGATTCGTGTACACGGACACGTTTATCTCGTTTTTTTTTGTGATGGTCAGCACATTTTTTAAACTAATGTATTTCAATGGGAAGCATCTTTCGTGATCACAGCTAGATTCAACAACAACAGGACGGTTGGGTTTAGGAAAAGAAGAACGCGACGGTTGGGTTTAGGAAAACAATAACGGGACGCGGGACAACAACGGGACGGTTGGGTTTGTTAAAAGAAGAATGGGACGGGTTTAGTAAAAGAAGAAAGCTACAGGTGGGTTTAGGAAACGTGACACGCGGGACACGATCCCCAGTCTCCTGGGTGAAAGTCCTGTGTTGTTTGACCCATCTACCACCCCAACCAACCTCCCTATGAGGATTTTCGGGCTTTCATACTACTCGCTACTAAAGAATCTAGCTGTGCTCATGAAAGATGCTTCCCATTGAAATACATTAGTTTAAAAAACATGCTGAGCATCACAATACAGCCTGACTCTGGATGGTAAAACTGAGATAGCTCTCATTCAACTTTATGTTCTGCTTGTTTTACGGTTGTTTGGTAAATTGCTCCTAAACACATTCAAAGAGGATTTGAATTGCTACTTTTATTTTTAATTCTTATAATTTTGGTGCTTGTGATTTTCCTTTAGGGCTGGCTAAAACGTCTTTTTTTTCTCACTCCAAACTAGTAAAATACAGACGCTTGGGCAGTGGCTGTCAGTATCAGAAGCGACGCTAAAAGCGCCCTTCAGCACGTGTGTAGAACGCAACGGGGAGAGCAGCAGCTACACGGCACTGGAAGATGACGTAGTATGAAGATCCTCTTAGGGAGGTTGGTTGGGGCGGTGGATGGGTCAAACAACACAGGACTTGCACCCAGGAGACCGGGGTTTGTGTCCCGCGTGTCACGTTTCCTAAACCCAACTGTCCCGTTCTTCTTTTCCTAAACCCAACTGTCCTATTCTTATTTTCCTAAACCCAACTGTCCTGTTCTTCTTTTACTAAACCCAACTGTCCCGTTCTTCTTTTCCTAAACCCAACTGTCCTATTCTTATTTTCCTAAACCCAACTGTCCTGTTCTTCTTTTACTAAACCCAACTGTCCTGTTCTTCTTTTCCTAAACCCAACTGTCCTGTTCTTCTTTTCCTAAACCCAACTGTCCTGTTCTTCTTTTCCTAAACCCAACTGTCCTGTTCTTCTTTTCCTAAACCCAACTGTCCTGTTCTTATTTTCCTAAACCCAACTGTCCCGTTCTTCTTTTCCTAAACCCAACTGTCCTGTTCTTCTTTTCCTAAACCCAACTGTCGCGTTCTTCTTTTCCTAAACCAACTGTCCCATTCTTCTTTTCCTAAACCCAACTGTCCCGTTCTTCTTTTCCTAAACCCAACTGTCCCGTTCTTCTTTTCATAAACCCAACTGTCCTGTTCTTCTTTTCCTAAACCAAACTGTCCCGTTCTTCTTTTCCTAAACCCAACTGTCCTGTTCTTCTTTTACTTAACCCGACTGTCCCGTTCTTCTTTTCCTAAATCCGACTGTTTTATAAGCCCACCCACAACCTTTTCCTTAACATAACTACATCAAAAGTGACATCAATAGTCCCAACCAAGCACGTTTAGATATGACGCTAAAGGAGACTTTTACCTTCGATGACAACACCAAAGGCACCTGACCAAGCATCTGTATTTTACGCAATGCGAGTGAGAATGTGTTGTGTAATCACAAGGCTGCACATATAACACAATGTTATCACACAATCGATTGCCACTGCTCTTCCTTACTCACATAGCTCGTGCTGTCCTGGGTTGTTGCTGAACTCAATGACCAGCAGATCCCTGCCCTCTGTGCTGCGTCCGATGCTGTACACGTGAGAGATGTGGGAGCACTTGCCTGCTGTTCTCTTCAGTAAGCTGTACATGTGGGCGTTGGAGGTGTAGGTGAACTGGATGATGGTGCTGGGTTCTTCGGGAGAGAGGCTGGACATTTCTTGCTCCTGTCTGGCTGGAGGAGGTTATGGGAAAGGCAGAGAAGGGATGCTTTGGTTGTTTCACAGAGCACTAGGAATGCATTGGTCCAAACATTACAATACTACAGCGTGATCTTTACCCAGTGGTGGAATGGAACTAAGTACATTTACTCACAAACAAATTTGAGGTACTCAAATTTTCATTTCTACTTCTACTCCGCAACATTTCAGAGAGAAATATTGCACTTTTTTCTCCACTACATTAATTGGACAGCTAAAAAAATTAAGATTTCTGCACACAAAACATGCAGTTTATTACATATGATTGATATTTTACATATGTTCTATTAGTAAATTAAACTACATAACAATATATAGGCCTACAAGTCCAGCTGAAATGATAAGCTGATTAAACACCGATAATTTCCAGTCTCTAAAACGAGAGGATCTTTCTGCATTGAGTACTTTTACTTTTAATACTTAAAGTACATTTTCCTGATAATACTTACTGTTACTTAAAGTGCTCATATTATGCTCATTTTCAGGTTCATAATTGTATTTAGAGGTTATATCAGAATAGGTTTACATGGTTTAATTTTCAAAAAACACCATCTTTTTGTTGTACTGCACATTGCTGCAGATCCTCTTTTCACCCTGTGTGCTGAGCTCTCTGTTTTAGCTACAGAGTGAGGCGAATCACTTCTATTCCATCTTTGTTGGGAGTTGCACATGCTCAGTAGCTAGGTAAGGACTACTAGCCAGTCAGAAGCAGAGTATGAGATCGTGCCACGCTAGCAGCTAGGCGAGCATTATAACGTGTGATACAAAGTGACGCATGTTTGTCTCTGAAGTAAAGGCTGAACTACAATAGAGCTGTTTGGAGCTTTGGTAAGACTAGGGTTGGGTATCGTTTGGTTTTTTTTTTATTCCGGTGCTAAATCGATACTTTTAAAACGGTGCCGGTGCCTAAACGGTGCCTGAACCGGTACTTTTCAATAAAGTTAAAAAAATAAAATAAAATAAGGGTAGTAAACAACAGTCAGTGACTTGTTTATTGCTAAGGCCATGGTCAAAATTAAAGATTTAATAATAACGTAATAACTATAACAATAACAATAACTTATTTCACCAGTAAATTGCTGTTGAACCCCAGATGGGAAAAGGGTATTTTACAATTACTGTCAATGCACCACGAGGCTACCAGTTTTAAGTGAATCTGTGTTGTTTAATTCCGACAATGGCAAGTGAACGCACCGTCTGTGTTGTTAAATTCCGACCATATAAACATACTGTATATCTATGAATTGCGACAACGGCAGCTGCTGCGCTGCAGAGCAGACTGTTACATCCCGCTGTAGAAGTCCTCCACAGTGAAATACAGTCACACTTTACACTGTTTAACGTTAGCTGTCAGCATTTTAACCGTGATTAATCCAGCTATCATGCTGTCAGGTGTAGTGTAAAGTCAAGCACCGAAATGAGGCACCGAAACTTTCGTTCTTATTCGGTCTCGTTACTACCGTTTACGTCGGCACCGGTTCCCTATTGGCACCGAGTTTCGGTACCCAACCCTAGGTAAGACTTTTGGCTTTTTCACTTTGTAAACCTATAACATGCACAAAAAATATATATAACACAATAAAGGAAAGGGAAAAAAACAAAAAGCATAATATGAGCTCTTTAAAGTGCCCATATTATGATAATATATATATATATTTTCTGGGATTTGTGACGTCACAGTCCGAAATGAGCTGGCTAACCACAACCGTTAGCTCGTAGCGTTAGCATGCTAACGCTAGCATGCTACGGTTCTTAATAGCAAAGCACTGCTACAACACACACAAGTTCACCATAATCTACAAAAGAACTACTTACATGTGCGCCCTAATTTTGAAGAAGTCTCCCAGCTAATCCGGCCTTGTAACTGACCAAAGTTGGAGAAACAGGCTTTCTTTTACTGTCTCTAGAGTTAGCTAGCTGACATGATCTACATCTGAGCTACTGAGCATGTGCGAGTGCAATCAAAGATAGTAGTGAAGAAGAAGATGAAAAGAGGTCTCACTCTGTAGCTAAAACAGAAACCAGGTGAAAAGAGGATCTGCAGCAGTGAGAGAGAGCTGTGCAGTACAACAAAAATATGGTGTTTTTTTTTAAAATTAGGCCATGTAAACCTATTCTGGTACAACATTAAAAATACAGTTATGAACCTGAAAATGAGCATAATATGGGCGCTTTAAGTAACATTTCCCATGCAGTATGGTATGTGGTATTCATACTTTTACTTGAGTAAAGGATCTGAATACTTCTTCCCCCACTGCCTTTACCTTTCAGCCGCGCCAGCGGGTCAAAGCAGCCCTCACGGTCGCTGGCAAAGAAGCGGTCGCAATCTAGGAAGTAGGGCCAGGCCATTTCGATGGCTTCAAAGGCATGGGCGCAGTCCCTCCTCAGTGCATCGCATGTGCTGCGGCAGGGTTTGATCATCTTGTCATCCCGGCAGGGGGAAGCGACCACCGAGCAGCCCAGGAGACGGATCTCAGGGGAGCACTCCCCGTTGAGCAGGCCGTGGATGACGCTCAGCAGCAGGTACTCTGCCCCTGACTCGGCCTCCAGGCGACTCCGGTGGCCAAGGATGTTGGGGAATATGGTTCTGGAGTGGCAGCATTTTAACACAAGTTGTTAACCGTGATACTACAGAAGCCCATTTCCGCAGATGGGATGACCAAAAAAAAAAAAGATCCTTTAAGTCGTTATAGTATTAAACTTTCTCGAAATAATACTGACTTATTATTTTGAGATACTAAGTCATTATTTTGAGATACTAAGTCATTATTTTGAGATGCTAAGTCATTATTTTGAGATACTAAGTCATTATTTTGAGATACTAAGTCATTATTTTGAGATACTAAGTCATTCTTTCGAGATAAATAAATCATTATTTATCACGTTTCTGATTATTTTGGGATACTATTTCATTATTTTAAAAGTTGTTCATTATGCGATACTAATTCATTATTTTAATACGTTTCTCATTATTTTGAGATAAGCAAGTCATAATTTTGAGAAATATTTTCATTATTCTCCGATACTAAGTCATTTATTTGCAATGCTACGTCATTATTTTGAGATACTCAGGTATTATGTCGCGATATTAAGGAATTATTTCCCGAAAGTGTCTCATTATAATGAGTTGCATGATCTTTTGTTTTCATCACTCTGGCTGAAATGATGGCTGAAAAACAATCAGCTTATAAAGAAAATTGAAATCAAAATAACTACAGCGATGCCCTAAAATGTTTGTATGGTTACGTTTTTAGCTGGCAAAGATTGTCTCGCCTACATCAGTACCAACCACTACCACCCACCTGGAGTATTCCATATCATTACAGTAGCCCAGGTTCAGCTCTGTACAGGTGGCTGTGGAACAGAGAAAGCAGAGAGAGTTGGTAACTTACATTTTTGAAAACAAGTTGTTTACTTCATTTTTTTAGTTTAGGAGGTGATACAAATATGTTCTTTGGTTGCTAGACTCTCGCTGGAAGATCGGTATCAGTCACATCTCCAAGAGTAGTAAAGAAACACTTGGATCTATTAAAAACTGCTAGACCTGGCAGGTGTAGCACCTGGTGTTTCAAATAGAAAAGAGAGAGAGAGATTTCTGAAGCTCCATAAATCCTTCCCTGCAGGTTCAGGCTCAAGTGCTGCAGCTTCTTCTCCTCTCAGAGACCAGCTGTCTGGAGAGAAGGCCTGTTGCATCTTGCAGTGGCACTTGGTATGTCAAACAGCTTGGTTTCCCGGCCCTGAAAGTCAAGTCATTGCCTCGAAATACATCTTAGGCCACATAGTCTAATTTCTAAGTAGATAGGCCCTGATTTGTGATGCTACACATGCTCTGATCACTTTCTGTAGCCTACCTGGCATACAACATTGGATCTTTAAGAGATACCGTGGTAAAGTTGGTTTTATATTGGACATTGGCTATTCGACACATTCGAAAAATCTATTACGCGGCTTGACCTTTTGACCTATTCATGTCAAAATACTTCTGATGAACTCAGCTAACCCCCCTACACATAACACAAAGCTTCTTTTAAAAAAAAAAACATCCTTTGATTTTTAAAATATTTTGTAATATTAAAAAATGCTATAAATCTATTATGCGGCTTGACCTTTTGACCTATTCATTTCAAACCACTTCTGATGAACTCAGCTAACTCCCCTACACATAACACAAAGCTTCTTTTAAAAAAAAAAACATCCTTTGATTTTTAAAATATTATTTAATATTAAAAAATGCTCATTTTAACATCAATGTAAGCTGCATTGTTTTTTCAGTGTAAAGTCGCTGAAAGCTTCTGCTGTTTCAATCCTGTCGGCTCTCTGCAGTGGGCGGGGTGGCTGCTCAGTTACCCCTGCGACTGATGTGCGTGTGTCAAGCTGCATAATAGATTTATATCATTTTTTTATATTAAAAAGTATTTTAAAATCAAAGGATGTTTTTTTTTTTTTAAAAACAAAAGCTTTGTGCAATGTGTAGGGGAGTTAGCTGAGTTCATCAGAGGTATTTTGACATGAATAGGTCAAAAGGTCAAGCTGCATAATAGATTTATAGCATTTTATTTACATAAAAACATATTAAAAAAATTAAAGGATGGGTTTTTTGAAAAAAAGAAGCTTTGTGCAATGTGTAGGGGAGTTAGCTGAGTTCACCAAAAGTGGTTTGACATGAATAGGTCAAAAGGTCAAGCCGCAGAATAGATTTATAGCATGTTTTTTACATAAAAAAATATTTTTTTTAAATTAAAGGATGTTTTAAAAATAAAAAGAAGAAGCTTTGTGTTATGTGTCAGGGGGTTAGCGGAGTTCATCAGAAGTATTGACATGAATAGGTCAAAAGGTCAAGCCGCATAATAGATTTATAGCATTTTTTAATATTAAAAAATATTTTAAAAATCAAAGGATGTTTTTTTTTTTTAAAGAAGCTTTGTGTTATGTGTAGGGGGGTTAGCTGAGTTCATCAGAAGTATTTTGACATGAATAGGTCAAAATGGCAAGCCGCATAATAGATTTTTCGAATGTGTTGAATATCCAATGTCCGATAATAAATAATAAAACCAACTTTACCACGGTTTAACAGGTAGGATTTAATGGAAGGCCATGCATTACACAAGGTTAAAATGAACCACCTACGTTTGTCTCCAACGTTGTTGCTGCATCTTCCTGTACAGTAAGAGAGCACAAGCCACACACACAAAAAAACAACATGAACACGTTAGTGGGTCACAAATAAAACGCTAGGAGGCGACATCTTCAAAAGCAAGACTAAGCCAAAGCAGGGCCTCTGCTTTATTACTGTTTATGTGGTTTAAAAAAAAAAACAGCAGGTGACAATAACATGAAGTCATGGTCACATTTTGATTGTATGCAATACAGCTGGGGGGAGAGTGGAGAATAGACTTTGAGAAAATAATAATCGGATTAATTGATTATTTAAACAGCACCTAACTTAGAGGCATGTCAGGATACAGTGTGTTGTGCGTCCACGGGGTCTGCATCGCCAACTCGATCAGCTGTTTTTTATTGCTTCGAAGTAGATCTCAAATCGCCCATATTGCCCCGAGTTGTTTTTCCTACGCATCGCGCTTTGCTGTCGTACAGTAACGCATATTTCTATAAAGCATTTGTTATAAGTTGGAGAGACCTTACCTAAAAGCTCGTCTCCTGGATGACAAGTCTGCTGCGGGGCGCACCAACAACTTCTCGTCAAGGAAAGAAACAACACCAAAAGTCCTGAATGCATGTTGGAGTGCAGTGACGGCGGTGTGTGATGTGGCAGTGTGTGTTTGAAGCTGCAACTTCTCCCTTCTTTAGGCTGCACGATAATGACCACCCACAGCACGGAAACCTCCTTCATTTGTCTGCGCGGAGCATCCCTGGCCCGGAAAAAAAAACGTTCTCTGCTGTGTGTAACGGAGCGAGCGACGATCATATTTCACTGCACATTGCTGCGTGTGTGTGTGTGTGTGTGTGTGTGTGTGTGTGTGTGTGTGTGTGTGTGTGTGTGAACACGAGGAAGAAACGTGGCTTGTGGGGGTGGGAGTGAGAAAAGTTCATGTCTGTTTGTTTGACACAATACAGCTGCTGAGCACCAATTCAGTGCTAGAACAGATCTCTGCATCATTAGTCTGTGTGAACAGTCTGTTATTAAACCATTATAGGAACGTATAAGTACAATGCGTAGGCTGGTTTCCAACATAGGGGTCAGGACCCCTCAGAGGGTCCCAAGATAAATAGGAGGGGTCACCATATTATTACAGGAATAAGACTACACATCTGTTGTCTTGTGACTTTTGTCTATTCGGTTGCTTTTTTTTTTTATTATTTCTTGTGAAATACTGGATACTTTCACCTCTTTAGGCATCTAACCAATAAAGGGAGGAATCTCTGTCTGTTAGTCTTTAGGGCGACAAAAACGTTCAAGTAAAGTTAACCCTAAAGCCCTAATGCGTGCAAACTACTGTAGTAATTAAACAAAAACAAGGAGGCTCGGTAATCTGAACCAGCATGCACTTTTATTAACTCCCATATTAGCCAGCCAGCGCATAAGGCTACAGCTTCACTTCTTCCGTTTCTACTCTTCACAATAAAAGTCCAATTTAAATTCACGAGCCAACTCAATGAAATAGCTTAAAGGAACACGCCGACTTATTGGGAATTTAGCTTATTCACCGTAACCCCTAGAGTAAGACAAGTCCATACATATCCTTCTCATCTCCGTGCGTGCTGTAACGCTGTCTGACGGCTCCAGCATTAGCTTAGCCTAGCACAGATCCTGCAGGTAACTGGTTCCAACTAGCCTACTGCTCCCAATTGTGACAAAAATGACAAAATAACGCCAACATGTTCCTATTTACATGTTGTGATTTGTATAGTCACAGCGTGTACAAAAAACAACGTAACATGAGACACAACCATCTTCTAACAGTAAACAAACCAGGAACTATATTCTCAGACAGGCTTGCTGCGAGCATATCACTCCGCCCAAATACTATATTCTTCCGCCTGAGAATATAGTTCCCGGTTTGTTTACTGTTAGAAGATGGTTGTGTCTCATGTTACATTGTTTTTTGTACACACTGTGACTCTATAAATCACAACATGTAAATAGGAACATGTTGGCGTAGGATTACTGGAACCATTCACCTGCATGTTCTGTGCTGGCTTGATGCCGCTGGAGCCGTCAGACAGCATTACAGCACGCACGGAGATGAGAAGGGTATGTATCGACTTGTCTAACTCTGGGGGTTACGGTGAATAAGCTAAATTCCCAATAAGTCGGCGTGTTCCTTTAAACTATTCTTCAGTTTTTGCCAACACTAGATGTCAAACAAAAGCCAGACACTTTATCGTATTGAGTTTCTATGAGCTGTACATTCACCACTTCTAAGGAGAAGGCAGAAGATAACGTTGTCTCCGAGTCTGACCGGTCAAAACCTCTCTTCCCCTGAGCGTCTGACTTCGTCTCACTCAGAACCCCCCTCGGTCTGGTTCTGCAGCTGGATGTTTAACAGATATGTGCACAGACATTTGGAGGGGCCATTGCTCTAATCTGGAAAAAAGGCAGCATAAATAATATTACACCATACTAATTCCCAATGCTATACATGGCACAGACACAATTTACTGTGCATTTATTATTAAATGAAAACGTATTTAGATTAAATGTATGTTTTAATGAGTTATTACCCTACTCCAACTTAAAGAAAATGCTTCTGATAAAATAGGCCAACTTTACATTAAATGAATGATGTAGGATGGTTGCTTGACATCATCAAATGCAAAGTTGCAGATCTTTTAGCGGCTTCTTTGAGCTCTTTCACTCTCTTCTTCAGTCGTCTTTGTCATGAAGGCAACTTTAGTAATGACTGGCATATTATCGTAATAATGCAGCCACCACAGCAAAGAAATATGAAAAAAAAAAAAAGGAAAGAAAAGTTTTTTTAGGCTCTTTCACCAGAGGGGCAGCTAAGCCACTCAGGGAAAACGTGCAGTTGCCCGGCAACAATAGCTTTAATACCGAGAACGACCTGTACCCCAACCATAATATCTCCAGAAGTAGCAGTTCGCTGACTGACAACAACAACAAAAAACGACTCTCAGTAGACTGAGTGGTCACAGACTGTTCCACTATTTGAGACAGCCCTACTAATAACATTACCGGTGGTTTAAGTCAAAGCAAGCGACTGATATTTAGCAATGAATAGCCTTCCTCCACTAAGTGTGGTTGACCGAAGGTAGCCACCGCTTGGTGGGTTTTTCAGGGCGGATTTAGAATAGTGATATATTCAATATTTTTCATATCTAAACTAATAAATCTATATTCGTTTGGGGCCCTTTTACCTCGCTCCCCAGGCAGTTGCCTGTCTTGCCTAATGGTACAGTCTGCTCTTGGTGTTTTTTTTCCCCATGAAACAGAGTGTATTGCACCAGTGTTTCTGACCATGAGTGACTTGGGTATGTGACCAACTATTTCAGGTGTATTGCTCAGGACTCAAGGAAGCGCAGCGTCGAGTGGGAAGTTGTTTAGATGAGTTCTCCAGAAAGCTGCACGCAGCAATAGCACAGCAGTCGGCCTGTTCCACACAGGCATGTTCTACAAGGGCACTGCACTACTAGTCCTTCAGATGACTCACCCACTGTCTGAATTACTCACAGCTCATGTGATTAAGAATCACAAGGCAAAAATGTTGGGAGCAACTGCTACATGTACGACATAACAATAATTTAAATTACTTACAGTATCACAATTTGACCAGAATCTATTGTTTTTTCACTTTTATGCACAGTGGACTATAGTGTGTCTGTGGCAGCGGAGTTAAGAGATATAACATCTCCACACATTTGTGCACTCGACATGTTAGAAATATCACTAATTAACACTTATAAACTTTGATATTAGCTTCAAAACAGTAATCAGAATGAACATACTTCCAGTTCTTTCACTGAAACATGAAGACCACTTTCGAACAAATCCAGGTTTCTTCAAACCACACATTGTACATTGATGAAAGTATCAAACATAATAAATGAAATGATATAATGACGTAGGTTTCATGTGGTGTGTTTTTGGCAATGCCTCAGCAGGCAAACTGACAAGCACTGTGGAAACAGCAGTCTGTGGAGGCTGAGGAAGCCTTTGGCGCACATCAGCATGCGTCTCACTGAGCACACATTTGTTTCGTGTCCGTAACACTGTGGTCCACCTCTGTGTCAAAGTGTCCTTGAGCAAGGCACTGACTCCGTTCCGGTTCCATCTGCAGGGCTGCTGCTTCTTCAGAAACCCTGACCTCTGACCTTCCTGCGGGAAGGATGCAGATGTTGGATCATTTAAATGTTTGCACCTCGAGCTCAGGTGATTCTGGCAATGCAGTTGTCGTCTGTGGTGTCCAGCGTGCTGCTGGCACTGTGGATAGACAGCGCATAGGGATTCTGTCTCAGGACCCGACTGATGATACTAACTAGGACCTTCCTGTACTGCTGCCGCAGCAGACAGTACACAAACGGGTCGCTGGATGTCTTGGCGTAGGACAGACATTTGGCTGTCATGCCCCAGTACCGGGGGATGTGCACAGAGGGCAACAACTCCACCAACCTGCAGGAAGAGGAAGAAGAAGAAGTCAATTCTCTTGGCTTTTATGTACTGAATATATAAGTCTATTTCTATCACACACTTGAAAGAAATTGACAAAAACAACACTTTATTAGCTCTTATCTCTTATCTTTCATAATTATGAAATACTAAATCCGAATCATGTGATTGTATTTTATTATTAGGACTTATTTTCTTGCTAAATGGGCTTCCATAGTATACTATGTCTGTGTATTAGAAATCTGTATTAGCTGCTCTATAATACATGTTGAATGAATCCTACACATTTTAGCTGGTTCCTTTGTACAAACTGAAATTGTGTGACGTGCCATGCATCTTAGCTACTCTGTCCTTCCAGTAGCCAACAGATGCATGGATATGAACAATTGCACATTATAATGTAATCCATTGTAATATCCCTGCAATAAATGTTACCTGAGTAAAGCTTATCGTGTTGAAATGATGTGTTGGAGAGGTGTTTACTTGAGGCTGTAGTATAGCGCTTCATTATATATTTCTATTACAAAATATTAGAAAACATTACACTCAATGCAGATTCAACAAAACGAATGTTAGAAAGACATTTCAGACATCTTGCATTAATATTACTGGCGTGTTCAGGATATAGTGTAGTCTCTGTGCATCAGATATAAACCCATCATTGTATCGCGAGACACGTCAGACACACAGGAAATGTTACACAGTTTGATTTTCTCTCCGGCCATTACTGTAAAAGCATCTGAAGACAGACGAGTCATGTGGAAAGTTAACCAGCTGGCATAAAGCCTGTGATAAACAGTGACAGCAGGCGGTTACCTTGTAATAACATAGGGGGAAAAGCAGAGGATGAAGGTGCCGATGAAGATGCTAATCTTTTTAGCGGCGCGCTGCCTCCTCTTCTTCTGCTCAGCTAGACACCTCTCCTTCACACTGACGCACAGACACACAGAGAGAGATGAATTCATGTCTGACATAACAGCTAATATATTAACGATTTATATCATTAGTATTACAAAGCAAGTTATTTTTAAGCCAAGAATGTTCTTGGAAACAAGTCAAACTGCACTAACAAAGGAACATCTCAGACTTTTGACATTTATCTGATATGGAAAGAGGATTAGGGCCACATATGTAAAAATGTATTTGAGTTCAAAGTTTAAAGTCAAAATTGTGATGGGGGGGAAAAAAGTCAAAATTCTGACTTTATAAGTTTAAAGTTCTGACTTTAACGCTACTTTAAACTCAGAACTCCAATACATTTTTTTCACATTGGCCCTAAAATCCTCTTCTCTAAATCTAAAGGACTCAACAGCCTCAAAGTTGTATCTCCAGTAGGCGCACACGTTACCTGGGGTGAATGTCAACCAACAGAATCAGAGTGTGCACTGTAATGACGTCTATCATCTTGCAGTGGGACCTGGCCACCCTCAGGACCTTCAGGTAGGCGAAGCACAGCACCAGGAGGCAGAGCGCGAAGCTGCCGCAGTGGAACAGCGCCGTGAAGCTCGCATAGGCGGCCAGCTGCGACCTCTTCCCCCCGTCCAGGTGGACGGTGCACGAGGCGTACGTGTGGCTGTAGCCTCCCCAGGCCATGAGCAGCTGGGTCAGAGAGAAGGAGAGCGAGTGCAGCCAGGAGTACGCCACGATCAGACACGCGTCCCTGTAGCGCATCTTGCTGGAGTACCTGAGGGGAAACACCACGGCGACCCACCTGTCCATGCTCAGCGCGGCCATGCTCAGCATCGCGTTGGCGGTGAGAAAAGTCTCGGCGAAACTCACAGCTTGGCAGAACAAGTCCCCGAGGGGCTTTGCCCCTTTGGCCACTCCGAGAAAAGTGGCGGGCATGTTGATGACAGTGAGGAGGATGTTGGAGAAGGAGAGGTTTAGGATGAAGATGCCTGGCACGTGGGATCTTAGCTCGGCGCTCTGGGTGAAACACAGCAGCACCGACATGTTCGTCAGCAACGAGACAACAGCTATGACCACGATGGACAGTTCCAGTAGGAACTCCGGTATGCTCATCTCTCGAGGCTCGGCGTTAGCAGCAGTCGTGCGGAGGATGCCGTGGGGAGTCTGCCGTGCATTGCTCTCTGCTCGTGCCTCCCCACCAGCTGTGACGGATGGTCGCTTTACCACATGCCACAGAAGCGCACGCGGAGAGAGCTGTCCAGTACTGAAATGACGACTCCAGGTTTACCACGTGCGCCGTGTTTACTCTCGAACATGCGCACTATCCGGCGCCTCCTCTCTCGCAGGCAATGCGGTGCGCCCCGCACGTGCAGTCGGGAGCTGGCATGTGACGCTTGAACAATATTCATGCACGCAGGAGTTAATGTCAGAGATGGGGATGTCATGGTGTGTGTGTGTGTGTGTGTGTGTGTGTGTGTGTGTGTGTGTGTGTGTGTGTGTGTGTGTGTGTGTGTGTGTCTCTGGAGGCTTCATCACTCTTCATTTGAACGTCGCCTTGGCACTGATTGGTTTTGATTTGCCTGTAAGAAGCCATTTGCCACAGCGCAAGATCCATGAAAATATCAGCCACTGTGTGGCATAATCTACATTACAAATGCAGTTTGAGGAGAGGAAAGATCAAGGGAAGTATGAGAGGAAGGATGGAAGTCGAGGCTGAAAAGAAAATGAAATGGATTAAGGGGGAGGAAAGTCATGTGCAGGATAGAAAAATGGATGGACTTGCCTTTCCAGAATGTGTTACAGGCAGCTGATTCTAGTTCAGGTGTTCAGTTATTTCTATAGGCTACACCTTCTAAGTATACAACAGAACTCTGCTCATGTGGTTTAATAATGATAAATAATACTACAAAAAGCATTTAGGTACATGGAGTGCTAGCGAAAAAACTAACGCTAGCATAAGGCATGGCTAACTTCAAACTTCATTCATTTCTAAAACAATGCTAGAACTTTTTTGACAGCATGGTACACATTAACGATGGTATTACTATATTTGTCCGATGTAATTTGTTACCATAAGTCGAAGAGAGAAATTGACATTTCCCTCAGACAATAATGAGTAGTCACTTGTTCTCCACTTAGCTCTTTTCAGCTCCCATACTTTTCACCTTTTTTGGTTCACGGGGGAACTTGTGAAATTGCACTATGTCAATGGGAATCAGATGAATGTTGGTATCCAACATGGAGTCCACGAAACATGTGACTACCTCGGAACCAATTGCATAACGGGATAGATCAGAACATTCCATTCCCTAGTTGGCCAAACTCTCTATGTAAATGGTACGAGCCAAGACGGCACTGCCCAGTGGAGCCATGTGTTCTTTACATTCAGAGTACACATATAATACACAAGAGATATTGACTGACTAGTTAGTGGTAGTCACGCGCACATCGCCTGGTCTGATTTAGCACTTTAAGATGGTTCCTTAATCTCAGTCATGAAAGAATTAATTCATTTAATATTAAAGACAAAAAGCTAAATAATTGTCATCTTAACATGTTTTATATTTAACTGACAAGAAAGTGCATACGTCTAAAGAAAATACAAATAACAATGTGTACTGTATTTCACTTTATTTCTGCGATTTGTTTTTATTTAGGCATTTTAAATCCTCCATACTTTCACCTCTGCAAGCATGAGTGAGCTTGTGTGGAGAGTGCGTGGGCAGCTATTACCTCAATATATACTGTAGATATCATATATGCTTGTCTGTAGGCATGAGGGTGGGCTACATACATTTTCTTCCCACCAGCTCCCCAGATGTTGTTTATTTGTCTTGTCACCAAAGGCTCCATTTATATTCAATCATTAACAGGTTCTTTGAAGATCACATATACAGTATATGCAGTAATATGCCCAATTCGCTGCCCCTTCTTTTGTCATCCTGCCATCTCCTCGGGCGGGTTCATCTTGCCGTGAAGGAAAACCCTTTTATTGCAAAGAAGGAAGAAGAAAGAGAGAAAGAAAAAGGAGGGAGAAAAAGAGGAAGAGAGGGAATGAGAAACCCCTCAGCTAGAAAGAGCCCTCTTAGTGGTCACGTGTATAGTGTTTCCAGGGTTGGAGAAGCTGTTATGCAAGCAACGGAATGCTGATGGCAGAAGCACTTAAGCCATTGCCCCTATGTGACTCTGTGCATATACTGTGAGTGTGTGCGCAATTACACAACATCACAATTCCCACGGTGGGCAACACAATATGGAGCACCCTCATAACTCTTAACTTTGCCTCTATTCCTTTCCCTGTAAATAATTGATACTCTCTGTCTGTCCATCCATCACTCCAATCTAACTGCTGCACGCAAGTCAGCCTCCGTCCTCCTGATGCTTGGTTCCCTGCAGGTGAATTTTGTGAAGAAGGTGTCTATTTTTCACCAAAATTCACTTTTTGAAAGATAATTTTTTTTGGCATTTTTAAGCCTTTATTTGATAGAATACCTTAGACATGAAAGGGGAGAGAGAGGAGGAATGGCATGCAGCAAAGGGCCACGGGTCGGAACCGAACCGAATTTGAATTCATCCTCAACAGTCTTCACCCCTGGGCGTGAAGCTCTTTACTCCTACTAACGACTGTAGTGACTGAGAGAAGAGAATCCCTCCTTTTTGGCAGCACTTACCCTGATCTATCTGATCTATTCAATTCAATTTGATGCTCAAAAAACCTGAGAGCACGGCATTTTGTTGAGGTGATGGTAGCATGCCCCTGTCTAGCGATGACGGCGATAACGACGATGGTGATGAGAGAAGAATACGAGATATGAGATGAGAAGATAATGTGAGAGGGAAAATGAGGAGAAACAAATGTCATGTGTGAGTTGTTTCCGGAGAGTGGGAGTGGGAGTGTAAAAATAGGTCTTAGCCCTCTGAGCTACAGAGCAAAAGCTCTGCACAGAAACACTAACTCAAACAGACACTCACATGTCCAGACACACACATACACTCACTTTCATCCAGGCTCTCTGTCAGTCTGCCTCCCTCCCCCTCCCTGCCTCTCTTTCCCGCTTTATCTCAACAACCCTACACGTTACTACCACGGTGACTACTTTAAGGGGAGACACCCCAGGTGAATAGGAAACAAAAATTAACTTATAGATATCACCATGAAACTACCCCAGTTGATTACTTACATTAAGACAAATATATTTTGTATTACAAGTTTTCTGTATTTTTACGTTTAAATATGGAAATGATGCATTATCTTGCAAGATATGCGCTAATTCGCATACATTTCCAGAAGAGAAATCTGAACATTGTAAAAAGCCAGGTTCAAAATCCTTCTTTTAATTTTGTTGACATACTGTATTAGGGTCAAAGGTTTTTACAGAGGGGATTTTGGATATCTCCTTTTATCACTGCATAAATTAGAATACGGTGTCAACAGCGATAAAAAAAATCCATATTCGTTTGTAGATAGAAAATGTTACATATATCAGGCTATTAATGATATCTGAACAAACCCCTCTGTTAAAACCTTCAGAATATAGATAGGAGATAGGAGTGAAAATGGAAAGTTTGGTGTATGTAAGTGCTACTGAAGTGGAGATATCTGGCTCAGAGTCTGATGTGTTTTAGATTGATTGTGTGTGAAACAATTAGAAGGAAGTGAAGTTTTAGCCCAGAAGCCATGGACAAGAAATAATCAGTTTACCTTGTGTATACTGTATATTGATAAATGCACTTGCACTTTGACACCTCTGACATAATGTGCTTTTCTGCAATCTGGCCAGTGTGTCTTGCTCTTGATCCAATCTCGGAAACCTATTGGCTATTGGTCTGATGACGATTTAGCCCCTGGGGGGCGATGGTCAATATTTTGGGTTCCGAAGTAGCCAGCAGATATCTGGATAACAGATATCTGTGCCAAGACTTCTTCTTCCGTGTGCTGGTCATTGTATACAGTAATAATAATATTTCATCACATTTAGCACTTTATCCATAGACAGTTACAGAAATGGACCAACAGATCCCGTGTCTGGACGGAGACCAGTGAAGGATATTAGAAGCACTTTTCCAGTGCTGGCTGAGCGTTACTGAGCAGCCTCCAACTGAGCTCGAAGACGTAGATGTGACGTGAGCAACCTGTCTGAAAGTTGTAAGTCTTCTGGTAGCTGTGCCAAAAGAAATCTCAATCATTCCCAATCTTACAGAGACGGAGAGCGTAGGTATATGTAAGGAGATAACATGGGCACAGGCTAATTATTGCTAACTAAAGTGCTAGTTAACATTAGTAATTAAACTTAAACAGCTAATGTAAGTCGAAACTGCCCGTGAGCTTCTCCTGTACTGTACAGTAATTCCTCTACTATGCGACAGAAAGTCGCGTGGTTATGACACAATCGTTAGCCTATTTTTATAAAAACGTCTGCTACGGAGCCATAACGTGAGATACAAGGTAATGGAGCCTTTTATACATTGTCGTGTTTCTTTAGAAATAAACAATGGACAAATAGAGTCTTCAGATGTAAAGTTATTTGCTGTCAAAGTGGCGCCAAAATGAATGGCAGTCAATGGAATGCTAACGCCGGGTGATGGCTTGTTAGCAACAAAATGGCTCCGTAGGAGCTATGGTTTGTGGACGCTCGCTTACCCACTTAGCTTTATCATAGACAAGGTGTAGCACCCACCTGGGTGCCAGACGCCTACCACACATCAGCTCGGTAGAGAGGGAGGGGAACATGTTTTTAGTGGTGGGGGAAACCGGAGCACCCGGAGAAAAGCCACAAAAACATGCAAACTCTACACAGAAAGGCCTGGGACGACCAGGGTTTTAATCCAGAACCTTCTTGCTGTGAGGCCACAGTGCTAACCATTGGGCCACCGTCCGGCCATCTCTATAAACAGATAAATTAATTAACCCTTGTGTTGTCTTCCTGTTGACCATGCAACTTTAAATTTTTCTGGGTCAAAATGTAATGTTAAAACTTTTTTTTTTGGTCATCACTATAGCTTTGGTCAGGTTTTGGCTGCACTGAAAGACAGGGAAGTGGCAAAAGATTTCACAAGTTCCCCTGTGAACCAAAAAAGGCGAAAACTATGGGAGCAAAAGGTGAAAAGAGCTAACTGGAGAGAAAGTGACTACTCATTATTGTCTGAGGGAAATGACAATTTCTCTCTTTGACTTATGATAACAAATTACATCGGACAAATATAGTAATAGCATCGTTAATGTGTACCATACTGTCAAAAAAGTTCTAGCCCTGTTTTAGAAATTAATGAAATTTGAAGTTAGCCATGCCTTATGCTAGCGTTAGCTTTTCCTGATGTTTTTGTCACTCTTTTTCCCTACGTTTTTGAAGCTTTTCTCACGACATTTTTCAACGTTCTTTTATCATTTTTTTCAAATGCTATAAAATTGAATAAAACACCCAAATTCAATGAAAGTAGTGAACTGATCATTTATTTTACTTGTGAAGAGCGTTGTCTGGAACCATCCACGTTTTGGTTGAAAGAAACCCAAATTTTTGATACAGAAACTTTTTGAAAATGGGTCAAATTTGACCCGAGGACAACAGGAGGGTTAATAAGCTAAGAAAAAGCTAAATCATCGTTGGACGATAGCTGATGGGTTCCGAGATCGCACTCTTTTGCTCTCTTTTTGATTGGTCAATACTACTACAAACAGAAACCTTTAAGCTTGCGATACCAAAATCTTGTCCCTGTGCCTACAGGTTCTGCATTCATATGCAGATATTTGTTTATAGAGATTAATCTTGTCTAAAACTGTTAGCGTGAAATCCTCTGATAGGAGAACAGAGTGATGGATGGACAACCAATTGTCCTCCCATCTTTATATCCTACCGGGAAAAAACAAATGCATTGCCATTCAGTCAAAAACTGTTGTTTTTATTTCAGCAAAATTCTAATCAGAAATGCCATACTTAACCCTTTGAATATGCAGAATTAAAGTTCTTAATGCAGAATTAAAGGCCATTTTCTTCTAGTAAACTGTCTTCTGGGCTCATTTTGGATTCCTCTTGTCTTTGCAATCCAGCAAGGAGCTTATTGTTTTTAGAAATGACAATTCTGGCCTCCGCTCAGGCCATTAAAGAACACGTGGTCCTCTACCTCTCCAAGATCCAAGATACCCAAGATTACAGTTTCCACTTCATTTGGCTGGCTTGTTGTTTATCTTCACAAATGTGTGTTCCAGATGTTTGCTGTTCAGTTTCTGGGAAAGGGAGTATTCTAGATGCTGTAGCCTAAAAAATAAATTAAAAAAAGCTTTCAAAAAACACCATTGTTTTGCCTCTTCCAGCAAATCAGGTTTATGACCACCTGGCAGCATAACGCCACCTGTACTTCTCAGAAAAGTAGTGACACCACAGCCAAAAACTGTCAGACATAACGGACTAAAAGCTTAAAATTCAAGACAAGAGGAACTCTTACCAACTACAGGAAAACGCTGGTTTCTGTGTGCGTGTGCCAACTTTACCCACAAAATCCTGGGCCTCTAGCTTGGGCACAGCAAGCATTCTCATTAAGAGCTATACAGCTTCAGTAAGAGGCAATTACTCAGTTTCTTCAAACACAAAAGAAACTGCACAGACAGAAGGGGTGATCAAGACTGTTTACACACATTAAACACACTCACACACATACAATCCGTGAGCTTAACCGACACAAACGCTTACAATTATATCGCTTATGTGAGCGCACAGACATGCAGAGGTCACAAGATAAGGGAATGCAGTTGAATTATTTAAAATTTCGAGAAATGCCTGAGTGAGTACGGGAGAAGAGCAGTTGAGATTCAAAGGCTGCAGAATGGATTTATAAAGAAAGAGAGACAGAGACAGAGAGAGAAAGCATGAGTCAGCAGTCTGCCAGAAACAGGGAGTTGAGAGACAGAGGAAGGGCTCACAGGATTTAGCTATTGCTGGAGCCCTGACAAAAGAATTTCTATGCTCAGTTTACTGTGTGTGTGTGTGTGTGTGTGTGTGTGTGTGTGTGTGTGTGTGTGTGTGTGTGTGTGTGTGTGTGTGTGTGTGTGTGTGTGTGTGTGTGTGTGTGTGTGTTTGTCATTTCCTCGGCAGGGTGTATTTGAGGCAATCCAGTTCTAAAGAATTTGCGTAAAACCACAGCAAAGCACTGGCTTCTATCTCTGCTTTGAAAGAGATTTGCTGAACAGTTTAGATCAGAGCATGACATATACTTTAATTACAAAGGAGTAGTTCAACATTTTGAGAACATTTTTATTTAATTTCTTGCCGAGCATTAGATGAGAAGATTGATTCGGCCAGCAGGCATTTAGCCTAGCCTAGCCTAGCCTAGCATAGCACCTAGCACCACCTAGCACTACTTGGACACAACACTGTCACAGCCTATACGTTGATATGCGAATGTGTTTCCTATTGACACATCCAGCAGTTGCAGAGCAAAATTAGTAGCATTTGGAGTAATGTTTGTGTCCCTCTAATGAATGTAAGTCTCCACCAAAATATCTGAATCTTCAAGTGTTACATGCTTCACTGTGTTCACAAGGTAGTCTTTAACTGTGTCTTCCTGCTGTTTGGTGCTGGGCAGGTAGCTGCTTTGAGGGCGGTGAGAGTGACCCGAAAAGCTGTGGGCCGGAAAACCAAAAAATATGAGCTGAAAGTTGCTATTAAGCTCTTAGCCTGGTAGCTTGGATGTCTAATGTTAAAACAATTTTTCTTGTATCCACCATGGGAGCCGAGAGAACATTTAGGTGTAGCTACTGCAACATGAAACAACTGCCCAGACCCAGAAACGATAAATTAGTACCTTTAGTGCTTGAGGGTTAGAGACCACATAAGAGACAGATGAAAAGACCGAAAAAATAGACAAAATATGGAAGTTAGAAACTGGAAGTACAGAAAGATGGGACAGGGAGAGAGGCTGAAAAAGTGTGAAAAGATCTCTCAGCACCACGTGTTTGCACATGTACTGTACGTATGAGAGGGCAAAAAAGTAAAAAATCAAATACTATTGTTTTTTTAGTTTGTTTTAAATCTTTTGTATAATCATCCCGTTCGGTCTGTTCGCACAGAAAGCTGTTTGGATGGACCAAAAGGACAAACAAGAAAGGAGTCTTCCACTGTCTCCCTTCAGTCCAACAACAACTTTGAAATGACTGGGGATAGACGGAGTATCTTCAGAAAAAAACTCATCACACTGATCACACGTTGCCAGGAATGCCTGGAATTCCAGCCCTCATTAAATCTTCCAAAAAGATGTGGCCTTTAGAAAACGAAATATTATGTTTTATTAGCTGTCATAAGGATACACATAGACTATCCTTGCATATACAGATTTGCACTTGAATGTGCCATTTTATCCCATTTGTGGAGGTGGAGGCAACGTATAAATTCCAGGCAGAATACTCGACGTCAACACATGGATTTCATTTGCTTTTTCCAGGACTAATTGTTGTGGAGGCTGATTGTGTGAGAGAGGTTGCCCTTAGCTGTATTGTACTGTGTGTTTAGGTTGCGTGGGTGCCTGTGTGTGTGGTGGGTTGAAAGATGTTCTTATTTTCTCTCCAAATGTCTGCTCAAAAGTTCTCTTCTCTTCTTTTCTAATGAAGTAAGATGCCCACAGTCTTTTTGGCCAGTAAGGCTCTGAGTCAAACAGAGAGTGAGAGTTGGAATCCAGACAGATGGAAGTAGTTAGGCGTGTACTACTGTATTGCCACAGTGTGACAGAAAAAAATAAAATTGAGTCCAATCTGTTTATAACTCTGCTGCCATGCCTGATACCCCAGTCTGTGCTTCCAAAGTTCCTCCAGCTTACGACTTTACTGTGAACATATCTCTTGAGCTTGATTCAATTGAAGCCACATACTGTAATTGTACTGGTTTGCCATTTTTTCTTGGAACATTTCCCATTTCCTTGACCGTATGAGAACTGGCAGGCACACACCCACACACACACACACACACACACACACACACAATCGAGTGGTGTAAAAAGCACTCAGATCTTTTACTAGGTAAAGCAATAGCACAGTGCAGAAATATTCTGTTACAAGTAAATGTCCTGCATTTAAAACTTCAGTAAGCAAAAGTACAAAAGCATTAGCATCAAAATGTCCTTAAAATACCAAAAGTAAAAGTACTCATTATACAGAAAGGTCCATATACCATATTATTGGATCATAATTATTGATGCTTTCATGTGTAAGGATCACTTTAATGATGCTGCTAAAGGTGGAGTTAATTTATACTTTACATACCTTGTATACTGCTAACTATCTTAAATGTATAATCATGATTTCTTTGCTGGTCATACTTTTTATAAATAATCTGAATCTGAAAAGTAATTAGTAACTAATGTTGTCAAATAAATGTAGTATTTCCTTCTGAGGTAGTGGAGTGGAAGTATAAAATAGAAGTACAAGTACCCTAATAATTGTACTTGAGTCAATGATCTTAGTTACTCTCTACCACTGCCAAAATCCAGAAGGTTCCTTTTTTGTTATTAGAGATTACCAGCTCAGCTGATAGCAGAAGCTTCCATCTCAGGTTCATTTGCGTGGCACATAAAATGCACGAGTGCCTGTGTTTGTTTCCAAACTGCAGAGGTGGTTAGCATCCATTAATAGCTGCTGACAGCACTCAGAATGTCACCAGGTTCTGAGGTCACGGATGACTCACAGTTTGACATTACATAGGGCATTATGATTGCGCCCTATTATAAATGTCTCTCAGTCTTTATCTCTTTCTCTCTAAATGATGAACCAAGCATCATGAGCCCACATGACTGAGCTGAAGGTCCATTATTCCCTATGGATGCCTTCCCTAGAGGGCTAAGGTCCCTGGACCCAGGACCCCAACCATAGAGCTGGGCTTAAAGCACGGGTAGGCCCCCTCTGCCTGAACTAATGCCATGCTTCATTTAGTAGCCTATTAATTAAGAATTTAACACTCCAGAACTCATAAAGCAAACATAATCTGATTTATTAGAAATTGTGTGGGAGAGATTTAATCAGATTTGATTGACGGTGCTAGCAACATAAGCAACAATCCCACAACTTTCATAAGAGTTTAATTCAAATGTTGCTAAATCCTGATTGGATTGGATGGCAATACATGACATTATCTTTCTGTCTACTTGAAAACTGAGTAGAGTTCAGATAAAAATACAAATTCAGAAATGTAAAATAGCCAAAACTGTTCGAACTTTGGCAGAAGATTGTGTGTAGGACTCCATCACTGATAGAAGCTGATTGAGAAAACAGGGTGTCAGGGCCATAGATGTTGCTCCTGGTCAAAAAGTTCCTACAGGGGAACGTCAATAAATAAAAAACCCTCAAGACAGGCCAATATACAGTAGTGTGTGGATAAAGGGTTCCAATTAAAAGGAGTACTTTCATAAGTTGGGCGACTCATGAGAGACAGATTCAACTGATTAAGAATGGTCAAAATTACAGATACAAAAGCAGAGATATCTTGACTTTTAGTCATGGGTCAAACTGCTGGATCTTAGTTTTTGTTAGACCTTCCCTGAATGGTATGTGCCCAAATCTTGCAGTTTGTAAGGCTTTCTGTTATTAATTTGTAGTCTCCACGCCCAAGCTGAGATAACCCTGATTGTTGTAATGCTTAAGATGTTAGCGATCCTTCATGCCGCTAGGTGGAGCTTTCATAATTATGTGATACTAGTTTCAGTACTCCCTCAGCTACTGTGTGTTAAGCAATGTTTTATTTGCTAGAAGAAGAATGCTAGTTCCGGGCTCGAGTGACTGTCGTTTGCCTGTCCACATTCACTATTAAAAGCCAACACTCGGTACAAACTTCATTGTGGTCCTTATGATTGCCTAAGTTACCACATATTTTTGGCGACGAGGTGAACCGGAAGTGTTTTTACATTCCTTTTTGTTTTTAGCGTTACAGTGCTAGCTAGTCAACGGTAGGCGGCTAGTTTCATGAGAGAAAGCAGTGAAGAAGAACATGAGGAGGCACACGGAGCGGCTGTAGGGCAGCGACAAGAACAAGGAGGAGAGCCTTGCATGCAGATGGCTACGTTTGGGACTATCTGTGAATTGGTGGAGGGGGACGAGGACTGGACAGAGTATGTGGAAAAGTTGGGACACTTTTTCGCTGCTAATGGAATTACAGAGGAGGCTAAACAGGGCTCTATTCTCCTGAGTGTGTGTGGGGAAAAGACTTATAAGTAATAATAAGTTGATAAGGAACTTAGCCATACCGAGGAAACCGGGGGAAATGCCATACGATGACTTGGTCAAGCTCGTCGGTAACCACCACAATCCAAAGCCATCAGTAATAGTCCAACATTTCAAATTTCACAGCCATTTTCGGAAGTCAGGTCAGTCTGTAGCTAACTTTGTTGCAGAATTGCGGCAGCTGTCAGAACATTGTGATTTTGGGGCAGTCTTAGGCCCCGTTTACACGAAGGGAAGACGCAGATATTTTCCTGCGGTTTGGCCTCTCATTTACACGAAAACCCCGTTTTTATTACAGAAAACGATTATTTCTAAAAACTCTGGTCAAAGTGGAGATTTTGGAAAACTTTGTTAGCACGTTTGCATGTAAACTGAGACAAACTGAGGTTTAGGCAGCTGAGAGAGAGAATGAGGACGTGATTGGTTGCTGTTGTTGCTATTGTCTGGATTCTGATTGGCTAACGTGGGCTTGAGCTTCTTGTTACACTGCCAGCTACAGGTCTGGCGTGCTCTTGACTGCATTGACGGCATATATACACGGGTACATATAAACAAACACTTTTCTGAAAACGGAGAGGTTGAAATGTCCGTTTATGAAAATAGCCGGCCACGTGTAAACGTAGCATTAGATGACATGCTCCATGACAGATTAGTGTGCAACATTAATAATGACACCATTCAGCACTGCTTGCTGGGGGAAACTCCGCCACTGACTTTCAAGAAAGCCCTAGAAATTTCGCAAGGGATGGAGATGGCTGCAAATAATGCAAAAGACATTCAAAAGGGTCAGGCACGATCGCAGTCGGTGGCGGTACACCACGTGAAGAGAGAGGTTTTAAAACCAGCAAAGAAAGTGGAGTGTTTTAGGTGTGGAGGGGCGCACTATGCATTTGACTCCAAATTTAAAGACACTGTTTGTCATGCCTGCAATAAAAAAGGACACTTAGCAAAAATGGGCAGGAGTGTTAAAAATAAGGCTAAGAATGAAAAAGAGAAAGCCCGGCAGGCTCAAGCGAACCACACATTACGTTGAAGAAGACGAAGGAGATGCAGCCTGTGGATTCAACATGTTTGGGGTGGACACAAACAAGGAACCGCCTATGCCCTATTATGCAACAGTAACTGTTGAAGGAATGGACATTAAGTTTGAAATTGATTCTGGAGCTACGGGATCGGTCATCAGTGAGGAGACCTACAGGAGGACGTGGGGAGACAAGCCACCTCCTATTGAGCCTTTGACACTCAGACTAAGGACATACACAGGTCAGGCCATACCTCATTTGGGAGTGTTACATGTGAACATTTCAACAGGAGATCAAAAGTGGGGCCCAGTCTTTTAGGTCGTGACTGGCTTTGCAAAATGAAGCTGAATTGGCATGAGATCAAGTATGCCCACACTACAGAGGACATTTTGCAGCAATACAGTGACGTGTTCAGAGAGGAACTGGGCACACTTAGAGTGACTGTGAAGCTCCATGTTGATCCAGATGCAGTGCCACGTTTTGTTTAAGCCCAGAGTCGTGCCATGCAATGAAAAGCAAAGTAGAAGAGGAACTGCAACGCTTACAGGCGCTGGGCATTGTGGAGCCAGTCCAGTTCTCAAGGTGGGCAGCGCCCATCGTTCCTGTTCTGAAACCGGATGGAGCTGAAAGGATCTGTGGGGACTATAAACTTACCGTGAATCAGGTGTCAAAGCTGGAGGAGTACCCGTTGCCACGGGTGGACGACCTGTTTCATTTCATTTCATTTCAGGTTTATTTAACAGGGACAATGCACGCTAATAATACATAAAGAAAATGTACAGTGTGCCAGAATTAGCCAAAAGGCTATTTTACATCTGCTGTCCCTGGACAGATCGTACAATGTCACACCTAAAAAGATAAAAGGATTATAAAAGTACATAGAAGTTTAGTCCAATACATGTAAAATTGACTATAAATGTAAAACGAAATGATCAAACATATAAACAAAAACAGCTGGTCAATATCAACATCACTACCAACACACAAACACACACAAGCCACACTGACTACGTTTACAAGCTGTCAATTTTCGGGTTATGGTCGGGTTAAGGTCACTATTCGGGTTTCTGAAACATTCGGAATAACCTGTTTACATGCGTGAGCAGAGAGAGTTACTCCTGTATACATGGAATTTGCAATATCCCGATGTAAACGGCGACGCACGGTTAGCGTCTGGACATACGGACAACCTTAAGACGCAATAACTTTTCGGTCACCTTCTTATAAATCTCACTATCTCTGTACTTTCTGCCGTCAACAAAAGATATTTTATTCATGGTTTTCACCACACTAATAAAGAAATTGGTTTCCTCCTCGCTCCAAAAGTGTGGTGCTGTGCTGCGTCTCGCCATGTTTACCTCTACTTCTTGTTTACTTCCGGTATACTGCGCGCAGGTTTTCTGCATTGACATATATATATATAACTATATTATTATAGTATATAATTATTATTATAAGTATGTTTTCTGGAAGAAATAAGAATATAGAACATGCGCAGAACACAAATAAATGTTCCTTTTGATGGGGATATGCCAATACCCGTTTACATGACCAAAATTTTGGGTTAGAAAAGGGGTAACCCAGGTAGCATATTCGAGTTTTTAAAAACCAGAATATGAGCATATTCAGGTTTTTGTCGGTGTTTACATGGCCGTGCGCGATGCTAATATTCCGGTTTTGAACGGGTTATTGGCTGCATGTAAACGTAGTGACTGTCAGTCCAACAACCTCATAGGCATAACACAAGTGACACAAACAAACAGAAAAAGACAAGATAGCAACAAGATTTTGTAACTACATGTAATGTTGACAGTCCTGATTACCCTGTTAGCCACTTCTTTAAGTTAAATTTAAAAGAAACATAAGTTTTTAAAAATTCCTAATGTGAGTAGGAATGAGGTTCCATTCACGAGCAGCCATGACTGCAAAAGCTGTTTGGCCGAATGCACTTTTCCTCAGCGGAACAATGCAGTCACCTCTTGCTGCACTCCTTGTCGATCTGTGAGCATTTGGTACTGCGTTTACAAACTGGCTCAATACATGAGGAGCTAGTCCATGTAGAATTTTGTACATAAGACAGAGATCTGTATATCTAATCAAATTTTCGAAACTTAAAAGGTTGTATTTTTTAAAAACATGACAATGATGATAGTATATGGGTTTCCTATCAAGTAGTTTTTTTATATAAAGAGAGTAGTGATTTGAGAAAAGTGTTGCTTGCTTGTGACCAGGTTGTCAAACAGTACGTGATATGGGATAAAATCATTGAATGCGTAAACATCATTGCAGCCCTTGTTGACATGCAACTGCGGACATGTCTAAAGTTTGCCAGGTTGAACGTAATGCAATTACAAACCTTCGTCATATATGATTTAAATTTAAAATTGTTATCAATGTATACTCCAAGGTATTTAAAATCTGAGACGACTTGTAGTCTCTCCCCTGCTATGACTACATCCGGTTCTGCACAGCAACTTTTACTAAAAAACATACAAACAGTTTTGGATATATTCAGTTGAAGGCAATTATTATTTAGCCATTCTATTATCTTTTGCATTGAGTTTGTTAGCAGATCAGCAGCTTTAGCTGCATTGTCAACATGTACAAAAAATACTGTTTCATCTGCATACATTTGGGTGTTGGCATTAAGACAAACATTTGGCAGGTCATTTACATACGAAGAAAATAAAAGTGGACCCAAGATCGAGCCCTGTGGGACACCTGCAGACATGGAAATAGCATCTGATTGATGATTCCTAACTCTAACAAACTGAGTCCGATGTGTTAAGTAAGATTCTACCCATTTAATGGTGCATTAGGGGAAGTTCAAAGTTTTTAATTTAGATAAAAGAACTTCATGATAAATGTATCAAATGCTTTTTTTTTATCTAGAAAAACAGCACCAACAACCCCTTCTCGATCCAACAGTGACTTGACTTTTTCAACAAATTAACAATTGGCGGTTTCTGCCAAATTGATTTGGATGTAAAGGATTGGAACTGGTATTTAAATAATTTGTCATTTGCTCTAAGAGAAGTTTTTCGGCCACCTTAGAAAACACTGGCAGGATACTAATGGGCCTGTAGTTGCAGATAGACAAGCGATCGCCTCCTTTAAATACAGGAAAGACTGCTGCTAATTTCCACACATTTGGGAACAATCCCTGTGCAAATGACAGGTTAACAATTTCCGTAATTGGGTAGACTAATGATTCAGAAAGGTCTTTCAACATAATAGTGTTCATAGACCTGTTTGCAACGTTGGCTGGAGGTAAGCTGTTCACAAAGCTGAATATGAGTCACTCTTACCAACAGCTACTGTTAGATGAAGAATCCAAACAGTACATCACAAGAAATACACACAAAGGATTATTCAAGTACAATCGCCTCGTGTTCAGAGTGGCATCATTACTAGTGAAACAGTTGTACATTTTTGCTCCCCAACTTGCACATTAAGTTTATCTATATCTATTGAAACAGTTATACATTTATTTTCCAAATTGTATATATTTTAAATATTGCTCGTATGTATATTGTTTCCTATTATTTAATGTATACTCTGTATGTGTGCTGTGTGTCTGATATTTTGCTGCTGCAACAACGTTATTTCCCATTTTTTGGGATCAATAAAAATCTATCTATCTATCTATCTATCATCCAGCCTGGCCATTTTCCAAAGGACAATGGACACTCTGTTACAAGGGATTCCACATGTAGCCGCATATTTAGATGACATTCTAATTATGGGGGCTACTGAGCAGGTGCAGTAGAGAGAGCAGTAGAGCAGGTGCTCAAAAGACTCCTTTGCATCCCTGGGAGTGGCCAGATCACCCCTGGTCTAGACTACATCTGGACTTTGCTGGCCCTTTCATGGGGCAGATGTTTCTCATAATGGTGGATGCCCACTCCAAGTGGATAGACACTCACATCATGACCAACGTAACAGCACCCGTAACCATAGTTTAAATACCGCCTTACGCGGTACTTAAACTACTACTACTACTACTGCACAGGCTACTACTGCACAGGCTCCAGCAGAGATGTTGATGTCAAGTCAAGGTTGGACCTGTTGCGTCCAGACATAAAGGCCACAGTCCTGAGAAAGCAGGAAAAGCAGAAGGAGGGTCATGATAAACAGGCAATAGAGAGACAGCTGAAACTTGGTGACAATGTCTATTTCAGACAGAAATTTCAGCAACAACACTACTCAGAAATGGCTACCTGGAGAGGTCCACTCTCATTTGTTGTTGAACTGACTGATGGACTAGTGTTCCGCAGACATCATGACCACGTCCGCCTGCGTCATAATACAGGCCCAGAGATCGTCAGCACTTGAGAGTTTCCCCTGGTGAGCCTGACTACTGTGAGTCCATCACCAGAGGAAAAGTCACAGCAAGAAAAGTCTGTGCCCTCTAGAGAGGATGGACAGTTGATCAGGGACACACAGAACCCTCTTGTGACCCCAGTGCCTGAACCACCCAAAACACCTAAACTAACAAATCTCGCATTATGTCTGGATATTACTCTAATTGTACTTTCATCCAAAAATGTATAGTTGATTAAGATTTTAGTCTGCTGAGAATGGTCATTACTGGTCACTTGAATGTGTCATTCAGTGGTAAAAATAACTTAATCCAGTGCGCTCTACTTTAGCTTCAACATTAGAAACCAGAGGTATATGTGGACTTCTATACTTCACTTATACAGTAGCCTTATAATCTGAGCATCAGTTGCCACGTCAGGACTGAATTATTACACCCAACACGCCATCTAGTGTTCAATTTGGGAATCATAATTTGGGTTGAATTTAAACAAGACTTGATTCCATTCGGCCTCTAGATGGTGATACATTCATTGCCCACGGCTTGAATGGGGCCTTATGGGAAATAAACTGTATATATTCCATTGTAGATGAACGGATTTGATGCGCATGTATCTCTAATTTCAGCCTAGAAACAGGCATTGTGAGAGGTTTTGATTGTATGTGAGCCATGTGTGAGCTCAGTGACACCGTTTTCATTTTGTCTGTATAAGGACAAACAGCTGTGTCCCCTGTCTGCCCCTCTGGCGCTCTGCTATGACAATATGTATTGTTGGCAAGACTAGAACACCTCACACACTCTCAAACAATTGGGTCAGTGTGAGACACACACACACACACACATTAAAGAAAGACTCCTGTTGGGTGATATGGTAGTAATGTGTCCACTGCGGTAGTCTCTTATTCTCTAAGCATCATTTCCCCCCTTTTTCTTGGTTTCTATCCCATTCTCTTCTCTTTTTTTCCATCATCCTTCTGTGTATGTCTACACAGCCAACAGTAACATGGCACTGTTTCTAATCAAATAAGCAGGAAGGACTGTCTGTCTGGGTCCAGTTTATGAACTGTGCACACATACAGTATCAGGTGCCAGGTGGGGTCATTCTTAGCTAATGTCATCATGGGAGGAGACATCTGTACAAATCAAGAGTATAGTGTAATGTCAAGCCACCAAGAAGAGAGTTTGCTCAGGTCTACGTATTTGCATTTTATTTTATTTTGAAGCAGATGCTACCAATTTTCCATCATTAGCTTCAGGCTGCATTTGGATTATCTAAAAACACCAACAAAGCAGCCCCACAAGGATTTTCTGTCCTTAACGTCAAGGTTCAGAGAACGTTAAGCATGTAGAATTTTCATTACCAAAACAGGAGAGGATAAAAGTGAGTTTTCCAGTAACAGCTCAGTGTGTGTGTGTGTACGCTGTGTGTCTAGGTGTCGGATTAGGTTTGTTTAAATTAGGAAATTTGTCTTTCCAAGGCAGAGTGGAAGGGATAAGAAGACATAAACAAAGGAGTCAGCTGCAGCTGCAGGACAGACACATACATACCAGTGCACGGGTTCTTGTTTGGGAGCTTTTATTCTGAAAGTCTTCGAGCTTCGTATTATATACAGTGCAATATATTTCCTCTACAGTATGTTGAGTATTGTAATAAAATACTATAGTTATTTAATGGTTGAGCACATCATTCATTCATTCCATCATTCATATTTCCCAACATGACTTGTTCATAAATCCTTGCAGTATGTTGCCCATGGCCAGGTAGACCTTTACTGACTCCTGTCCTTCAATGTACTATAACTTGAGGGTGGATGTGGAACAGTAAGTCATCATTGCCTCGGCGAATCTCCAGCAGGAGAGGCTGGTCCCGCTGCAGCACCTCGTGGATGTCTCCGGTGGTGTGGACTGGTTGTCCATTTAGTTTGACTATAACGTCACCTTCCTTAATCCCTCCACTATAAACACAGAGGAAACAAACTGTACTCCATGATTTGCTATAGTATGTCGTAATGTAAAATGTGTACATGCCAAACACATGACTGAACAGATTATGCAACAAGTCATCATTTATGTATAAGAAATCCTTTATAATAGTCCACACGTTGGGTTTTTGCATGTGTGTGTGAACGTACATTTCTGCTGCAGTGTCAGGTATGACCTGTTGCACCAAAACTCCGCTGCTGACCTCGGGAAAGTCTGGATTCTGACGTCTCAACTCTGCTACTAGACTGAGACGCACACATATACAACGCTAATGTTAATGCTAATACAAATACCAATATTAATACTAATAAACTTCTTTTCATATGTTGCAAAAACTAGTTTCACTGAGGCATCCATCACCACCCTTCCATCTTCTATGGAGGGATATATACAGTCTGTCATTATCCATACTGAGTGATTTCAAATATTACTAATTAGAGATGAAGGTTGTTATAAAGTCTGTAACGTAATATGCCTTATATATATGTAATGGTGGATAGATTTTGAAATTAACAATAAATAAAACCTATATTGAATATGCTCAGAACAGACAGAATATGTGGCATATTAAAAATAATGGACAACTACAAATAACCTAATTAATAATTATGTCAACATTTTTTTTATGTTACATTTTATTTTGATCCAGTTTACATTATTTATGTACTTTTTTTCTTAATTTATTGTATGCTATTTTACGTTATTATTAAATTGTGTGTGTATGTGTGAGTGTCTGTGCGTGTGTGTGTGTGTGTGTGTGTGTGTGTGTGTGTGTGTGTGTGTGTGTGTGTGTGTGTGTGTGTGTGTGTGTGTGTATGCACTGTATGGTATAGATGCACTGTACTATAAGACAATAAATACAGTTATAAAAACTAGTTTCACTGGAAGAAAATGGGTAATAAATCCATCATCATTTAACTAAATGCTGAATTAAATTTTTGTGATGAAAATGCTCAGGCTTTGTAATAAAAAGCTACAATCTCAAGTGTGTGTGGGGAGGGAACAACTCACGCTTTGGTTACAGCAAGCATCCTGATGCCTAAAAAATGTCTCTTCCCTTCCGACACGTCTGAAAACAACACAGTAGTATAAACTTATTCTTGGAGAAAGAATGTGACCCCCGTCGTGGAAATTTCCATGACGACAGACGCTTCTCACCTGCATCAGACTGGGGCTCCTCTGTAAGTCTTCTTTGCAGTCTGGTCTTTTCTGTCACAACAACAACAACAACAACAAGTGGGATGGGATTTAATGAGAAATACTGAGAAAGTAAGTAAGTAAGTAAGTAAAGTTTATTTGTATAGCACCAAGTGCTTCACAATAAAATGTAATACAATACAACAAATTAAAATACAAGAAAATTGAAATACAAATAGGAAACATAACAAACAACCATAAAAAAAAAACCTTGACTAACTAAAAGCCTGCTTGAACAGCAGAGTCTTCAATTGCTTTTTAAAAGATTTGACAGAATTCACACAACGTAGAAAGGGAGGCAAGACATTCCCCAGCCTAGGAGCCACTGCTAAACTGAGTGCGGGGAACCACTAATAGCCTCTGACTCTGATGAAGCTGTATCAAGTCAGAGATGTAGGGAGGAACTTGACCGTGCAGGGCTCTAAAAGTACGGACCAGGATTTTAAATTGAATTCTATACTGGACTGGTAAACAGTGAAGTGAGCCTTAAACAGGTGTGATGTGTGCTCCTTTGTTAAAGTGAGTTAAAGGCCTTGCAGCAGAGTTCTGAACAGCCTGGAGACATAGGCGCCAATACCGTGTGCCAGACTACCAGTAGGCTCCATTCATTTAAAATTAAACATTGCAGTTGGTGCTAAGTGGAGCGTCTGTCATAGTGTGATTGGTTATGTCGGTGTCATTGATTCTTAATTTCCCACGAAGCTGATCGCGGTTACGTGTCAGTTAAACTTTTCATCTCCAATCCTATCTGTATTTGTCAGAAGTGGCTCCGTCCTGAGTTAAAATCCTACTTTACGGCTTTATTATCGAGTTAATAGGCGGGTGTTCGCATCGGACGCTGTCCACTTCCTAAGGTTCTGAAATGCAAACAATTTTTGACTACTTTTTTTTTAAAGGGCGTGCGCCTGTGAGCACCCACGGAGGAAAACATAAATCGGCGCCTATGCCTGGAGACGGTTAAGCTCAAAGAAACAACCACTTTGAAGCCTATGAATCCATGTGTTCCTACTCTTATCTATCTTTGTGCTGTGCGAGCTTTGACCTCTGACCTTTGCTGTGTTTGGTCTGTGACTCTGCGAGGAAGCGTCTGATTCGGTCGGAGGGAATAGCGAAGGAGATCCCTGCTGTCACTTTCAGCGTGTTGATGCCTATCACCTCGCCGTCCTGAAATAAAATACACACATTTATCACATTTATCATTTGGATTACTACAAATACTATCTAAAAGAAGACTGTGTCTAGTCTAACACGTTAAATATTGCTATACACGCTGTATATATGCAATCATTTATGCAAATGTTAGCCAGAAAAGAAGACTGAATTGCCAGTTTACTTCATTCATTCATTTGAATAGCTCAACGAATCGTAGATGTGGGCAGACATTCAGCGGTCTATGTCTATATAACTCTGCTGCTTGGATCAGTATACAAAGTACAGCAGCCAGCTTTTCGTACTTATTTTGTGATTTTTGGGGGAAGTGTGCATTCCTGTTTGATGCCATAAATGACTTATTTTAGCATTTTTTTATGTAACAAGTTTGTAATTGTTGTCTAGCAATATTTTTCAAATCAAGTCAAATTGCATTATATAGTCCAAAAGCACATATTTCCACAGTAGTAATATAGAAGCAGTGGGGTGCTCCCCCAGGTGGGGTGCCCCACCACATGCAGAACGATTTCTAGCATGTAGGGCAGCCTATATGTGTTACTGTTAGGGCGACCTAGAGCACTTGATCACGTTTTCTCTACTGGTAGGGAACCCTAGGGTGCTATGCATTGTGTTTTATCTATCACGGCCAGAGGGAGAGTTTTATAATCTTGCAATCAGAAGCCCATGTAGAGTTTCTTGATAAGCTAATACAGAATCTTTATTGTCATTGCACATCAGGTTTATACAATGAAATTGCAGTGCTTCTTCGGCCAGTGCATAATAAATATAAACAATAAATATATAGATATGCAGATCGGTGGGGGGGTTCAGATATTTCTAATACTGATTTCTTTAAATGTATTTGTGTTCTGATTAAAAATAATAATAGTTTATGTGGACCTCTGACAGTCCCATTGAACAATCCTCCACAATCATCCAAGTCATCACAACACTACTCACCAAGTTAAGAAGAGGTCCTCCAGAATTTCCATACTTCTCACAGATCAGATGAAATATGAGACAGAGACAATCACATCAATGACGTTTGACACAAATGACAAAAATCCATATACAATAAAACATCTCATCCAGACTGAATGACCTGTGTGTGTGTGTGTGTGTGTGTGTGTGTGTGTGTGTGTCTCATCACATTAATAATAGCGTCGGTCTGGATGTAGTCCATGTCTGAGTCCTTGATGCCGAGCTCCTTGCCGTCTCTCTGAGTGGTGCTGACGATGCCCGTGGTGACGGTGTTCTGCAGGGCGAAGGGGCTGCCAATAGCAACCACAAACTCCCCTGGTCTCAGATCAGCTGAATGGCCCAGAGACAGCACAGGAAGCTTTTTCTGCTCCCAAATGGGCGCACGCGGATCAAACATACCAACACAGGTAGACACGTGTCAGATGGAGACAAGAAGACAGAAATGGTGCCAAGACAAGTTGTATGGCCCAGTTATGGAATCGTCTATTAGATATGGACGCAAATAGGTTGACAAGGAAAATATTTCTCTGGGATAAACATATTCTTGGTCTTTGGTCTTACGACATATGCAAATTGTTTTGTAATTATGGTTTTGGGGATTTGTTTCTTAATAATGAAAAGCTGAATATCGGTTTGTTTAAAGAATCTGTGTTTGCTAAAGACAAAAAGCAGTGGGCTGATGATACATAGGCTAAGCCAAAATTGCGTATTTTTGTAATGATAAAACCAGAATATGGCACTGAGAATTATGTTGTATATAATTTGTCAAAAAGGCAAAGATCCTTATGCGCTCAAGTGAGATCTGGTGTTTTGCCTTTGACTATTGAAACAGGACGATATGTTAATGTAGAAGAGGAAAAACGGATCTGCCCTATGTGCTGTTTGAATGATGTAGAAAATGAGGTCCATTTTGTTTTCTATTGTCTTTTTTATCGTGAGCAGTGTGATTTTTTTGTTTTGTAGGATAAAAGCAAAGATTGATTTGGTAAATATGGATGATGCTGAAAGATTGAGATGGCTGTTCACATATGAAACATATAAATTGGCCAATTATTTAGATAAAGCCTGAGAGAAGAGGAAAAAAGCTCTTTATCGAGTGTAGATGAGAACTAGTTGTTTGTGTGTGGTATGTGTGTACGTGTATATACATGTATGTATGTGTATGTCTATATATTTGTATTCATGTATTTGTTCGAAGGATTTGTATATGCAACAGGAAGATGTTTGTTGAATAAGTGAATTTGTGGTATCTTGTAATCCCATGTGGGACGGGCCAAGATGTTTGGCATGACACAGAAATAAAATATAACTAACTAACTAACTAACTAACTAACTGTACAGAGAGCAAGTTGCAAAGGATGAAGGGAAATCAATTAGGAAAAGAGACAGACAGAGAGGGGAATTAAGAAGAGTTCAATGCTTACAAAACTGTCCAAGTATTTGAGATATGGGTGTGAGAATACACACATCAGTGCGGTGTCTATGAGTCACAGAGCTGGTGTTTAGGAAAGTATTCCCGCTATGAATGTCTAGCAGAAAACCGTTGGCACAAGACACGTGTCAGGATGTGGGTAGTGTGCAAAAGTTCAAGAGATGTCTAGAATATACATTCTAAATACTAAAGTACTAAAGTAACATTACTTGAATTTGGCAAAAGGGTGAAGAAGAGTGATGATGAAGTTGCCTGGGCTGGATGTAAAAGCCCCTCCTGTGTGTGTTCAGCATGCTCTCACCTGGGGGTGGACTTTGATCGTGGCGATGTCCGCCTTCCGGTCTACGTCTCTGACCGTGGCCTCGTACGCGTCGCCGTCGTTGAGCTGCACGCGCAGCTGGGGCCTCCCCGTCACCGTGGTCGCTGTGGTTACCACGTGAGCGTTGGTCACAATCACACCCGAGTGGTTCACGATGAAACCAGAGCCGCTGGAGAGACGCACGTGTTGACCAAACAGGGGATGTCTGGAGACAGAGAGAAGGGGAGAAGGAGACAGGGAATGAGAAGGAGGCACAGGACACAGGACACATGTTGGAATTGTTGAAGTTGTATCACTATAATGAAGTACGTACCCAAGTAATGCCATAGGAGTATTTTGTATTTAAAGTTAGAAGGGGTCAAACTTCAAAAACACTCTGCTAAGACTGCTGTGTCTTTTACTCAACACTCCATGTAGCTGTAACATCTCTCTGTACACACACACACACACACACACACACACACACACACACACACACACACACACACACACACACACACACACACAGACATACACACACATACCTTATGAACAGTTCAATGTGGACAACAGCAGGTGCTATTTTCTCCACTACGTCAGCGATGAAGTTGAACTTGTAGCGAGGGCTGCTGGGACGGACCAGTGGACGACCTGTACTGACATGAAGAAAGCTGCATTAACAGAAACACACACACACACACACACACACACATTCAAAAATAACAATTCAAATTAGTGCGGCAACTAGGGATTATTTTTATTAGGATTAATCCGTCTATTACGTTTTTGATAAATCGATTATAAAATATCATCAAATAGTGAAAAATATCCATCAGTGTCTCCGAGTCCAAAGTGAGGTCTTCAAATAGACACAATACAATATTAAAAAACTGAGAAAAGCAGTAAATCCTGAAATTGAAGAGATTGAAATCAGAGGATATTTGGGGGTTTTTTGCTCGAAAATGACTGAAAACAATCGGAAATAGTTGCTGATTAATTTTCTGAAAATCAACTAATCGACTTATTATTGCAGCTCTCAATACAGAAGGATCAGTACGTCCAGAAACACTATTTTGATGGTAAGATGAGGCAAGGAGAGAACTTACTCTTACTCCATCCAAACTTACGCCATACTCCATCACTAAACCTGTTCTGTGTTCAAGTATGAATGTATATGTATGTCTCTCTATTGAGGGAATTTATGCAGCTGCATGATATAGGAATGTTGTGTTCCAGGATCGTCTCCTTTTAAGGCCAGCGTTAAACACACACACACACACCTTACTGACAAACATACGCCCGCAGCCTGTCCCCAGAGGGAGATACTGGACTTGCAAAACAACATTGATTTAGGTGAGCATCTGTCATGGCGCCATTATTAATAACTTAACTTTACATAACCCAAACTTGACATGTGTTCAGCATTAGATAAATGTCTCTTGGAAATGCAGAGTGCCTCAGAGTTGGGATGGCACTAATCCTAAATCTCCTCTACCGAGATTTCAATAAATGGTTCAAGTCTCCCAAACTTCACGGATCCAGGGTCGAGCTGCTCCTGAGTTTTCCCTAACAGTAGCACTGTATACTATTAAAGCTATATGCCAAGGAGACGATGTTTTATGAATTTGTATAATCATATGTTTTCGTTAAACCCAAAAAGTGAATGTCTTCCCATACCTGCGCCGGAAGGTACACAGGGTCCTTTGTGCGCTTGGCTAACTGCGGCTCTCCCCTTCTGCTCACCTTTACGGCTGGCCGCTCTCATCTTACACACATTACCGTACGTTTTCCCGTCGCTTCCACACACTTCATCCTCCATTTTACACCGGCAGACCCCCTTGGAGCCTCGGCGCCTCCCCGCAGCGAGCAGCTTGCACTCCAATCCATCCCCGCAGGGCAGGTCGTTTTTGCGGCCGCAGGGGTCTCCCTCGCGCGGTGAACACGCCAGGCAGCAGTTGCATCTATCCGGGACGTACCCGCCGGGACAGCTGGGGCTCGGACACAAGCTCACGTCGCAGCGGGAGGCGCACTTGTCAGAGCGCACAGCTCCGGTGAAGTCGTGCGTAAAGAGAAGCGCCGCTGCAAGTAAAAGGAGCTGCATGGCGATGAATGTTGAAAGCACCAGCCAGAGAGCTCGGAGGGGGGGGGATTCAATTGGTTCCTTAGATCGTCATATTAAATGTATCTCTACAAATGTGTCCCTGTGTCCAGATCCTGAATAAATAAATATAGAAACACTCCACGTGTTACTTCACTCCACAGAGCTGTGGCGCTGTTTGAGAAGCGATCGGGCCTATGAAGCTCGTGTTCTCTGCTCTCTGCAGATTGAACTCACGACATCGCTGAGTCAACAGTGCCTGCGTATTTTGACAGCCTGGTGACTGGATACATCACTCAGTTGTGTGAGTGAGAGCCCGAGGTGAACTGGAGCCAGGGAGCCACTCACTTTCTCATGATGGGAAACGGATCAACACCATTTAAAACCAGCCGTTCAGTAACGAACTCGTAAAGGGCCTGTTCCCCCGACTAGTCTACTAGAGCAGAGATCTTCTTGGACTTTGGCTCGATTCTACATTGTCATGGTCTGATCACATCAGCAAAGTTGTTGCTAAAATGGGCAGAGCTGTTGCAGTAATGCGTAAATGTGCACAATTTTTAAATTCACGGTTGTTTAGTTGTGTTGTTTGTACATTGGTTTTGTGTCATTTGGATTATTGTTCTGTTGTATGGTCTGCTGCATCATGCAGTCATTTAAAAAAATTACAAGTGGCTCAAAATAAGGCTGCTAGACTGGTCCTTGGTTGTTCTTTGAGAACTAGTGTTGCAGAAATGCATGAACGTCTTGCTTGGCTGGTGGTCAAGCACAGACTATCTGCTAATATGTTAGGATATTTTCATAGAATTATTAACACTCGGATTCCAAAATTTCTTTATGACAATATAATTTACTATTCAGATATGCACTCACATTACACAAGAGGGGCGAATAGTCGACAGATTTCTTTACCCCTACCTAAATCTGACTCTATGAAGAGGACCGTGTTTTATAGGTCAATTGTGTTTTGGAACAATCTTCCAGTTGGGGTTCGGGATATCAAGGGAAAAACTGGTTTTAAAAAAAGACTAAGACTATATTTGTTTTCAACATCATAATATTGTCTGGATTGGCTGAGAGTTGTTGTATAACGTGCTATGTTGTTTTGTATTATTTTACTATTATTCTAATCAGTACTTTTTGTATTGTTATTTTTTATGTGTATTAATATATGATATTTTTGTGAGTAATTGTGATTGTAATTACTCACATATACGTTTTGTATGTATTGTTTGGACCCCAGGAAGACTAGCTGTCGTCTCGGCGGCGGCTAATGGGGATCCTTTTAAATAAACAAATAAACAAATAAACAGGGGGCTGAAAGGGGGGCACGGGGTGGCACTGGAAATTGTTTAAAAAAAAAGTGGCAGACTGAGCCTATAGAAAATGGGTATTGTATTCAGATATACAATTTGTTTAAAATGAAAAAAAGTGAAACTAATAATGAATGTGATGTTTTATTTAGGTACTAAAGGTAAGATTCACTGTGCCACATGTATGTTTAACATTAAAACATGATTTATAAAATCATGCCAACCATTATTATTTTGATAGATTAGTATTATATGCAGTTGAAAGGTATGTATAAAGGCTTTAGGCCGCCCTACACGTTATTGTAGGCCCATTTGAATATGCAAAATCATTTTATACAATGCTCCATTTCTCTTTCAGCTAAGGGATCCTTGGGCTAAAAAACGTTGAAGAACCCTGTACTAGAGATTCCCTCTAGACTGCCCTACTTTAATCTAAAACCAGATTAAGTCCGTTATTTTGCACTGAACTGATGAATGACATCTTGTAACATGAACATAAAATACATTTATTTATTTCAACCTTTGTCAGAGATTCTACAGGACATGTCTGAAAACTTAAACAAAATATGTTTTATTAATCATATTCATACTTTGTTATTAATTAAAAATAAAATTTCCCTCCCTGCACCTTCAGGCAAAATAAGTAAGTTGCTCCAGTGTTAGAGTTTTAGTACGCCCCCTGCAGGCAATATGTGCAATAGCTGCATTTCTTATATCTGTGTTTTTTGTGTGTGTGTTCTAATGTCAGTAGGAAACACACAGGTGTAAATACTCCAATGAATGATGGCTGAATCTCATTTAGCTGCTTTAGATTCAGGGTCCTGGTATTGCACACACTGGGGCACTTGAACGGAACAGAGCCATTGTTAATAATGTTAAAGGTGCAGTAGGTAAGACTTAACAATAATTAACCCTAATAAAACTAACTTTCTGTCATATTTGCTGAAACTGACCCTATGTTCCAGTAGAACTACATGAAGCAGGTCATTTAAAATTTTTAAAAAATCCACCGCTCCCTGTTCAGATGCACCAATCAGGGCCAAGCGTTGGGTGTCTAACTGCGTGTCAGTCGCTGCTCATGCACAGCATTCATTCTCCCTTGTGTGGGGAGGAGCTTAGGAGAACGTTTTGGGCTTTAGTGGAAAGGGGGGGAGGGACTGAGAAGTTGTTGATGTTCAAATTTTTTGGCTAAGTCCTGGATCTTCACAATCCTACCTACAGCACCTTTAACAATGGCTCTGTTCCGTTTGTGTGCTTTTCCTACTATGACAAGTCCTAATGTGTGCTGTGTAAACGGCCTATTGTGTTGACACTCCTGCTTGTGACTGTGAAGCACTACAGCGTCATACTGCAATCATAATTCAAAAAAATAGGCCCGTTTAACTCAAAATATGACTGATGTAAACAAGCAGTGTAAAAAATACCAGTTTAATATTGGTCATTGTTTTAGAAGATCTGTCAGTCAATTTGAGTGGTAGTAGTAGTAATTTGTTTTGGTCAACAATCAACAATTTTCCAAAAAGAATGCACAAAAAAATAAAATAAATAACAATAAAAGGGGAAAACGAAGCCAATTCCAACTACTGCACTTTGAATTTCATGACATGTGCCTTTAAGTTTAGCAGAGTGAATGTTTTCCACATGGTGGCAGTGTTAAGCTATGTGTCCCTCTACATCTTACTGCTGACACTGATCATATTGCAACAGCTTTTTCTTTTATATCCGCTTTCCTCTCACAGTATGTGTGGGTGCCGAGGGATGAGTGGGTGGTGACACCTTTAACTACCTCACTTCTACCAGTGTTACGGTTGAAGGGGCATACTGTGGAGGTGTGTGCATGTTGCTGCGTGTGTTTCTTTTGCACATACATGTAGAGATGTTTTAATGAGTGCATTTCAATTCTGCACGTGCTTGTGTTCACAGGATAACATCCGCTCATCAACGCCTCCATTCAACTCGTTAGATCAGCTTAACCTTACAGCGTGAACTGTGGATCTGCCCACTGACACACAATCAAGGTTTTAGTATCACTACTACCGATTACCATGATGAACCATGCTAAATGATAGTTATTACCCCCCTCCCAAATCCTGAAACTATTACACAATTCATAAATTTGTCGAATTTCGATAATCAATTTTCATTTGGAAAAAATGCCGAATATTATTCAGTTCAAGCATCTCAAATGTGAGGATTTGTTGCTTTATTAAGTTTTATATTGTTGTAAATTGACTATCAATTTTACGACAATTGTAGAAAGAAAGAAAAGCAAGGGTGCCTGAGTAGCTCACCTGGTAGAGCAGTCCGTATATAGAGGTTTACTCCTCGACACAGCAGCTGTGGGTTCAACTCCGGCCTGCGGCCCTTTGCTGCATGTTATTTCCCCTCTTTCTCCCCTTTCATGTCTTCAGCTGTCCTATAAATAAAGGCCTAAAATGCCCCCCAAAAAAATCTTTAAATAAATTGGACTCTGAACATAAACTGTAAAAATGACATTGTAACTAACTAACTAAATGATTACTTGATGTATATAAAATGATTTTTTTTTAGTAAATCAATCCTGAAAAAGTTAGGTAAGATACATGACTGAATCCCCACAGTACAATCACAAAAGACCCATGTTATTGACAGTACTAATCATATCTCTGTATTTAATAGCTATTGTTTTACGTTTAAAATGTACACGTGTTTTCTCTTTTCCGTTTTATGGATATACACTGTATATTCAAATCTTATAAATTACTTTAGTAAATAACTCAAATAGTGTTCATGTTAGTCTGCGTTTGTATACAACCGTTATGAATAGCTCCCTTTGTCTTGATGTATTACGGTTTTGGAGATCAGTTAATCATTAACTCTACAAGTGTAATGGTCCGGCCAGTCCCAGGTCTCTGCTCTACACACCTTTGTCAACAATGTTTGAAGGCAGTTAATGTACACAGCTGTAACCCTGTGTACCATTTTGCATCCCTCAGCAGTTAAGTCAAAAAGCAGATTTCATCTTTATCTCATTCCTTACACAATCACGCGTTTTCTGTGAAACTGTAATATACAACAGACCAAAACAAAGATTTAAATTTCCCAAATTTTATTTTTCATCTGTTAAATATACAACTTTACTCATACAATCATCGAGTTGGAATACAAATTTCAAGATGCATACATAAGAAAAACACAACGGCATCGAGCAAGTGTGAAATATCGTTCTCCGTTTTTGTTTTTCCTCTTCATATAATGTATTGTAAAGGTCAGGGACGAGGTAGCCTTCCACCCATGCCACGAGGTTCAAGAGAAAGCTGCTGGCCAGCAATTAAATACATGTCTAACAACAAATACATTCATTGTTACAAAAAAAAAGAAAGAAAGAAAAAACTATTTTTGACAGCATTCACTCGTATTGAAATGTTTAGGAGCAAGAATCTGTGTAGAAACCGTAAACAGATTACATTCAAGCAATGTGTTTATTACTAGTCCTCCTACCCCCAAATGTCATATTCAAGTTTCAACAATATTCTCTTCTTGAGGCTTTTAAATATTCCTCCCACAAGCAGATTTTGGCAGTAGTGAGAGTTGAAGACACTGTTTGTTCAACAGAATGGGAAAAACAAACACTGGATAAAAAGTGGTTTGACGCGGTTCTGTAAAACTAGTCAAACACCTCCAGCAGTGCAAGTGCACGTCTAGATTTTAACAAGTAATCCTACAAGGCAAAGCAAATAGTTTGGGACTGTAACCCCAGACCAGGAACAAAAATCACTTCCTGGAGAGATCTATGAAAGCAGTCCTTTAGATTCCCAAACATAGTGGACCACACATCTACTTCTGTGGTCTGCAGGTACTTTTCTTTGGCCATTAACCCCACTAAGAGACCTTGCAAGAGACTTCATTAGGTACTTTAGGTGGGTGAAAAAAAATAAAATAAAAAAAATCTCCTTTCTGCCTTCTAACAATAAACAAAGCCCACCTCTGTGGAAAAGCCGATTATCCAATCAAGTCACCATGGTAACCACAAACAGCCCCAAGGTCTCAAGGAGACAATGGTATGCCAATCTCTCCAGCTGCCATGCTTCTCGCTGTTCTCTTCACAACCACGAGGAATGCACAGAAGCCAAGTTTCTTCATCTTAACTTTCTATCATCCGTGTCTTCCTCTTCATTTCTTCTCTCGCCAAAAGAAATATGTGCCGGTGTGTCCAGTGCGATATTCACGTCTTCTCCCTCACTTCAGGACGACAAAAAAAAAAATTAATAAAAAGAGCTGTTGCAGAAGTCTTTCCTCAGCTCGCCCTCCTCACCCATCTCAGACTACCACGAGGAGAAAAAGGGCCGCTTGCAATGGAAGGTCTGTGTGAAGGCATTGCCGAGCGTGACCACGCGTCCGTGGCCGCCTGAGCGGCTGCGCTCCACTACCACCCGGGGCATCTGCACCAGCTGGATGGGGCTCCTCCCGTCCTTTAGCGCCTGGGTCAGGTTCAACACCTGGTGGAGACAGGGTTCATGATGTACACGTACACAAACCATTTTTTACATTCTGGGTATTGGTTGCATTGGTTGCAGAGTGTCAGTGTGTGTGTGTGTGTGTGTGTGTGTGTGTGTGTGTGTGTGTGTGTGTGTGTGTGTGTGTGTGTGTGTGTGTGTGTGTGCACCTATGAAATCTGAAGCAACATGGATCAGCCTAATCTAAAAATCGGTATAAAAATGCCTTCAACAATTAACAAATCAAAATAAGTCATTTTCTGTTGAATCGAATAACCGCGCCGGCTCTTATTCAATGTTCTGAGTTACTAAGTCAATATACTGAGATACTAAGTCAATATATTGAGATTCTAAGTCAAAATTCGGTGTTACTTAGTCAATATAGTTAGATACGTAGTCAATATTCTGAGATATTAAGTCAATATATTGAGATACTACTGGAAATAGAAGAACACAACAACACTGGGTATAGTAAATTATGGGAACTACATATAAAAAAAAAAAAAATAAAAATAAAAAAAAGAGACTTGCTTCATGGAAATAACTGTCTGCTTTGTGTTCCTTTGACCAACGTAATCATTATGCTATGACCATAGACTGTTATGGCTATGACACACTCAGTGGTCATTAATCAAAAAAGGTAAACGGTTGAGATGAGGAGTAGAAATGAAAGACATGAAAAAGGTGAGGGCTGTAGGGCAGTAGACAGGAGGGTGGAGGGTGAGAAATTAGGACAAGACGGATGGTGATTAAGTCACAGAGCAAACAACGAAAGTGACTGAAAGTAGGGCACGGGAGAGAGGAAGGAGAGCATGGTAGGATAAAAAAAAATATATATATATATATAGGACACAAAAGGAGAAAGACAAGGCAAAGAGGCTGATAGCAACAACAGTCAAAAATACTTTCTTTAAAAAGAAAGAAAACTCACCTGTCCCCTCATAACCGACATCTGCCTCTCAAACATGGCTTTGTCAAAGCCTTTATCCGTCTGAAGAGAAAAACAATAACTCCTGTTAGCAGGGGTCCTGTCTCATGTTACCATGCCGACAGACAGCTCTTCTCTTAATTGTAATCTGTCTAAACAGAGAAATCAGGGAGAGAAGAAAGTTACGGGGTGGCTCGTACCTTGAACATTTCATAGAGGTCCTCACAGAGGTCCTGGACAAAGTTCATGTCGGAGAGGCGGGACAGCACCAGGTCTCTGGTCTCCTGGGAGAAGGCCACCTTAGCCTGGGGGAGCCATGCCCAGTGGAATGGGTCTGATATGGGGGAGGCAACGGTCCACTTTGTCACAACACGCTGGATGACATTAAACAACGGTTGCCTGCCACTACAGTCATAGCCTTCCTCTCGCACAACTGTCTATAACCAGTCCCTCCAGAAAAACGTGATTATGAGATTGCATAATTCAATGCATAATCAGCCAAAGTCCGCAGATTCATGCGGGGGCCGCATTTTTCCAAATACGCCGCACTTTCGCCGCATAAATTGCAGATTTCCGCGCTAAATATGCGGGGCTTGCATGATTTCATAATCCCCACATTTTCGTTGCAAAAAAGTCACATATATCTTAGCAGAAAGTTGAAAGATGTTGCGTTTACTTCACACAAGAACAGGCATTTTCCCATGTTGCCATGGAAACGTTATGAAGTGACGTAATTACGCGACATGAACATCATCGAAAAGCAGGGTGTTGGGGAAAAAAAATCACTTCTTTTTTTTCCCCCTCTTTTTCAACAAACCGCAGTTTTTGCAAGTTCCTGCAATTTATGAAAGTTCCCGCAATTTCATCGCATAAAATTGCATAAATATCCCGCATATTCCATTGCATTTTTTAAGAAAATGTGCCGCATAATCAAGGATTTTTGCTTGCAACAATCACAAAAAACTCTTTTCTGGAAGGACTATATAACTATTTGTAGAGTACACACTATCTTGTTATATTATGTTGCATCTATACCGTTTTGTAGTGCATTTTTACTGTTGCTTTTATTTATTGTTAACCGTCTTACAACTCATCATGGCGAGAATAAACAAATCTAAATAAATAAGTGGTTAAGTATTTGAGGGACAGGCAATTAAAAGAATAGTTAGAAAAAACAAGCTAGTTCACGTTGAGAGCTCAGCTAGGAGGACTGAAACCACTCTCATGTTTGTAGGGTAAATATGAAGCTACAGCCAGCAGCTGGTTGGCTGAGCACAAACACATGAAGCCTGGCACTGTCCAAAGGTAATGTTTGTTTAATCCGTACAAAAAAACAATGTGGTTGTTTTTTTCTTAACCTTTGGAAAATGCCTAGCTATCCATGTGAATGTGAAACCAGTAAATGTGTAGACAAATCTGTAATCTGTCAATGCAGACTTCGATAGTAATGGCTGAAAATCACTTTGCTACAAGAGCTGGAAATACAGACCGACAAGTCATCAGTTACTACTCAGGCAGACCTCTTAAAAAGGTGCTGCAGGTAGGATTGTGAAGATCCAGGACTTAGCCAAAAAATTTGAACATTGACAACTTCTCAGTCCCTCCCCCCGTTTGTGCTAAAGCCCCCTCCCCCCACAAGAGAGAATGAATGCTGTGCATGAGCAGTGATTGACACGCAGTTAGACACCCTCCCCCCTGGCCCTGATTGGTGCATCTGAACAGGGAGCGGTGGATTTTTGCAAATCACACTACAGGCTGGAGGTGGTGCCAGAGGAGCTGGATTTGTTTTTTTAAATGACCTGCTTCATGTAGTTCTACTGGGACATCATGACATGGTCAGTTTCAGCAAAGATGAAAGAAAGTTAGTTTTATAAGTATTACCTTCTGTTTTTTTACTTTTATAAGTCTTAACTAATTTAATTGGCTGTCTTTTTACACATGATTGTTGCTACACTTCTGCTGTGGCAGAGGTCTGCCAATGTGTGTGGCGTGTGTGGAGATTTGTCTGTACCTGTCCCATCTCTCTCCACATTGCGCCTCAGTAGTGCCTCCATGTACACATTTACAAATCTGATTACGCATACATGGATGGACACAATTTACCACACACGTGTGCAAATACTTCTGCTACAATAATGCCCCCGTAAGAGACAGTGAACAGAAAAAACAGAACATGTATAAAGAGAAGTGAGGGAGGAAATAGACCAACATACAGGCTCTCCATTCGTCCGGGTGTTTAAAGGGGAAGGCCAGGCCGTTGTCGATCGCTGCAATCTTAATGCAGGACTCGGAACTATTCTCTGGCCACTCTGCATCCTAAAGTGAGAGGAAAAGAGGATCACAGAAGTCATCACCAACAACCGACAGAGGGATTCATGATCGATGACCAGACGAGTCATTGATCACGGTCCAAAGGCTGATTAATTGGACAGATGGATGACAACCTTTTGCTCATTTATCAACGCATGGCAAATGATGATTAATGATGGGGAGGCAGACCGTGTTATGGGATCTGTAACCAACAAAGTCTCTGGGGCACTGGTTTGTTCCAGACCTGCAATATCCAAGCTATTGTCTGTCAATGTGGGCCCCAATGTGTCCTGCATATGGATAAGTGACAGAACATCAAGTACACAAGTGTGTGTGTTTTAGCGTTTGTGTGTGTGTGTGTGTGTGTGTGTTTTTAACATGGGATGTGTCCCACAGTGACAATGTATCAGCATTCCAGCAGTTCAATTGCATGAGGCAGGCTGAGAATTTGTTATTTGATCAGTCTGAACACACCCTAACTATGTGTGCATTTAACCTTACCTTTTGTCCCTCTCCTCCTGACTTCTCATACTTGATCAACCAGTTGTCATTCCCTCGATCTGAGGACGAAGAGAAAATGGAAATAAGTATGCAGGTAGGAAAGACCACAGCCAGACAGCTAGCTTTTATAAATGATTGGCCATAATGACGAGCACAAATTCAAATGTAACACACTAGTGAACTTTCAAAAAGGCTGACAATGTCAACACACAGCAATGTAGTGCAATGACTGTAAATGGCTAGAGTGCAAAAGAAAAACTCACTCTAGTAAAATAGGACGAATGGCAGTTTTGTCATTACCAAAATCGGTCACTCAATACAAGTAAAGTGGCCAACATTGTAGGAACAGGAACGTGAAAAAGTCGGGAGTGATGGACTGTTATTACGGATGCTTATTTAGAGTTATTTTTTTTTTTATTTTTTTTTTTTTTTTTTTTACAAATTACATTGGCAGACCTTCCTCCACAGCGCTGCGAAGGAGGGTCTGGCGAGACCACACAGCATTCAGGCATGGGAGAAAAACGTGCTCTGGTTTGTTGGCATTTCTTTAAACCAATCACAATTAGGGCTGGGTACCGAACGTCGATACTTTTATGGCACGGAAAAAAATTCTCTGATACTATGAGTATCTAAAAATTATAAATTTTTCGGTGCCAAATTTCGGTTCCAAAAGCGTCTGAACGCTTAAGCGCAAGCTTATCTGTCCTCTCTGCATACTGACAGCGAGCAGAGCTCCGACACACACACACACACACACACACACACACACACACACACACACACACACACACACACACACACACACACACACACACACACACACACACACACACACACACACACACACACACACACACACACACACACACACAATTTTTGTGTTTAATGTATTTTTGTTGATGTTGAAATGGATTTTAAAACATATGGTATCGAAAAAAGTATCATTAGGAACCGGTATCGAAACTGAGGTATCGAAATTGGCACCGGATCGAAAGATTCTGAACGATACCCAGCCCTAATCACAATCACGTCCGAGCCACGGTGCATCTGCAAAATAGCCTCGGGAAGGAACATGGTGGAACATGTGTCGGGCAACAGAAAAGTCAGATTGGACAGATAGTCTAGCTAGCTGTCTGGATTTACCCTGCAGAGATCTGAGGAACAGTTAACAATAGTCCTCAGAAATCCACCGGAGTTTAGAACGCCAACACAAAGAAAGAGGAAGGAAACGGACATCCGGCTGAAAAGAGTGACATCCGGAGGAATTTTCTGGCGGCACCGAAGCAATCCCAGAAGTGGAACGTCGTTGATATAGACTGACCGATTATTGACATTTTTCACGGCAGACATTTTGTCATAGTAGGAAAAGCACAGCTGAAATTTATAACCTTAACGACGGCTCAATTCCATCAAGTGTCCCAGTAAGCTATTTCAGTGAGTCAGCATGCACAATACCAGGGCCTCTCCTAAGTGGAATGCAGCCATCATTAATGGTTTTGATTACACTTGTGCTTTTCTTACATGTCAACATGTCTGCCGTGAAAAAGGTCTATTAACTGTTAAACGACAAGCAGGCAACAGAGTCCCAGTTCTCCCATCTGTGAGGCTAGGACACACTTTCCTGCATATGCAGAGAGCTGCAGACTTGTACCGGCTGCGCAAGTAAAATAAATGATCCGTTCACTACTATTATTGAATTTGGGTGTTTTATTTAATTTTATAGTATTTGGAGAAAAAAAATTAATAAAAGAACGTTGAAAAAAATGACAAAAATGTCAGAAAAAAGGTTCAAATTGGAAAAGAACAACAAAAACGTCAAAAAAACAAGCACAGATAAAAAAAAAAAAAAGAAAATCAACAAACTTAACAAGAATAAGTGACAAAAGACTTGGAAAAAAGAAGGGTTGTGCTCAATTGAAGAAATTCTAAGTCGACTAACACTCCTTCAATTGTATCGACTAATCGATTACTTGATTTAATCGACAGATCTGTAAATCTGAGTTTCTCCGCAAAGAGTCATGCAAAAGCACCACTTTAATTCTTGTGTTTACCAGAGATGTGCTCGTACGTTTCTTGGAAATAAGTCATTCAGCGTGAAAGAGCATAAAACATGACTAATGGACTAAAGAAATCTAAGTTGACTAAGACCAAAATGACCGATTAGTCGACTAATTGACTAAGAGGGAGCAGCCCTAGAAAAAAGGGACAGAAAAATAAATGTTTGAATTTTAAATTTTGACCCCCCAAAAAAAACACAAGGGTTAAAAACATTGCTTTTAACAGTTCAACTGATAGTATTAATAAAAAAATAAAAATAAAAATCGGTCAAAATTCTTATTTTCAGTTAACGGTTAATCATTACCATCCCTAACTGCAATGCTGTGTTTAACTTTAGTACACAGTGTGTTGAATACATGTCAACACAGACCCCCCCGCCCCCTCACCTGTGTTTCGGATAATGTAGTCCAACACTACCAGCCGCTCAAACTGTGAGTGCAGCTGCTTCCTGATGTTCTCTGGCAGAGGTTCTGCCTCAAAGCGCCGCAGCCAGTAGTCCGCTTCACGGTAACCCTCCACAAACAGCTGAAACGAGCCCACCTGGAAACAAAGACACACCTCATCACATAAACATAAAAAAAAAAAAAAAAAAAAAAAAAAAACAGCGTGTTCTGAAATAGCAAGCAGCCCGTTTATATGGTAATGATGTGGTGGGGTGCAATGATGTAACGTGAAATTGTGTGATGTCAACAGGCTAAAATGTCAGCAGTGCGTGACATTTGAAAACATGAAGCCAACTTCCTCAATACGACTTCCTGAACACATTCTTCCAGCCACCTTTTTTTTTTTTTTTTTTTATAACAGCCAACACCTACAAAGATATATGGAACGAGCTGCCTTTACACATCAGACTGACTCTCTTGGTGTTTTTAAATCTCGTCTTAAAACTCATTTATTTTCTTTGGCTTTTAACTCAGTTTGAGGGTTGACTTTGAGTTTTGTATTGCTGTATTCATTTTTATTGTTTTATTAATATTGTGTTGTGCCTCTGTTGTATGTTGTTTATTCATAGACTGTGTTCAGCACTTTGGTCAACAGTGTTGTTTTTAAAGTGCTTTATAAATAAAGGTGGATATATATATATATATATATATAAAGAAGAAGATGAGACAGAGGGAGCTGCACAATACGTCGCTTTACATGTTTTTGATGAAATGCTAAACTTGGTTTCAGGTGTGAGTACAGCAGACTGCAAAAGAGACAAGACTACACAATCACTGTTTGAAAGACGGTGAAAAAAAGAACACAATTCAAAACAGAGATGGCATTTATGCTTCCTCTTCCTACCTTATTTTCTTAAACCCGTTTTTTTCAGAGAGAGTGTGACACGATTCCTTTTACCGTCCTCTGCCAGGCAGCTATTCTGAGCCCTCTGCTCACTGAGAACACAGCGCTCTCATTTCATAATGATAAGACAGCAGACCATGTGCAAATGTAAAACAAAAACGTGACATTTAAAGAAACTGTTTTAACATGTTGTGTTAGCAATACAAATATTTTTAGTACACATTAGTATTTGTTCTAATTACACCATTTGTATAGGCCTTCTCAAACAAAGAAAGAGTGGCAGCAGCGTTGCCGTCATTGGTTCGATTTGATTAAAAAAAAAAAAGAGACGTGCGCGACGTCGGCTCGGCCGGATATTGCATAATTTTGACGTCACGATGTCACGCGCCACCTTGGATGCATGCGCAACCAGATGTTTGAATAGTTCAAATATTCGTTGTTATTTTAGAGGGAATATTCAAACGTAATTTTTTAAGCGATTTTGACAGCCCTATTGCTCATACAAAACAGCTTAATGTTGGGGACATTAGACCATGAAGGGGTACCACTTTCTGTTACCTTAGGTGGCAGGCCCACTCTGTGGAAGCGTCGTCCCACCTTGGGGACTTTCTCTAAGGCGTACTTCTTCCCCCTGGATTTGGCTCGGTCGATGGCGCTGTAGTGGAACGTGTCACTGGCCAGATACACCACCTGATAAAAAAGGAAGGCACTCCGTTACCACTGGTTTAGTTGTACCTTGTGACCACTGCTCGATAGTTTCTCTTACAGCTAGAAAAAAGAATATCACATCTACATACATATTCTGTTTCAGTACATTCACAGGAGTTCAGAATTTAGTCGGATTTCAGTCAAACTGTAGACTGGGATCTGCCGGCGATTTGATTTCACCCTGCAGCTCAGGCTGGAAACGTGTACGTTTATGTATCCTGCTTCCGTTACAAATTTGCGGAAACCTGGCTTCCACCTGGCAAGCCACGATGGTGATAGAGAAGCAACCAAGCAGCTTCTTGTTTATGTTCACCAAGCCGGCCACCGAAGCGCAGCGCTCCATGGCAGCAAGCCGTTGATGCCACTGTCGCTGCTACGTCACCCGATCGTTGGTCTGATTGGTTGAAGGACTATCCAATTGCGTAGAGAGACATTTGAACTATGCCCGTTGATCACGCCTCTTGTGCAGAGAAAATACAGAGCAGACTCCCCAGACTAATGTTTCAATCTTAAAAGACTGAGCTTGGTCTGGTGATAGCCACACTAGTCAAACTGTGACATGTTGCAAATTCAAAAACTTTTAAAGTGCTCATATTATGCTTTTTGGCTTTTTCCCTTTCCTTTATTGTGTTATATATCTTTTTTGTGCATGTTATAGGTTTACAAAGTGAAAAAGCCCAAAGTCCACCCCAAAGGGACTTACCATCTCCAACAGAAAACACTGTTCACAAACTGCTCCAAACAGCTCTATTGTAGTCCAGGCTTTACTTCAGAGTGCTGCTAGCGTACCACGCCCTCATACTCTGCTTCTGACTGGCTAGTAGTCCTTACCTAGCCACTGCGCATGTGCGACTCCCAACAAAGATGGAACAGGAGTGAGTGCCTCACTCTGTAGCTCAAACAGGGAGCTCAACACACAGGGTGAAAAGAGGAGCTGCAGCAATGTACAGTACAACACAAAGACGGTGTTTTTTGATAATTAAACCACATAAACCTATTCTGGTACAACCTCTAAATACAATTAGGAACCTGAAAATGAGCATAACATGAGCACTTTAAATGCAATAACACGCATGCTCTCAGAGCCCCCACCTTGGTTTTCGGCACCACTCCCAGGCCGAGCTTGGTGTCAACCAGCGAGGCAGCAGCCTCGGAGAGGTAACCCTGGTTAGGCAACAAGCAGCCTCGGCCGAAACAGCACGGACAGCACAGCTAATGAGAGAGGGCAAGAGAGAGGAAGAAAGAGTGGGCAACCAGGAAACGTTGAGAAAGCTTTTAAAAAAAAAGAAAATTGGTTTAGAGTGTTGTTGGCTAATACTCCCTCAGATTGTTAACACACACGTAACAGATCAGTCACACAATGTACCTTGTGAAAATATTTGGTCCATTTGGGGTTAAGGTGACCGTAAGGTTCCTCTGACTTTGGCTTGAAAACACCAATGACTTTCTGTAGAGGGAAAAAGACAAGGAAAAAGAGCATTATATATCAAAATGCATTTTGCTATACATTTGGCACATGGGAGAATACAGCACAGACAGGGATATAACCGGGACAGAACTAGCCATTATTCATGTTATGGCACCTTTAAAAGAACAAGACTAAAGAACCACAGGCACGCCATGCAAAGTTATGAGCAACAATCGTGAAGTGACAGAGAAGCTGCTAACATGTTAGAGATCAATATCTTTTTCCTGTTGTGTGATGCTAACCGCGCATACTGCCGGAGTCCACCTCCTGCTCTCTCCGTTCAGCAGCTCGACTCTGGTCTAGAGCAGTGTAGAACCACCTTAAAAGGGAGCTTACAGTAAGCTAAATGTCACAAAGCTGGCACATTTAATCACCAGCTAGAATTTCTACACTAGCTGGGTAAATCTGAGGGGGGAAAGTGACTATATAATAGAGATGTTCCAAACATCTCTATTATATAGCTCCGATACTGCCTGAAACGCTGGTATCGGGAAGTACTGGAGTTTATGCACCGATCCGATACCACGTAATAAAGCCCTAAAGAAAATCTACGTTAAAAGTAGTTTATTTATGTTCTTTTTCCGTTATAACTGACTGTCAAACTGGACAATAAAAGAAAGTTCTGTGGCGTTCATTGTTTGTGTTTGTTCACGTTTCACAAAGATAGAAATAATATCACATCCATACAGGGATAATAGTATACAGCTGTTAAAACATAATAAAATATATGACACACTGGTATCGGATCGGTACTCGGTATCGGGCGATACACAAGTTCAGGTATCGGAATCGGGAAGCAAAAAATGGTATCGGGCCATCTCTACTATATAATGCTTTCTTAAATCTCATAACTCCTATTAAAAAAGGCTAATGTACAATCCTCTATGTGCTCCTCACCCCTTTTGGGTCTTTGACAAAGTAGCTCCCGCTGGAACCCTGGGAAATCCTCTCTGGAAAGACGCAGTTCTCTATAGCTTGTTCCGCCCTTTTGATAATATCTGCAAACTCGGGATCGTCAGGGAAATGGTTGAAGTCTCCACTGTTGGTACCTAGAGCGGGACAAAAGTTCAGACTGATATTTATATTTGCGTTGTGGGTGATCAGACCGTGCCACAGTAAAACAGCAACGGCTTTTCTTATGATAATGTCATTCATGCCACTTCCAAAACATGGTGTTAAATTAAATGGCACGCAGTTAAAATCGTTGGCAATAAAGTTTTGTGAACATCAAAAGCACCATCAGGAAATATCCATGGCAACCTGTGTCATAGCATATAAAAAAGGAGCCAATTGCCATGAAAGACAGTCTTTTTAATCTGTCTGAACGATGAAGAATATAGAAAAACACATACTGTAGGTCATCTTTGCAAACCCTATTACAAAGTAAAAAGATATTTCTCTATAAAAAAAAATGCCATCCAAATAAACAGTTTTGTATTAAGATCATTTATGTATATACAAAATCCACTGAAAATAGTAATTTCATCCAAATAATGATATTTCTATATGCTTGTAAGCTGATCTACAGGTCAATCTTTTCCATCTGCTGCTTCTACTCTAACTACCCTCTCCACTCATGCACACGGTTTGTATGTCAGAGGCAACTGGAGCCATCCATCCGTCCATTCTTCTTCTGGGTCATGGGAGGCTGGAGCTTTTCCCAGCACTGCACTCACTGGGAGAGAGCTGGGGTACAACCTGGACAGGTGGCTAGTCTATCACAAACAGTCACACTTGTGGGCAAATTAGAATCACTATTTCTGGTGCACCCTGCTAGCTCACCTGGTAGTTCTCTGTGTGTCTGTGTGTCTGTCTCTCTCTCTCTCTCTCTCTCTCTCTGAACATGCATGTCTTAGGACTGTGGGATGAAACTCGTACGGAGAACATGCAAACTGCACACACAAAGGGTCCAGTGGGTCAGTGGATTTAAACCCAGTACTGTTCTTGCTGTGAGGTGACAGAGCTGATGAGTGACCCTGCCACACATCAGAAAAATGGCTATTTTCTATCGCCTTGCAGGTCTGATATAATGCCATGAATGTGAATGCTGTCTAATTGGTATTGGCCGCTAATTATTCCTTTGATGAAGGCCCAACCATATGACAAAACACCTTCTACCGCCCCCTCTCACAGGGCAGAACTGTCAGCTGACAGAAAGGCTTCACATGCTCTGTATCAGTCACACTAAAGCCACAGCGGGACGCAGGGAGTGATGAAGGAACAGACACAGGGATGGGGGGGGAAGAAGGGACGTGAGGACAACTAACATGCTATTTGTCACAGAGAGATAAGGAGAAACAAAAATAGCTTTGAAGCTAATTCACTTCCACGGGGGCTGAGAGAGAAGCAAATTAAAAAGAAGGAAGGGGAAAATAGCAGGATGGGGATATGCAAAAATTACATCAGGGACCTGGATTATTTAAAAAGTAGATACTTGTGTTTTTCCCTAACAAAATACATTAAATTATCATAGTCTGTTTAGTTTCTAATTCACTTTTACTTACCAGGCAAAAGGACTTCCACCCAGTGTTTTTGTTCCCATGTTGGCTGATTTGTGCTTTTATGGATTTCTATCTACCTGAAAACCACCAGCGTCAGTATTATCACTGGCATCGCTCTCTGAAAGCCACATACTACTGCATTTTTTATGTTTTCAAGGTCGGTGCACGAGATGCACCTCAAAGTAGTTCTAGAGGCTACCAAAACTATGTTTTAGGCGAGGCTATGCTTGTGTTTTGTGCTCCATTTGGCACTTGTGTAGCCTAAAATACTGTGTAATCATTAAAAGCATGCCTTGAAAGTAGAGTAGAGCGAGATGATTTTAAGACTTGACTGTCAAGACAGCCCTCCTGATGAAACCAATTTCCATTAAAGTAAAACATATATAGTTTATATATTTATTAGTGCTGTCAGTTAAACGCATTATTACGTTAACGCAAACCCATTTTAACGGCGTCATTTATTTTAATCGTGAGATTAACGTTCTTTTTGGCCTGGCAAACTGTCATTTTTTTTCCACATGCTGTAGCAACAACTAGTAACGTTAGAAAAACTACAACACCACACCGGATCTAGCTAGACCGGAAACAAAACAACCGGCACGCCGCACACACTTGTTTGGGCTTGCGAGCCGGCCGCAAAATTACAAATCAAGACCCGCCCTACGAAGCAGCTTGATTGGTTGGGGTTAGACATTTGACCTCAAGTGGTTAAGGTTAGGATAGCCGATTGGTCAGGGGATAGGACCTGAACAAATGGGGTTACGTTACCTTGCGTTCTCATGGATGCCTGGCCAATAAATGCCATTCAAGGGACGGGTCTTGGCGTGGCCATAGTGGGATTCGTAAGATCGCGAGCTGGTCAAAGAGTAGTAGGCTAACGTTACGTTTTAAGTGGATTGCAAGACGGCAAAATGGATGCCAATAAGATTCTGAATGGAAAGTTTACTTTTAAAAAGTTGCCAAATGGTTCCATTGACAAGACCAAAGTGATCTGTGTGTTTTGTGGTTGTGAAATGAGCTATTATCGCAGCACGTCCAGTCTGAAATACCACTTGAAGCACACAGCTGATGCAAATTCTCCGCCCCCTTGTCAAAGCCAGGCGACAAAAAGCACAAAGCAAGCCGATCCACTTTTCCATGTTGATAAGAGCATTAAAATGAGAAAAAAAAGGGACAAAAAGAAATCAAGGGACATTTAGAATAGATAAAAATGTGCGATTAATTGCGAGTTAACTATGACAATGCGATTAATCGCGATTAAATATTTTAATCGTTTGACAGCACTAATATTTATAGACAGTTTACATGGAGTAGAGATTCCAAACTTGATCAACTCACACACATGTTGTATGTGTATGTAATTATTTTGCATCCTAGTGGTCCAATTGGAAAATACTTAATATTAAAAAGACATGCAACATGTGGTCCTCTGGTTTTTTGTGTGTGCCATGCCATCTTCGCCCGATTACCTACTATGAGACGGGTCATTTGCCTCAGTTAGGCCACAATGCAGTGCACAGCAACCCCCTGAGGTTGTAAGGTCTTCTGGTTGATGTACAATTACAAAGTTCTAATTTGCCACCCTGCCAAAAAGTGTGGCCATGTTTATTTTGGTGGTCTGCAGGGAAACTGGTTGTTATTTAAAAACAGCTTCATCTTGACTTTAATATGGAAATAATACGGTGTCAACATAAACCTAATGATAGATTGTGATAAAGTACTGCGGGATGCCACTGATTTATAACACAATATATCGGCGTGTGAGACAGAGCTGACACAATATTTTATCTTCATTTAATTTCCAACAATAAATTCAGTCTGTTTATTCAGCTGTCTTACCTGATGATAAATGTATGCTTGCACTGGACTGTACTGTTGATGAAAGTCTATGATAATGTCATTGTGCGCTGTGACAGCAAGAGGCAGAAATGTCTCGCTCGCCTTCCATTATTCTCGCCCCACAGAAAGCTGGAGTGAAAGTAAATACACATGCGTGTCTGTCTGTGGGTTTGCTTCCACAAAGGCCTTATTCAATTGAATGCCCGTCTCTCAGAGCCTCGGTCAGTTAACGGGCCCAGATGTGCTTTTTCACAGCAGGAGCGCCGCTCACTCAAAGCTCTAGAGAGCTGCTGACCTGCAGTGCACACAAACTGTCGGAGAAGTCGCAACACTGCACTCTGAAAAGGGTCACTGCTAAGATGTGTGGTCCCACTGAGCTTTACACACAAACGTATGTTAGCCATTGCAAGCTCGTATTCTTGATTCATTAGCGCTTTACTTATTACACACCAAAATCTTTGTCCTGTGCTTAGACAGCTACATGATTAAATGTGTCAATGTACGGAAATGTTTCAATCAAGATTAAATGTATTTTGCATAGCTTTAAAATAAGAATTTCACATTGCTTCCTGCACACTGCTAACAGTACTCACAGACAATTGACTCAGGTAAAGGAAGACAGTAGAACATGTAGTTTGGCAGATTATATAAATGTAAATTTGAGCTGGAAGGACAGGATGGTGTATGGCCAGGTTCCATGAGATATCCATGGTAGAATTGCCCTGCCAGAATTTTATATCATTACAAAGTGACACAGTACAACAGCTCTGAGGACTATGTGTGACTTCTAATTTGCAATGCACTGAATAGAAACTGCGTTATAATCGTAGATCCATTAAAAGGCTATAGGAAATGGGAGACTAACACCTGCCATTTCAGGCTCAGCGTGTGTACCTGTGGCCTAGATTTCTGGCCCAGATAGAACATGGTCGAACAATAGATCTCAGAGTCAGCAGAGAGAGAGAGACAGAGAAAGAGAGAGAGAGAGAGAGAGAGAGAGAGAGAGAGAGAGAGACCAACAGAAGTGAATATAAAAGGAAACAAATGCTCCAATATTGAGTTGCAGGGGGAAAAAAGGTGGGTGGTATGAGGGGGAGTGATGTCCAATTAGTAGTTCAGTCAGAATATGTGCCGCTTCCATGGTGACTAGATCACCTTTTTCTTTTTATAGTCCAAAACAAATCTAGTGCTGTGAATCTGTAAGACTGACCAGATACGCAACAAAACAATACAAAGGCAAAAGATAGATTCTCTTAGCCTCCTATATGAGAAATCATCTGTACAGAAACCTAAACACCTGCTTGATCCAAAGTGGCATTATGCAGTAAAATGTTTTCGAAACAGACTATTATGAATGTGTGATTTAACAGTGTTTAAAGTGAAGACATTTTTCAGTTACTGTTAACTTGGGCTTATCCTAATATAGGTCATTTCATATATCTCTAACAATGTAAGCCTACATAATGATCTAGATTTCTGGTCATTTAGTCTAGCCTATATGAAATAACCACATGGCAAAGCCCATGTTTGTATATTACTGAGCATAACAAGTGAAATTATAGAGAAAAAAACATTTTCCCAGCTATATTCTGACTATGTTTATATGTATGCATGCACATATATACTGTACTGAGTAATCAGATTTAGTTTGAGCCCCTGACACACCAACCCGACAGCTGACCGTCGGCAGAAAAGGCAGTCGGACTGATCAGTCTGCTCCCTGAGGTCCAAAAAGTGGCTCGGAACACACCGGAGCGACGCCGTCTTGAGCGTACGTTCTGCGCGTGTGCAAGACATAATACAAAAAAATGAAAACCGAAAATGACAAACGCGTCACGTGGGGCTGGCTCCTCCAAGCAGATAGTAACGTTCGAAATACGATCTCTTATTTTATGAAAATAGTTAACTGAAACGGGTTTCTGAAAACATTTTAAGCGAGAAATAGGCCATGCAGTTGATGAATCTGTCTTCATTTCAGATCGCCAAAGGTCAGTTTAAAAGATTTGTCAGATTTTGAGAGACATTCATCACTCATCCCACTCATTATTTCCGGGTTAGCACTCCACCAATCAGATTGGCTGCCCGCCCTCCAACCCAGCAAGTCAGGTCAACCAAAATTTAGGCCGGACGACGGCACGGAACACACCAAACAGACTCGAGTCAGCGACCTCGCCAGACTGTCCGACGGCCGATTATCGGGTTGGTGTGTCAGGGGCTTTAATCCTATTAGTGATAATGTGATGTAAAACCAAAACCAGTATTCAAATGATATTCCTTCAAAATATTTCACATCAGATTTTGAGAAATTTGAGATAGTATGTGCTTGTTATCAATTTAGATGATGTTATTTTGCATCACGATATGATTTTATTGATGGACGATAAATAAATATATTGAATTATCGAAACTGTCAGGGCAACAAGTTAGCCAATATCCTATCAATATTCAACACTTCAGTTCCCCAAATCAGGCCCAAGACACTACAGGGGCCCTTCAGGAGCTCCCAGTGGAGAGCCACAGTGAAATGGTTAACACTCCTCAGAGGGCTTGCATGACATCATAGCGTTATGACCACGTTGCATTCACTGTTATTTGTTAATCTAATCAGCCTGATATTCAGCACTAAACCATATGCAAAAAAAAATATGAAATACATGTTCCTCAGGACATACCCTCGTTGAGCATGGGTTCCCTTACTTAACTTAATGTACTTATTTTTATCAGATGTCGAAAGCATTGATCCCAAAAAGTTACCTGGGGAGGCCAAGGTGTCTTTATCCGACGACGAGCTGTGTCTGCTCCGCTTCTCTCGTACACCCCGCGGAGACGACGAGCTTCCTGCTAAACACGGTAACAACAGCGCCTCTTCGCTGGAGCCGTCTGTCTCCAGCTCGGTTAAGACGCTTTCACAAGAGTCCGAAATACGAACAGCGACTCCAGGGTTCGCCGCAAGTCCCAACCCGATCCCATTCCTGTCAAATAATACCTTTACAGGCTCTGACGAGTAAAAGTTACACTCTGAAACAGGTAACGTTACCGCTGTTGCTTCGGTGTCCAGCACGGGCTCACTGGTCTCCGTCTCCGGCGGCGGGTCGCATTCTGACATCATTGTGGCTCAGTTTTTAATAAATGTATACTTAAATACACTGACTTTCCTTTAAGCTGTCAGCCTTCCATTTTAAAGCGACTCCTTCTTTCCATGAGTTTATAAACCCCAGATAAATGATTCAAAAGCAGCTGCTTTCGCTCATGTCCACATAAGCCGTCAACTCAAGCTAGTCTGTTCTGCTTCCTAGTTGGCTCACTGCGCATGCGCACCACAATAACACAGCTAAAGTTGCCTTCAAGTACTCCTTGTGAAGTCCGAACTCCCGATTTCTAGGTTAAATTTGCTCTTTACAATCTAAGTAGATTGACTAAAGAAACCACACATGTCAGCTTCACATGGTTAGACTATAGCTAATGCAGGGTAAAGCCTAAACCAAATATTAGCTTTAAAACATATGCTTTCAATCTCAACAAATGGCATACAGGCTACTGCTAATCATGTAAAGAGGTGAAAACCAGTTGCTGGCTAGTTCAATTTGGTTCACCTTTTGGCCTGCTTTGAAACAGCTTTGGCTGTCTTCCCTCCACTCTCCAGTCGCATATTTCCAAGGGAAGCCTCACTGCAAACAATGAACAAGACCCAAAATAAAGCACCATTTAAAAAGCAACATCATCTTAGCTAATCACAAAATGCAAAGCAGCTCCAATACTTTTTCATTCATTATGACAACTTTCCCAAAAACTTAACACAGATTAAAATGTTTTATGGTAGTGGGCAGATTTTTTTGAAATTTAATAAATAAGCCACTACTCTGTTACACAAACAGCACTGGTATTTTGACATGTTGTGTGATGCCCTCACTGTCCACTGTCTTTCATGGCCACTAGATGTCGACAGTGATACACAAATGAAGATTACAGTGCAAGTGTTGGAGTCCCACGCGAAGTGACTTTCCTTAGAAACATAGCCTACTACTTCATTCCATTCTTTTTTTTATCTTGGATGTAAAGAAAAATGGTGCTCCTTAATATCATTTCCTCATCAATTGTCATCATTCGGAGTAATTCCTTGCCTACACACAGACTGTCTCTGAACTTAAGTTTGGGACCACAAATGGGCCTTTCCTGGTGCAGCCGTCACATAAAGATATGATACATTCTATCAGTTCTGCTCTTTGGAGCCATGGTGAATTACTGCAGGTTGAAGAACCCCTGCTTTAACTTTGCCAGGCCTAATACACTCATTTTCTATTTCTCTATTTGACTTCTCCCTCTCCCTTCCTGTCTCCCCCCTATAAATCCGTGGCCTCTCTCTTTATTCTTTCAATTCTCGCAGTGTCCCTCAATTACCCAGCGCGCTCCACAGCACTTTGCTCTCCCTAACCCTCAGCCCCTCTTCACCTATAACTCCCCTCTCTACCTAATAACAGAATGTAGCTGAACCACATGCAAATGAGCAGTCAGCCAGCTGTTATCACAGCCGTCATGTGATCTATCAAGGTAGGGGGTTAGGGGGTGAAGGAGACATGGAGGGAGGAGGGAGAATGGAGGAGGCGGAGGGCAGGAATAGAAGAGGAGGGAGGATGAAGGAGGGATCTTGGGGGGATAAGAGGGAGACGGACAGGTTCAAAGACGTGCTCGAGAGACACACAGGCCTCCCTCTGCTAGCTCTTTGCTAGATGTTAAAAATAATCCCATCAGCCCTCTCTCTCTCTTTGTCCCTCAGCTTTCTCCACACTCTTTCTGCCGCTGCCGCCTCCTTTATCCTTTTACTTCTGTATCCCTCTATCCTTCAAGGACAAATACCTGAAATGTCACTCGTGTGACACATGACACTTTACAGGGAAGCACATCAGCACACTTCTTTCTCTATGTGTGTGTGTGTGTGTGTGTGTGTGTGTGTGAATGTACTTCACCCACCACTGGGTGACAAGCCCCTGCAGCAGTCAAGGCACACTGCACAGCAGTGTGCATGAATGGATGTGTGTGTGTGTGTGTGTGTGTGTGTGTGTGTGTGTGTGTGTGTGTGTGTGTGTGTGCGTGCGTGCGTGCGTGCGTGCGAGCGCGTTTGAGATCCATCTTTGCCTCACTGTAGCACCCATTCCAGCAGATTGTGCTGGCATAAGATCTGGTTTACCCTGCCAACATCAACCACCCTCATCCATTCCTTCCTTCCTCCTTCCTTCCTTCCCTCTCCTTTCCCTGGCTTATTGAGGAGGCAGAGAGGGAGAACCCTATAGCTCAACTCATTTTTTTTTTATGTGCATGTGTGTTGTCGGTGATTAGAGTATTTGTTAGTTTGTGAGCGAATACATCCACCCTGCATGCCCAGATATGAGCATGTGGGCTCATGATTACAAAGTCCACCACAGAGACTGAGACATCCACCAGGGCTTGACGTTGGCATGTTTAAAAAAAAAAATGCATTTATTAATACTGACTTACAATTTGCATGTAACATTAATTAAATTATAAAAGTGAACAATCACATACACATGGCATCAAGTGGTCATCACATTTATAAATACATCATTTTGTGGAGTATATATGATAGTCAACTAAAGCGGGTGGACTGTTAGATATCTGTCTATCATGCCAATAAACAGGCTCGGCATGTCTTTTGTATGTCAGCGTTTGTCCTTGTTGGCTCAGTCTGGTGTCTGTGAAGGAGCTGCACTGTGCCATGGCGACACCAGTCACCTGTTTCCTGTCAAGAAGGATTCACACAGAGAAAAGACATTCAGACAGTGTGTGTGTGTGTGTGTGTGTGTGTGTGTGTGTGTGTTTGTGTGTGTGTGTGTGTGTGGGGGGGGGGGGGGTAGTACCTCTTGGACCAAACATCTTCAGGTAGCAGTGTGAACAGTATGGCTTCTCATCATACTGAAAAACAATTAGCAGGACATATTTATTGCCCCCTACTCGTTTCATTCACTTTTTCCTCACATATTCCCTCATTCATTGTCCACGTACAGGCCTACCTCAGCATGTTGTCCAGCTGTGAGCTGTCTGTTGCACTTTTGACACTTGAGACACAGAGGGTGGTAGTCCCTCCCTAAGGACCTCTTCTTTTCACCTGTGCCAATGACAAATGAGGACTGTGATAATGAGAGGCAGGCTGGGACATGTTTTGTAGATATATCTAATCAAAAAAACGCAGAGGAATTTTGCATTTGCAAACATACACTCTGGAATATGGGACAATCCCTTCAATCAAATTATAATATTTTTTATTTAATCTTTAATCTTTAATTTTTTTAATTGAATCAAGTCATAGTCAAGTCTAGTAGAACTTTATTTTTGCAATTGATTGTGCAACAGTGACAACAGTAATAACACAAGATCAATTAAATACAACATATAATAATAACAAGTAGTAAAAACATAAAGTAAAAAGCCGTATTACAGTTTTTTTCGATTGCTAAACGGCAGTGGTCACAACTGTAGCCACATGTGCAAAACTCTAACTACAGTCTGCATTACCAACAGTCACCTGAACTAAACAGTTCACATCTCCTGCAAAACTCATTCCTAACAACACAACTCTTCACACACATCTCAGAACAGGCTCAGTGCAGCCACACACTCACAACACACTGAGAGTAAAAACACCAAGACACAAATTACAAACTTTTCATCTTTACAGTTTGAATAATTTAAGTCACTTTACACTAATCAATAGCTTCTTTAAAGAAAAGAGTGAAATTTCTTTCACATGAAAATTTTTATTTTATAATATATCCGTTTTTGTAGGAAACAAAAAGGAATGAAAATCAGCAGTTTGCTTCAATAGATAAATACTTTTATTTTGCCTGTAGTAGTTAATGTAATGACTGGAATTTATTTTTTTTAAACTAAAGGTACGTAATAAGAAAGAACATTGGATGTCCTGGCTTGCCATGCACCTGTGTCATCTCTAAATACAAATGACTGTGGTGTTCCCTTTACTTCCACCTCCATTACTTTCTGAAAAAAGTCCTCAGTTTTACTATAGTAAAGATATAGTGTTTTTCACTTTTGTTTAATAGCTGTGTATAACCTCAGACATCTTACCTGGACATATTGGTATCTTTGCTCTTTTACCTGTTCACTGTTTCTCTCAAACAGTACAATGAATAACTGTTTCATTCTTATTTGGTGTTTCTTTATTTCCAAATAAGGCTTTCTGAGCTTTCCCTATATACTGTATATACAAGGTATGTTCACTAACAAGTCTAAAACACGAGACCATTGCAATCAGCAGTGTTTGATAGGCACCAGACTGAAATCTATTCTGTTTTGAATGTGTGGTTAACAGTTTGGACAGCAGTGTGTTAGCATTTGAACCAAGTGCTGTAGATCCACAAAAAAACTGTAATATATAAGCGTGGTAGGGGGGTTAGGCTAATATTACCTATTTCTATTTGAGTTCAGCAGTGAGATGGCTGAGGGCATGAAGGAGTGTTCATATCTGTTGGTTTGGCTAGTGGGCATTTGAAGTGGGAACCAGAAGGCAAGTTCTGAAAACTCTAGGTGCAGGGGTGGGTGCTGTCAGACAGACAGGGTTAACATGGAGTGGATTCTGCTTTCTTTAACTTTCACTTGAGCTAACTTTGTTATACAAATCACACAGACGTTTCTGTTGAGTACCTGTCATACTGCTGCAGACCTTGATCACATTTGTTAATGCATTTTTCTCTTTTGGATTTAGAGAAACATTCTTAATACAGATTAAGGAAAAGGTTAAAATCAATTTACAGCAATAAAAAATTAACATGAAATAGTGAGATTCAGGTGTCTGGTTCTGACTGTAGACTGCTAGTCTCATCAGTACACAGAGAGTGTGGTGTTGGCCAGGTCACATCTGAGAATTTGAACTTGGCTGAATGAATAGAAAAGTAAAACTAGAAAATGATAGACTTGGAATAGATGGTTTAAGTGATGTTTTGTATTTAATAGTTTGGGAGGGGACTCAACTAAAAGAAGGTAAAAAGGAAACCCAGAGAGCAGCGCGCAAGCTTGTTCGGCTAGACCCACATCCTGTTGTTATCATGGATATGTGCATGTGCATGTGTGCGTGCGTGTGGCTGTGTGCGTGTGTGCGTGTGTTTTTGAAAGAGAAGGAGAAAGCCAGGGAGAAAGACCTCCAAACAAAGAATAATGCCAGATATATCAGCAAATGGACCTTTGTAGCGCGTATCAAAAGGAAAATCAAAGCATATTTTTCAAAGCAGATATATTGACTTATGATATGTTAACGATGCCCCTGTTTCCTTTAGGTGTGTCTATGCACTCAATACCGGTGCATAATCTAAATGGAATGCCGCCATTGTTACATTACTAGTTGCCCCTGTGTTTGGCAGGTTATAATGTCCACTGTAAGAAAGGTATAGTATTACTCTGTAATATTTTGAATACATAATGTATTCAAGGAACAGGGGAAAATGTATTATACATTTTCCCCTGTTCCTTCCTTACTTACCGTTTTGTGACTTAAAAAAGTAAAATAAAGATATTGAGAGAGAGAGCAAAAAAATCAGAAAGAAATAGAGAACAGGACAGAGACAAAATGCCAGACAGACAGAGGAAGACAGACATATAAAAAAAAAAAAAAAAAAAAAAAAAAAAAAGAGGTCACACTTACCAAAGTAGACGGGCTTCCCACAGATCGGACAGTAGCCTACCATGATGCTATATAAAAAACAGTGTGGGTGCGTGCACTTTAGCTAGTGTAGTGAGAATATATATCCTACGAGAGGAGCATATGTGAGCATATGGGTGAACTGAAATTGACAGCGAAAGCGTTAAACTGCCGATACGTTGGCCTCTTCAAAACCAGGATGTGGTGAGTGGAGACGTCACAGGAAGAGTGAAATATGTGATTTGAGAAGCTTTATCATCAGTGGGAGAAAAAGAGACAGGCAGCATCTCTAATCACATCACTTACTTCTATATATGATAACAGCTATAAAGCCATGTAAATAGGCATCATTGTATGGGCAGTTGTCTATATGTTAATGGGTACACAGCCATGTCACTGTAAAGAGAGACAGAAAGAGGGAGGAAGAGAGAGATAAAAGAAAGAGGGGTGAGGAGAGAAGGGACAAAAACAGCTGTCAGCAGCTCAAGTTTCTAGCTATCTTCTCTCTTTTCCTGCTGTTTTCGGCCACTTTTCTAGATTAAAAACAAGGAATTGAGCCTCTGAATTGAAAAGAGAAACCTGACACTTGTGCCTTTCTTCCCTTCTTTCTGTCAATCCTCTCTCTCTCTCTCTCTCTCTCTCTCTTTCTCTCGCTCTCTTTCTCTCTCTTTCCTTGTCACATTCTCACACACATGCACGCCCCCGCTCACTGACTCACACAGACACACACTATGCATACCCTTTTATTCTCCCACATACACACACACACCCAAAAAGCTGTACTTCTCCTTAATGACATCACATAAAGAGGCTGCAGCCAAAGAGCAGAGGGAGAGGCAGGATGAGGTCGGGTTGGTTGAGGGACAGACAGAGGGGGAGGTGTGTGTGTGTGTGTGTGTGTGTGTGTGTGTGTGTGTGTGTGTGTGTGTGTGTGTGTGTGTGTGTGTGTTGGTGGGTGGGTGGGTGGACGCAGTTATCCCCTCGGGATACATGATGGAAGTAGACCTGGGGAGGGACAGGGGTGAGGAGAGATGAGCGAGACAGGGATGGAGACAGTAGCCAGCCTCAGCTCAGCAGGGACAAAGAAGATGAACTCTGATGAACTTGGCAGAGCAGAACGGGGCCGCTGGACTGTGGAAGACAGGCAAACGTCTGTGTGGTTCGATCCCTATCACTGTCAATAGGACTTGTTTTTCACTTATGAACGACCGCAAGAGACGAAAAGCACAGCGGTGGAAGAAGTATTGAGATCTGTTCCTTAAAGTAGTAATACTTCGAGGTATAATTACTCCATTACAAGTACAACTCCGGCATACGACATTTTAGTCAAAGTTTATAAGTATCAGCAGCTAAATGTGCTCAGAGTGTTACAAGTTAAAATTCTCATTATGAAGAATGACCTTTTTAGTGTTATATTGTGTAATATTAGTACTCTTGATGCATTACTGTCTGCAGCATTTCATGTTGTAGTTGGTTAGTTGTTTCTAAAACGTTAAAGTGACAAGGTAGTACAAAATGTAAAAAAAAAATGTCAGTACTAGACCTTCATCAGGCAAGGTTTATTTCGAGATTAAGGTCTAGTACCGTTGCCATCTAATATATCTTTGCAAATTAGACAGTGTGCAGGAGTTTGTTTGTAACAAACTAGCTCTAAATTTAAGCAAGACCAAATTCATCATCCTTGGTAAACGTGTAACACTATTTCGAAGCAAATGTATGATAAGTGATGTTGAATTTGAAGGAGTGACTCAAATCATTTTGGGGAGTGATTATGGATAGTAAATTATGCTGAAAAGTAGATGTAAATGATGTCAAAGCAAAGATGTTAAAGTCTTTAAATACTGTATCAAATGAAGGACTTCTTAAGTCAAGCTTCTTGTTCACTTATACTTCCATACATTATTTACTTTGTGAATGTGTGGGCAAATACAAAATGAAACGGAAGTAAAGTACTTGAGTAAATGTATTTATTTACCAAATACATGTGTATACGTACACCCTTGTATACCACATTTGTGATGTAACGTATATTCTCCCTCATCACACACCACAAGCATATCTGCGTCTCATTCCTGTTGCTGATAAACTTCAGAAGGCCATGAAATGTATGAAGTGTTTCATCATTTGCATATTTCCCAGCATCCCTCTCCTGTGTACCATGCTTTGCAGAGGTTTGGAATACCAAGTAGTTATTTTATCTGACCAGTCTTCCCTACAGGATAACCTATCATGGCTCTCCATCAGCATTGATTGTGTGTGGACAGCATTCGGAGAGTTCCATCCTGAATCAGAGGCCTATACGCACAGTTACAATGTTTCTTTATGCAAATGGAGAATGTCATTATTTTAATAGAGAACACATAGTTAATATGCACAAGAGTTTACTGTCATGTTAGAGCGAGAAGGATAGCTAGAAGGAGAAGCAGAGAGGATTTCCACAGGTCGACTTAGAGGAAAATGTAGAGGAGAAAAAGAAGGAATTACAAAGAGAGGGAGCGGAGAAACAGAGGCGATGTAATTGTGAAATGGAGAGAGAAAGGAAACAGGAGGAGAGAAGAGAGGGGGTGTTAAAACCACATTTCCCAGTGGATCTTTTGGTAAGGCTGCGTTGAGAAAACTGCCAGAACTCTTAACGCACACATTCTCGCACTGGCACGCACATATGCATGGTTCCCTTCTGCCAAGATAGGAGATACACCAACACACACTGGATGGAGAGATGTGGGAATGTGTGTATGTGAACAGGATTTATAGTAACATTTAGTGAGTGGTGGAAACAGACAGAGTTCGGAGGAGAGAGAGAGAGAGAGAGAGAGAGGGAGAGAAACACTGGCTCCTCTCCTCCGTCTCCTCTGGTGGGTTGGATCTTGCCGAGGCCAAACCCTCCGACGCCGGCTTTGAGAATTGTGTGCGGGGGGGACACAGGAAGAGGCTCAGGAAAGAAAACAGCTGGAAGGATTCCTTCTTCCCACACATGAACGCACTCCCGATCACACCAAAGTACACACACACACACACACACAGAGCGAAAAGGAGCCTTTGGAAGGCTTCCTTTACCCCACTCACTCTCACACAGCCACTCGTCATCACGTTTCAGTTCTTGGCATCCTCCTTTCTTCCCCAAGCCCAGAATATGACATGGCTTTGGGGTTTGCATCTCTGCCGCATACACACAATGAGCCTCACAATACGAGACACATTGCAAACAAAATCAAGCAGCATTTCAAACATTTGACAGATGAAGATAACCAAAGGGCCACATGATGATTTACTTTCTGGTACCCGCTTTTTTTTTTCTTGCTTTTCTCTGATATTATCATCATTTGTCAGTGTGAAAATATATGTTTTCAGAATGACTTTCCTTGCTTCTTTTGAATCATCAGACTGTCAACAGCAGAAAACGGAACAGCTTAAGCTTTTCCAACCGAGCCAACAAAAATCTCTCATCCTTCACTGTTTTAAAGCCATTCTAGTGCTCATCTGGCACAGCTGCTTGGGTATTTTGGTACACAATGGTGTGGCAATCCATTTCTGGGGTGTGTTTTCCACAAATATGCCCCTCTGTGACGGCCTTTCTGGAGTCAGACGATCTAAAGGCTATAATCCTCTACTTAGGGTATCAGCGGATGGAAAAGTCCGAAAAATAAGTCCTTGTTTTTCACTATTAATCTGGCAAAGCCTATAAGTCCCCTCATGCCTCTATGCGGTGATATGAGTATGGCATTGGTGACTATTACTACATGATTAGTAGCTGTGAGTAGCTGGTTCAGTCAGATTGCATTATGGGATATTTTGTTGTTTTGTATGGTCTGTGAAGAAACCAATGGAGGAATCATTTTACTTTCTGTGTGTGTGTGTGTGTGTGTGTGTGTGTGTGTCAGTAGCATACATTACACAGGTGTTGATGCCACTTTGGATTTCAATTCTCTTAGGGCTGATATGTAATGCCAATCCTCCAAATGGCTAACACTGCCCTACCATACAGACACACACACACACACACACACACACACACACACACATGCAAATACAAGCCATGCCATAAATACCAAGAACTAAACTTCTAGCATCCATTTGTTGTTGCGTTGCCATTAACTTTAAGAGCTGCTTAACAAAAGATAGTAAACACAGTAAAGGCCAAGTTGAGATTTTGAAGACATTTTTAGCCCAGCTAGTGGAATAGTCTTTCTGTCATTTTTTCCAGTCCACCATCTTGGGCCAAACTGAAATGTCTCAACTATTGGAAGGATAGCCATGAAATGTAGTACAGACATTCATGTTCTCCAGAGGATAAATCCTGCTTACTTTGGTGATCCCCTGGCTCTTTTCTCTAGTGCCTCTATAGCTTTAGTAAAGTGCTTTGACAACTAGTGGATGGATTGCCATGCAATCTATTTCTTAGCCCCACCAACAGTTCACACTTTTGACTTATTCAGTTAATTTCTCAACATCTACTAGGTGGATTGGCATTAATTTTGGTATAGACATGAATAAATACCTGCAAAACTAGTGACATCATCAGCATACGTTAGCACAACTAAGATGGTGAACACAGTCAATAATATTCCTGCTAAACATCAGCATGTTTGCATTACAATTGTGAGCATGGTAGCATGCTAATGTTAGCGTTTAGCTCTTAGAATCGCAGTGCCTAAGTAAAGCCTCACAGAGCGTGGCTGTAGACTCGCTCTGTTTCAACACAACACACAAGAGGAAATTTCCAAAGTGTGAAAAATGTTTTAGAAATGTAACTTTTTTAGTATCACTTGTAGTAGACACACACTTTGGCCAGCCGGAGGGCCAGTCACTACAGACTCAGGCCATGCAGCGAAACATTGATCAAATCCACAGAACTTTGTATTAAATTCTAATCCTAATTTATCAAAGGCCCCAGATATGTCAGACTGAATATGGTGAAAATGTGTATAAAATGATGCACAAGACATCTAAAAAAAAATCCATTTGATTAATTGATGCAGCCATATTTCACTCAGTGTAAACACCATATAGCTTCAATGAAGAGTCAGAACAGGCTGAATATACAGTATGCTATATAACACAGTCAGACTGTGTGGAATAAGATGATTTTTAACAACCTTATAGCTACCTAAGGGGAAACAAAAAAGGAAACCGGTATATTAAGGGAATGATATGCTCATTATACACGGTTTCAACTTGCAGAGTTGACCTCAGTCACTCAGCAGGGTTCTGAGTGCAGAGCGCTCGGTTCTCGTGGCTGGTCCCACCTATTGTTTAGATCTGCTTGGGGAAACAGAGAGGCAGGCAGAAGGAAAGAACCTAATGTGTTGCTTCTTGCCTGTGCATTCTTGGCATATCTCTTTGCCCTTTTCATTTTTTTTTGACTGTGATTTTTTTTTTTTTTTCTTCCTTGCTTTAATAGTGAAGCCAAGGGTCCACAGCCAGCCAAGTCCCACCGCTCCAGTCTGGCTAAGCCACAGAAAGCTTGGCTTCCTCTACTCTCTGCTCTCCCTCTCATTCTCCATGTACGACTAAAGTATGCGTCCCTCTCCCTTTCTCTTTGGATGTTTCTCTACGCCGTCATGTTTGTCTCTTTCCTTTCTGTTACATTTTTTTGTGTCTGTCCGCATTGGTCAATCTGCTCAATTTTTCTTTTCTTTTTCTCGTGTCCTTTTCTAACGCATACACACACACCACCCTGTCTATTTCCCTGTCCGCCAGTCTGTCATAGCCAGCGGGCTGGTTTCGCAGGCGGGGTTCAGCTGGGCTCCACAAACACATGGCTCTCAATCTGCCTTCTTGTGTGTGCTGGAATGGTATTTCTTTTTCTATGCTGTTTCATGCTCTCTATTTAATCTTCTTTTAAGTTTATGGACATGTATAATATTTACATATGGACTAGTAGACACCATACTACTATATATGGCCATATGTGCTTCTTTTTTATAGACTAACAAATTTCAACCACTTGGATCTTTTGAAATGTCTTTTTTTTTGTCACGTAAACCCTTTGAAAACATATTGCATAACGATTAGGTAATGCTGGAGGTATTAAATCATCAATTTACTCATCAGCTGTTCCTCAGCCTTTTTCTACACAGTACAAATACATGTGATTTTGAATGTAGAGACAGCGTTGGCAATTTGCTCCTCTCTGCCTCTCAAGTGAAATTGAATTATAGATCAAGAACCCCTTATGTGCACTAGACTTCTACAACTTAAACAAAGCCTGCTCACTCTTCTACTACGCCCATTTCTATCTGATCAGCACCATTCATTCTGCCACTTAGACAGGAATCTAATTAGACCAGAATATCAACGATAAAACACTGGGATATATCTGGCCCCCTCCCTCCCCTCGCTCTCTTTGTTTCTCTGCTCTTCCCTACAGCTGGTGAGAGTATGGTTTGTGGCTGCCCCTCCCCCAGCATTTGAACAAGCCAATAAGAGAGCACGTCAGCAAAATACCCCCCCTCCACACACCATCCCTCGTTTTCCCTTACCACCCCACCCCCTCCCAACCCCATCCCCCAGAGCCCTCTCTACACCCCATCCCCCTTTCCTACCACCCCTAACCCACTTACTCATCCTGCCTCCACCCTCCACACCCACAAGACTTCCCCACCCTCTCATACTTTCTCACCCGTGTTCGTCCTCCCCTAAGTCTTTTTCCCCTTTCCTCTCACTCTTCTACCCACTCACCTTTTTTCCTGGACACCCTTTCTTGACACTCCCTTTCCTTCAGTACACCCACTTGCCATTTTCCTTATCCCCATCTCTGCCACTGTCCTCTCCCCCCTCCCCCCCAACCTTTCTCTCTTCTCTCTCCCTCTGTCTTCTGTGGCCTTATCATATGAATATCGGTAGCACACTGGGTGAAAAATTGATCCTCCCAGCCTGTCTGTGGACGCTGCCACAGCGCATTAGCCTGTGTGTGAGTGTGTGTGTGTGGAGGCTTGCTGCTTGGGAGAGGGGAGGGGGGGGCGGCGGCAAGGAGGGTGGGAGGGATATTTGCATATCATCAAAGTAGGGAAAGGGGGTGTAATGAGGAGAGAATGTGTGTGTATGTGTGTGTTGGGTGTATTTGTGTATTAGGAGTGGTGCTGATGGGTTGGGGATGAGAGTGTGTGAAATGAGAGAACAAGACCAAGGGAATATATGGGAGGTGAGATGACTGGGATGGGTTTAGGTGTGTGTGTGCGCGCGTGTGTGTGTGTGTGTCTCTAAGAGAAAGAGAGAGAGAGAGAGAGAGGACAGACAGAGATCACATACATGCTCCCTTTCACATGCTATCCATCACACCCCTCACACCCACACAGAGGGTGCATTGAATATCAACACTACACATTATTTATACTAGTTTATGTCAGAAATGTTTCATATACAGGCCATATCCTGAGCTTTGACACAAAAAGCCTTCCACAAAAGTGCTCTCTCTCGCCTTCTTCATTGCTGGAAAATGTGAGAAATTGCTTTATTCCAACACATTTAAATATAAGGAACATAATGAGCTCTGTTGGTGTGTAGTGATGACACATGCACAAACTTGTTCTATCCGTGAGAAATGTGGCTCACAAGCACAAGGTCACACAAGCAGACTAACCTCTTTTACCCTTGATGGTGAAAATTGAATTAGGACAAGTTATATCAGACGTGGGCTAAATAAACCAATTTGGTCACTCTTTATTTTCTTCCTGTCTCTGTTTTGTTTTCTAGACACTGTAAAATGGTATGCAACTTCTGCAAACACAGCACATACTTATTCTCGAAGCGAACTTTTGGCTCCAGAAGAAACAGCTGCAATGGGTAGGCTTGGTATTTGTAAATAAATAATTTAAAGCCCCGTATAGCCTGCCTCTCTGCTATCCGCAGCTTCTGATTTAACAGGAGACATAATCGATTACCGATCCTCAACTAATTCATATTGCCAGTAAACTCGTGGTTCTAAAGCATAGTGAACTAAAACAAACCACATTAAACACTTTTAAATATAGTTTCGTGTTCATTTGTTCACGGCGAATGTGTGGGAGAGGTGTATGCTAAAAGCAACTACAAACGTTTTCTGTGTTCTGGTATCGATTGGGCGTGCCTGGTGAAATCCGACTTGAGCGTTGACGGTCTGTCACATTTCACGCTGAAACCAAGCGAACACTGGGCGCACACACACGCTGGGCTCACCATATTATCGACAGATCCGAGTCAGGAGTACCGTCGATGAGAGCGCATTGTAGGTAAGTTGTTGTGAAAAAAAACTTATCAGGGCAGGGAAATTAGACCGGATTTCAGTGGTAGACTCAGAGGCTTTTTAGCTGTGGTCCTTTGTAATTTTAGGTTGACCACTTTTTTTTTTATCTTTCTCTGTGCGCTTTGCCCCTGTTTCTGGGGAAACATTACCGGGTCACCTTAACTCAATGAAATCAAACCGAATACGTTTTTTTTTTAAAGCAGTTTTGTTTTGTTAACATTAACCAAGCAATTTAAAGGGATTCGAGGCGTGGGTGGCTAGCTACGGGGGTTTTCTATGTGTTGGTCGGTGGAGGAGGAGGGGTTGGTTTGGCTTGCCAAGCTAGTGAACGACATTACGCAGACTTGCAAAACAAGTTTAAATGTTTTTTAAAGTGGACAAAGTTGCTTTAAACTCAGTAAGGGGATTATAGTTATGAGAAAGCGACCGGGTATGCTAACAAGGTTGTTGTACGGCTAGAATAAACGGAATAACGCGTTTACCACAGTATGCAATGCTATGCGCATTTACGTTAGCATGTCCCCCCAGCGTTAGCTTCCTGTGAGCTAGCGAGCCATGGCCGTAACGTTACTCATTGCTATGTTGTTATAAACTAAACGTTGCTGTTGAACCATGAGATTTATTGTTGCTATTATTTGAGAGTAGTTACATATTTGTTTTTTTACAGTATACCCGACTCACGGCCACAGTTGTGTTTCAGTTAAAAACGCGAGAATATCGATATGTCGAGTAGACGATGTTTAGCTATCTAGTTGTTGAACCAGTTGGGGGATTTAACGTCACGCTGTGTTTAGTTACGTTAGCGTTACTTCACTTGACATACTTGAGACAGAGACGGTCGGTTTAGTGTAGAGGATCTTTGCTTGAGGGAAGTAGCTACCTCAAAGTTGGAAACACATGCTTCTCTAAATAAGCAATTACGGTTGACACTGAGTGTTTGTGTGAACAGTGACAAAGAGCCCAGTTTAACTGTTAGCCACTCTCCAACTTTGTATTTTTAAACAGTGACTAAAAGCTCTTCTGTGAGAGGAAACGAGAGGAAAACGCAGAAAAAAAGAAACCGAGGAAATCCCCCAAAAGGAAATGCCAATCGCAGCCGCTGGACAGCCAACGACTCAGGAGCCTAGAGTTTGCCCCCGGCTGCCCTCCACCCCGGAGCCTGTCCCTAAAGGGGCTGATTTATTCGACGAGGCGGGGGCGGCGGAGTCGGCGGAGCGAACAGAGTACGGGGGCGCGGAGGGGGGCAGAGGACTCGGGGGCTATAGTTACAGCCATAGCGGCGCTAGGGGCTTTGTGCAGCCCGGTTCCACCAACGGTTCTCCGCCGCAGTCCCCAGCCGCGTCCTCTTCTTTTCTCTTCCATCCACTTCACCCCCACCAAATGGCCATGGAGCCCCCAAGGACTCGATCGCGTTCTCGGTCTGGATATTACCAACAGTACGGTGGTGGGAATGGCAATGTAATTACCGGCAGCGGAGTCATGGGATCTAACCATCATCACATCCACCACCAGCAGCAGCAGCAGCAGCAGCAACTACATCCACAGCAGCAACACGGTGCCGGTTGCGCACCACTTGGAGCTCACAGCAACCACCCGGAGAACCAGCCGCGAGCCCCAGGAAGTAACTCCTCTCCCGGCACTCAGAGGCTTCCTTCGGTTCCCGGAGCGCACCGCATCCCGGCGGCAGGTAAATGTCCCTACTTGTCATTGTCACTGACTGTGTATTGTAGTGTACCCTCGATCATGATAGGTAGATGAGTCGCACAGCACGTTTTTATTTGACTTTTGTCTTTACATAAGCGCCAATTTGAAGTGATTGAAGTCGAGGTGTTAAATACCTCGGGGAGGTTTTTAGAGGCATATTGAGAGGAGGGAGGGAGGGGGGGGGGGTAGGCATGGCATGACAAAAGTATCTGCATGTGTGAACACATTTGTTCCATTCTAATTAGACGGGGTGTTTTATGTGCTTGCCACAGCTGCAGTGTGGATGTGGTGCACAGTTTGCACATACAGTAGGTAAATGAAAAATAGCAGTCTGGGGTAGCCTCAAGCTTATTGAACTGCTGTGCAGTTACCCATGACGTGTTTCTTAAGGCACTGTGGCACGTCTACTTTTAGTCAACTACACAAACATTGATGTAGCTAGGTAACAAGTCTACAGTGTGAACATGCTTATCTTTGTCTAAGCTAGGTATAGGTACAACATGGATAGATAACGCAGGGGCTTTGCTTTGTGGCCTGAAATCTTAGCGAGTGTGCATGGACCGGTTCTGGGTGTAGAACACATGAGTGAGGTCACTCCGACACAGCCAATTCAGTGCACTGAACCACACAACATAGAAACAGCGCAGCTAGAGTTTCACATTCAGCGAGGCCATGGGAAAGCTTTTCTTTCAGCACACCTAACAGGCTTCTCAGGTTAGGAAAATGCTTGGTTGGTAGTTGTCTCCTGCGGTGTTTTGCGGAATATTTTTTAAGTGGTAATTTCAGAATGAAAGAAATTAAAACGCTAAAAGAAAATTGATTTAACTTACTTTTTTTTTTATACATTTCCTTATGTACAAATCATAGTGCAAGTCACAGACACATTTCTTCAAAGTATATACATCAACATGTAAGGGCTAAATGAAATTAGTTTAAGAATAATTAGTTGCTCATCTAAAACATTTCAGGGATTGTTTTGCTCTGCCTTTAGCAGAGTGACTACTCATGCTAATTCTACAATACATGTTGGCATACATATTGTTCTTTATCTATGTTGGCATAATTTAACATGCACAGACTTCAACTACACAGTAGCATTAATCTAATTTGTATATGAAAGCACAAAACAATATTCTACCAGTCCAAATTCCACCCTGACAGCATCACTTACAGTCACACTTTACAATCAGTGTCTTTACTGATGCCTTTTAAACAAAATGTGTCTGCATGCATGAGAACACAAGAGACTGAGCAACTGTATATGGGGACTGGAATTACCTGTCTGGGAGAATGAGAATAAGAAAAAAAAAAACAGCGGAACATACATAAACAAGCAAAGGCCCTTTCTGGACTGCCAGCCTCTAGGTTGTGTAGCAATATGTGTGTTATATATCTAGCTTTGCTGGGTTTGAGGGTTGGAAACAGAGACCAGGAAGAACTGGGATTTAAAAAAATGGTATAAAAGTAGAGCTCAGTGTCCCACTGCATCACCACAGACGGCGAACTAGTCATCAGCAGAGTTTATCGGTCTGCCATGACCTATGACCCATAGTCTGTCATAGTAGCTTGGCTATGACATGTAGGATAGCATAAATCAATGGATAGAATGACTGTATTGTATTTCCATCCAAATGGATTTCGATCTAGAGGGGGAGGCGCTGGCTCGAAATTCTATAGACACTCAGTCATTATCTAGATTAATTTCAATTAGACCTAAAAGCCCACAAAAGAACAGTAATACAGAAAAAAAATATAGGTGTGTATACATTTGTATTTATACTCTGTGTAAGTAAAGTCTAACTGTAGCAAAAGTGCAAAAACATAAAGGGTATGCTTCATTTATTGGCTGTGAAAAGTGCTTCAAAAGTGAAGCAGTTGCTTCATTTTGAAATAAAAAACACAGCATTTGAGTTCTATTTATATTGTTAACTTAGCAAAAGAAAGCCTAGGAAGAATATTCTCTTACACAAGTGAAGCAGCTGGTTAGCTGGACCTTTCCCAGCACTACACACCTTTTATTAGACCTTTTCTCTATATCCAGAAAGGGCCCTGCTTGTTGAGAGTGAGAGAGATACTTAGACCATTCTTCCTGTGCTAGTCACCTGCGTTGGGCATGAAAGCTAATAATATCCTGTACTCCTCAATCCCTCCCCTCTCTCTCTCTAGTCATCTATTCTAAATCTTTTGGCCCCTTTTTGTGCCTTGTTCTTTCAAGCTCGTTTTATACAGTTTGTAGTGCTCACTTTTTTTCTATCTTCTTCTTTTTGACATTCTATCTCATGTACTGTTCAGATGACTTCGCTTACCATTTGAAGGGAATTATCATGTCTTAAGAGGTAAAAAGACTCCTTAGAGCACATGTCTGCAAAATTTAGACTTAAGGTGCAAAAGAGAAGCACAGAAAATGTAGAAGTACTTGAGTTCCCACCAAATGCATAAAACTGCTGCCAAATTGGTCCAAGGGTATAACTGTAGCAGTTGATATCCTATCCTGATTCTGACCGACCTCTGTCACAGCCTGTCCTCTCTTAGCCACATTAATGTCTCCCTCCCCTTTGGATCAGTCAACCCTTTCTGTACCCCTCCGGTCCATTTTCTCTGGCCTCCTCCCTTATTTGTCTAATGGAGGGATCGTTTTAATGGATTGCCCAAAGCATTAGACGGGCAGACACTCCTGCCACTCTACCTTTACCCTTCCACTCCACTCCACTCCTATCCCCTCCATCCTTCTGTCTGCAACAGAAGTGGAAACATGCACTCTGTTTTTTTAATTTATTTTTTACTTCCCTTTTGTGTTGTCGCCCAGGCAACCCCCCCGCCTTGTTTAAAGACAAACTCTTTCACTTGGATCGACCTGGTAGCAGAAGTTCCCTGCTACTCTGTCACTCGAAATAAACAACAAAGTAGTCACTTTGGTTAGCAAGAGAAGATTCTGGGGTAGAGGACCTTGATCTCAAATTAGCTTTAATCCCAATGGATGGGCTCTGAAGAGAGAATGTAGCCTAACTTAAAGCCTTAACTAAGGCCAGTCAGTGCCAAAACTGAACTGGAAAAGGGTCAGGAAAGTCAGCTTTAGGGCGCTGACACACCAACCCGATAATCGGCCGAGTCTGTTTGGTGTGTTCCATGCCATCGTCCGTCTGAGGGGCTGTTGGCCTTCATTTTGGCCGACCTGACATCTTCAGTCGGAGACGGGGCAGTCGGGACTCACCCGGAAATGACTAGCGGAATGAGAGTGACTAGAGTCTCTCAAAATCTGACAAATCTTTTAAACTGACCTTTGTTAGTCTGAAATGAAGACAGATTCAGCTGCCGGTTTTCATTTCTTGGGCAACAATACAGAGTAGCGCCGCCTGCTGCTATGGAGACGTATTACGTTTTGCGCACGCTCAGAGCGTTCACTTAAGTCGATGTAGCCTCACTGTGTTCTGAGGCAGTTTTTTGGACCTCAGGGACCCGACTGATCAGTCCGACTGGCTTTTCTGCCGATGGTCGGCCGTCTGGTTGGTGTGTAACTGCTTGTTAAAGAAGTCCTTGGTTGGATTAGGCAGTTATAGGAGTTGATGTTGGGAGGATGTGCAGTGTATGAGATGTAGGAAGGTCAGGTGCAGAGAACTGATGAAGGAGGGGTGATTACACTGAAGCAAAGTAAAAAATGACAAATGGAGGCTGTTTGGTGGTCTTGCGCAGACTGTGGTGGAGACACAGGACGTCATGAGTAATATTGTAAGCCAAGCACAAAGTGGACGCATGCTTCAGACAGCAGTTGAGTGTGCAGTGCAATCTGAGAGGAGTTGGGAGACACTGGCTGTAGAGAGAAAGATGAAAGTGATTGGCTGGGAGCAGATGGACGCACAGTAGAGAATGGGATATAGGTGGTTGGAACTGAGACTAGAGGCATTGTTTGAGTGTAGGTAAAAGTATGTGTGAGAAATGCATGAATGAATGTTAAGTGGGGAGTTAAGGGGGAGGAAATGAGGAGAAGGAGGTTCTTATCTATTCTTCGATTCAACGTAAAAAAATAAAGCCACACTAGAGCGCCACTTACTGGCCTTTATTTTCACAGGACAGATGAAGAGATGAAACTGGGGAGACCGAGGTGGGTAATGACATGCAGCAAAGGGCCGCAGGTCGGAGTCGAACCCGCGGCCGCCGCGTCGAGGGGTAAACTTCTATATATGTGCGCCTGCTCTACCAACAGACCAACCCGGCCACAGAAATCGTAATTTTTAAAACGTTTCTAAGTTGGAACCGGTTCTCGATGTCCAATCCTAGTAATGACATGGGTGCAAAACCATGGTTCCGATGTCTACTGGATGTAGTTCAGAAGGAGTTTGTCTTCAGGTAGCTGGATTTGTGTTGTTTAGAGCTCTCTCTTACAGCCTCTCACTGACTGGACTGTAAACATCATATTACCTTTTATACTATTCTGTCAAAACCTATGCTGTAGGAATCTATGGCGGTGCTGTCATTAACCCCTTTTTATCAAGTCTAAGTAAGATGATTCACTTCTCACAAGCCACTGCTCTCTCACGCTTGCATTTAGGCTCCGGTTTCTTCTGTAGCAATTCTGTGTCCCAACAACTTTTTCTTGTCGTTTCAACATAACCCCTGTCTGTGTCCTTCCCTATTTTCCCCCTCTTGTTGTCCTCTCTCTGCCTCTGTTGTAACGGCTATGCAAAGCGAGCTGCACATGTACATGGACTGAATATCCGACTGCCAGTCTGAGTAGAGTTGTATTTGTAAGAAAGCACGCCTTTTTTGTTGTATTTTGGCAAAAGGACTATTTCTAACATACTACTTGCTTCTTTCCTTCTTTTTAAATTCACTGATTTTTAACTAACCTTTTCAGACAGTCGACATATGTAGGTGACCTGTTGTAAAAAAGCCACTGATCACACTAATTCCTGTTAAATCATAAGACATAGGCTAGCTAATCATTTTTTGTTTTTTAAAGTGTTTTTAATCCCTGTTTTGGGGATCGTAAACACATCGTTTTGTAGGCTACTATACATGTCCTTGTTGCATTCACTAAGATCTAATCTGAATATTTCTGTCATTCAAACACCTCTGAGTTGTAGTTTAAAACTTCTACAGTCCCCTTAATAAAATCTCTTTTATTCAGGCTCAAGTCCATAAATAGAGTTAATGGATTCAGGCACGGAGAAGGCTCAGTTAGCAACGGTTAGCTCTGTTATAAATATATGGAGTAGAGGAGACGGGTAAAAACCAGACTCTGATAAATGACGTTCAGGGTGTATTGTATTGTACAAGCATACATTGCGAATACATCAAAACATAAAAGTACATTGATAGCAAAGATCAGTATTGTTTTAACTTTTTTAAACTCAACGTGTGCTTCTGCAGCGGTGTGGCCACGGCATTTCTACGGTTTGTTAATACAGTTAATCCCACGGTAAGACCACCAGCCGCATGTTAACTATAGCCTCTGAGCCTAAAGTGAAGTGTTGACGCGTTCCGCGTGTCGTGCACACGGAACGCGACTTCACAAGGGGTGAGGGGCTGGAGGCCGCTGGTCTTTGTGCACTGTAAAAAATACATTGTTGATTGGGGGGGAAAATGTAATTGTTTGACCTGGGCGGGTCTCAATCTACATAGGCGGTGCACCCAAGTAGAAGCTATGCATGGGAAACACTGGTGTGTCTTTGCTATGGTATTTCTTCATCTAAATAGAGTTACACCTTTTTATTATTAGCATCATACAGCCATGTAGTGCAGTATCTGTGGTCGCTTATTAAGCCAAAAATGAAGAATACCTAAGGAATAATGATCTCAAATTCAGAATAAATTATTATTTTGTATGTACTGCCATTGATCCTGGGGGCTACACATTGTGCATTGGTTGCCCCAAAGTCACAGCACAAGTACATTTCTTACAAGTTATTTCCATTCGGCTCCTCAAAATGTAGTTTTAATGAGTTGATAGCTCACTTTGTGGTGCTAGTGTTGAGATTTATGATGGAAGAAGAGAATTAGGACGGTCATCTGTGTCTACCACTCTGTCCATGACTTTCTCTTCTCCAACACTCCCTCTCAGCTGGCTTCTCTCTTTCATTGGGAATAAGGAGGAGAGGGAGATAGTGAGGACAGGAGGAGGAGTGATGGAGTAAGGAGTGTGAGGCAGTATGTTCATGTACCTCCTACTGCCTGTGTGTGTGTGTGTGTGTGTGTGCACACGCCTTGCCAATGCATACATACGGAATAACGTCACCGTAGAAACATTATTCTGTTACTGCAAGAGATCAAATGTTTTTAGTAGAGCTATTCCACTGAAACATCAACCAGCAGCAATACTCTAGTAGCTGGTGTTTATCGAGCACTTGGAGCCTGGAGAACATGTTAGAAAACCTAAACGTTTTTGAAGGATTTATTTTTTAATGTATCCGTGTTTTGTATCCCTACAGTGTAAACCAGCTTGTTAGGATTAGCATCTGTCTCGCTAACTTGCTGCACAGCTTCTCGGTTCTGTGACCAAAAATATAACCCAATGACTTAGAGTCAGAGATTAAATGGGTTCATTTTAGGAGTTGCCAAAGACTTTTATTTTTGTGTGTGTGTGTGTGTGTGTGTGCATTGAATCTGAGAATATGATGCAAATATTTTCATTTCAAAAGTTTAACTGCAGGACACGAGATGTGTCTCATTTCACTAAAAAGACCTTTCTCAGCGCAGTAGAGGTTTTAAGTTGTCCATATCACACTTGTGTGCGCTGCAATGCACACTTGATCAATTCAATTTTATTTATAGTATCAATTCATAACAAGAGTTATCTTGAGACACTTTACAGATAGAGTAGGTCTAGACCACACTCTATAATTTACAAAGACCCAACAATTCCAGTAATTCCCCCAAGAGCAAGCATTCAGTGCGACAGTGGCGATGGAAAAACTCCCTCTCAGGAATATATCTCAGACAGACCCAGGCTCTTGGGCACTGACGGTGCCGGTTGGGGGTGTGAGGAAAGCTTGGAGATTGGTTTTCAAACTACTTGTGATCTCACAACATCGTCCTCGTACGTACACGTCTTAAAACTAGATCTAAGGTGAGCACAGAGCCTCCTCCCCTTCAGCAGATGAATGTGAAAACGATTGTCTAGTGGTAAAACTCTGCACATGCACCATTTTGTACAGCAAAAGGTCAATTATCCAAGTGAAATAACATCTAGCAAAACACATTTTTGTGTGGAATATTTTGGAGTAGAAACTCTTACTTTGAAAAACACCAGGGTTATGAGGCAAACCAAGGCCTTTTTTTTATTTATTTCTAGAAGGCTTCTGTTAACCACATAATACATTCTTCCAAGCTCAGGTGTGTGTGGAGTGTGTAGAAGTACCAAAACATCATAACATGCCCCAGCAAAAATGATATCAATCAATCCCCGAGAAGGGATGTACAAAAGCTTGTGAATTCCAGACAGCAAGCATGTTTAGTTATTCTGTTTCTCTGTGTCGTCGTTGTTTTTCCTCACAGAATTGGGCTGGTTAAAGGTAACTTAAGTTATAGAGGGCTAAAGTTGGCTAATGTCAGCTACATTATGTGTACTTGTAGTGATGTGTGATTCAAGCCAGCTGTAATTGTTTGGTCAAGGTAGGATATGCAGTTGCATTTATTTTCTCATTTATATGATGTACTTTTTTGTGTCTTTGTTTCCAGTGCATTCTCATTTTTCCCAAAACAATACTGTTGCCTATACGCATAATAACTTGAAGATCAAGTATGTGGAGTGCAACCACCTGCGCGTGTTCTGTGTGATGTATTAAGCGGTTTTCAGACTTGAGAACAAATGCGGGATGGAGGAGCAACCTTAAGGACTGCAGCAGCAACCGTACAGAGAGGAAGATAATGAGAAAGATAATGAGGAAGGAGAGAACAATAAATAGATGGAGGAGGACAATGAAGTGGGTGAGAGGTAGAATCAGTCCCATTTCTATAGGGGCACACACACACACACACACACACATGCTTGCCATCAGGCCTGTGTGAAGCAGTGTTAGGCAGGTAATGGCTGGGCAGGCGTTACATGCCCGCCTATTTTAAGCCTGTGTGCCAGCTTGTTACTCGACTCTGCTTTGCGCCTGGGTGTGAAGTGTGCGGTGACATGTGTTCAGGAGGCGGGGTGAAGAGAGAGGTGCGTTATATCGGTGTGTGTTACACATATGTCTGGCTAAAATTGTATTTACTTTCTGTATGTAAATTTGGACAAGTTCTGCGGCATTCGACAAGGTTTTCCGGTCCTTTTCCCATTTGTTACCGTTCAGCTGGTGATTTAGGTAAGCCTGTCACTTATCTATCATCTTATCTATCCAGACACCCTTTCTATTCACCCACTTTCCCCGGTGTTTTTCCACGAGAAGGGAAGTTTAATAGAGAAAGACCACAACAGAGAGGTTGATGGAGATCATGGGCAGAGATGGTGCGATAGGAAAAGCGAGGAAATGTGGATGCTGTGAGATAAAGCAGCAGGAATATAGGGGAGAGAGACAGGCCGGCAGATAGGGAAATAGATCGGTGGCAGGGAGGCATGGTGATGAAGTGATGGGAGAGTGTGAGGAGGAGGAGGATATGTGGGGAGGGTGTCTGAGCTGTGCGCAGTCGGAGAGGGAGGGGGAGAGAGGGATGAGAAAGGGAGGGTGAGGTGGAGGAAATGGATAGAAATAGCTGATGCACTCTGAGGCTTACAGAAAATCAATAGCAGTCAAGAGGGGAAGACACAACCCCCACCCTGCTCCCTCCCTCTCTCTCTCTCTTTCCCTTTCTGAAGGCTCCCCCCCCCCCTGTGTCGTCTTCCTTATGCTTTTTCCTCCACTCTTTATCTCTTCCCATCTCTTTTTCCTCCTCAGTGCCCTCACCCTCTCATCCTTGTCCTCGTCTTCTGTACCTTCACTTTGCCTTCTTCTTGTCCCCCACATTACTTCCCCAGTCGTTTCTCTCCTTCACACTCCCTCTTCATCCTCACCTCCCATTACTCTTGTACTGGCCTTGTCTTTCACCCTCTTTCCAAGACATCCTCTTTTCTTTTAACAAGCGGCTTCATGCTTTAAACAGAACGGGTATCGTGGACGTAGGGCTGGGTGCCGAATATAGAGTATCGAAAAATGCCTCGTCATTCAATCATTAAATCTCATCATCGTCAGTGAGCCAATAAGTATGCAGCATGCTTCTACCAAGATCTGATAATGTTTGAGATTGGCTGTTTAATGTAACACGCCGTAGAGACACGCAGGAAAAACTCTTGGTTGCACACGGAGACGGGGCTCACGTAGTAGGAGCTGAAAAAAAAAAAAAAAAAAAAAAGATTTGTGCCATAATGTGTAATGTCATTTCTTTTTGTTTTATAAAATTGGTAGCGAAAACAAGTATCGTTTAGGAACCGGCATAAAAGTCACGGTATTGGTATGGCAGTTTTTTGAACAATACCCAGCCCTACATGGATGTCCATAATATTTTCTACTTTCCAAAAGTCAATGGCAATATACAGCCATTAGGAAGGTGGGATTGGGGCATGAATATAGAAATGGTTTTGTGTGGTCTGTAAACTTGTTTCATTATTCACACATTTACTTTCGCCAATTTATGGTTGATTACTTATTACTTTTTTGCCATTCACCTTCATACCACCTATAACTTTGACTCTTCACAACAGGATAGGGCTCTTTTGTTTTTCATAGCCTACTTTTAAGTCCAAATATTTCATATCGTCACGCCAACATAGCATAAAAAAATGGCCCTGCTCACAGTTGCACCCCCCTCTATGACCAACACCATCTCATTGCAACTTTACATTTAATCTGTTGTCAAAGTAGTTTGCTGTCAAAGTAGTTTGCTGAAAGCACGCACACGCATTCTGAGCTGTTTTTCTTTTTCTCCACCATGCTTAGCAAAGTGATACAATTACGCTTGGCCAATCCTGTTAATTTCACTAGAAATGAAAATCTCTAAAAAATAAATGGTCCAATGTAGTGGTACAGTAAAGGGTGACACCTTCAAATAGCTGCTATAAATTAAGCCTGTCCATAATGAACAAGTTTGTAAGGCTTATGATGGTTTAAGGTAATACAAGTCCATGTTGGATGTGCTTTTTCTTCACCTAAAAGCAAGTTGCATTGTTTTAAATGGACAATTATTAGTCTCCTCGACCCATCCTCTTCTCTGTCATTCTTTTTACAATTTCCCTCCGACATTTGCAACATTGACATCACTGCTGCCTACAGTGTCTGTTATGTGTGTGCATACGTCTCCACTATCTGCCTGAGTGTGTGTTTAAAGTATTAACATATTTTTAAGTTTATAATATTCATGAAATTGCCTATATTAGCATTTTCTACAATTTCCTAGATGTAGGAGAAGAAATGTCCACACGCATTTAAATTCATACTGCGACCCTACTATTCAACTTTTCGTGTGGCCCGCAGTGTAGAAACTAAACTAAGTGTGCTGTGCTGTGTGCAGTCTGTTTGTCCAACAGTGAACATGATGTCATCGAAAGGTTTTAAACCGGTTCTGTAGCTTCTGTGCTGTGCTCCATAGAGTGACTCTGACTGAATGACTCGTCTCGGACTCAATTTACCGGACTTCGACAATGCGAAAGTGAAACCATATTCAGGGGGGAGAAGGATTTTTGCCTATTGTGACCGGTGAATGAGTGTCGTACAGAAGAACGCCATGCAGCCGGTGAGTTCCCTGAATGCTTCACCAGCACTCCGTCCCAAAGCTTCGCGGTGAAAATGGCCTTTTAGCCGGTATTCACTACACTATTGTAAGCTTTACTTAACTCAACCTTTTCAATCCATTTATTTAGCCTGCTCTAGAGATTGGAGAGGAAATGCTTTTTTATAGGGATTGAGGAATTTAGTTAGAAAACCTCACTCTGCCTCTTCTTTCTCTTTCTCTCCCCCCTCTCTTCTTTGTTGTCAATCACAGCTTTTCTTCAAAGAGGAAAGCTGTGAGCAGGAAAAATCCCACAAACAAACAGCCGAGAGGTGAAAAATGCTCTTTTTTTAAAAGGCATTTTTTTTTGTGTGCATCTATTCCCTTCTAGTTTAGCTCTCTTGATCTTGATCGTAAAGGGAGCCTTGTCTGGAGTGCCCTTGGGAGTGCTCACCCTTGGTGTGTGTGTGTGTATACCACTGCCACCATCTGTGGTGAGGACATCCCCAGCTAAAGATGTGCCCATGACAAAGGGAAAAACAAAAGCCAGAATGAATAGAAAAGACAATAAAAAGATGAAAGGATTGTAGAAAAAAAACAAAAGAGTAAAAGTCCTTGCCGTAATGCAAGCGACGGTATCATCAGAAAGCTTCTCTAATCCAGGATTAGTGTGTGTGTTCGTGTGTTCTGATGGTATACCATATGTGTTTCAGTCACTTTGTGCTGTACGCCAGCAGGTCAGCGCCCCTTCTCACAAACATGTTGTCATTGTTTTTTGCTGCTGTGCATTAAGTCCAAGTTTCACGAGAACAATAACAACAAAAGGATTAAACGTACTGTAGATAAACAGGAGTCTTCCCACAATGCCTGGGTATAATTGTGCTATCCATTTCAACCTAAGGTATTACCTACATGTTTTCATATATTGTAAAATAATAGACATTATTACTGGAGGTCATGCTAGTCAAACTCATGCAGAGCAGGACGAGACTTTGTTCAGTGTAAGGATCCATACAGGTGCCTTACACTGTAAATGCGAGAAAGTAGAGAACGGTCTGTGTTTTTATGCCGATAGCACATTGGTTGTGGTCCAAATGGAATCGCATAAAAAAAAAAAAAATCACACATTTCATTACATTGTTGACTAATCATCTGCAAGGTTGCATCAGTTGTGGTGAATGTATGCGAATAATAAGCTCCAGGCTTTACCGATTTTTACGGGAAATGTTGTCTCGCTTGTCTCACCTTGTGTTCTATTCTGCTTTTGCCTTCTCTGTGTAGGAGCCTCTGGCGGGTCCTACCACTGCCACCCAGATCATGCATATGGAGAGGAAAGTGATAAGGTAAGCCTCACACTACACTTGTGTTGCATAATCCATACAGTACCAGTCAAAAGTTTGGACACAACTTTCTCAAAAAAAAAAGCGTGTCCAAACCTTTGACTGGTACTGTACAACATAATAAATATATGGCTGTTTTCTGTTGCCCACTATTGTGCAGCCTGATTTAGAGCATGCTGCTCTATGAATCAGTATTAGATGATATCTTCTCTCTGGGTGAAGGACTGAGACGCATTCACACAGAATAATGTCTGGTTTTGGTGCTGCGGTGGCAATGAACTCTAGTAACTTAAGACTTTGACTCATTGTGATGTGGAAAATTTTCCTTAAAAAATAAGATTTTTAATAATATTTTGACCAATAAAAAGTACTTGAGAAGCATATGTTTACTACAGATGCATAAATATGAAACACTGCTTTCCAATGAGTTATAAAGGCATTAAAACCTGATCCACAAATTATGTTCAGCCGATTCTAAATTATTTTTCTTAGAAAAGTGAAATGTATTATTTTAATTTAAAACGTATTCACATCCATTTATTTTAAAATAAACCTAACAGATAAAGGGCTTTTGGGCTGGAATAACAGCTTTGTCTTTTTCAGGGCTAAAATACTCACAAAGAAACTCACACAGCACTGTTTGGAAATTTCAACTCTGCTCTACTTTACACAAATGTTGAAGTATTTTTTACATGGTATATTTTATACACATTAAACATGTCGGCACCCTCCCCAAAAACAAACAAACAAAAGGATGGAGAAATGTAAAGTGTGCTTGTTTGTTGGGCAGTTGTGCTCACATTGCTCTACTCATTTTAGTTTTTCTTTCTTTTCATTTGATTGAAAGGACATTATAGGAGCTGACCATGCTTTTAAATAATCCGCTGATAGCCATTCTTGGCAACTACAGATGCACCGATTGACCGGCCGGTGACCGGAATTGGCCGATTTTCAAGCGATCAGCCATGACCGGCGACCGGCAGGTCAGTCTGACATATGCCGATTTTATGCCGGTCAAATGCCCTCGAGCGCCGCATGATTAACATCGCGCAACATCAGCGCACCGCCGCTCAATCAGCTGTTTATGAAATGTTATAAAGTTGTAATTATACACGGCTCTGCAGAGCAGTCTGCTCTACTGATCTCAGGCGCTCTCTCTCCCCTCTGAGGCTCAACAACTGGAACATGAAAACCGCGGGTCCCGTGAAATATGACGGCTACCGTTTATCGTGAAAACCAAAGTGAAAAACGTAGTATCTTCCCTCAGCGTTTAGTTTGTTGCTGAACTGTGTAAAATGAGTGGTGACGTTTATGTTTTCAGGTAACGTTACTGTTGATGTTTAAACAGGCCGGTTTGTGTGTTTTGAGAAATATCTTTATACTGCAAGGCTATATATATGACCTTGCAGTATAAAGAATAAATAATTTTTTATTTTTTTGGGGATGTGAAAAGAAGGAAATGGTTCTTCCATAACATTGCACTTTAGATGTGTGTGAATTTCCCACACCAGGAGTAATTTATATAGTTCTATTTCATAGCGATTGATTATCTATTCAAAAAATGTTCTATGTAAAATGTTCTATTAAAGAAAAGATGGAAAATAAATATTTGTGTGTGCTGTAAAGTGGCTAGAAAATATGAAATCGTTATCGGCAGTTCAAACTCAATGAGAAATTGGAATCGGCCTAGAAAGTTGTAATCAGTGCATCTCTATTGGCAACCTTCTTTATCAGCTGATTACTGGATGATACATCCATGCACCACTCAACTACAATGTCTACACTAACCGTATGATTTTCCTTTTCCATTGATGGTGCTTATTTTTTATTAGAAAAACTGAAATTCTTAAGGAAATACGTTTGCATTGTGTATTTTCAACATAGCAGCTATTACTGAAGGTGAAGAAGGAGAAGAGGGGAGGCAGGATGCTGAGGAAGGTGTTGCAGAAAGCTTGGAGGGAAGGGAGGAAGAGAGGGATGGGAGGCCAAAAACAGGGAGGGGGTATTGCTAATGATTTCACTTCCAGCTGTGGGACTTGGTTGGAGTGAGGGAAGGGAAAGAGGGGGGGAGCGAAGGAGGGAGGGGGGAGGAGGAAGGGAGGAACAGTGGCAGAGGAAACAAAATGGGCTTTGAAATGTTGTTGATGGAAAGAAAATAAGTGGGGGAGGGAGAAGTGGGGGAGTGTTAGTGGAAGCATGTCTGCAAATATTAATGAATCAGTAAAAGCAAATGACCATATTTGCTCAGTGTGCACATTCATGCACAATTTTGAGGGCATGAATGCTGGAAAAGAGCACCTTAATGCTCAGTTGTATTTCATAGGTGAGCATACACGCTGTGGGCCGGTCTTTATTTTCGGTTCCCAGCATTGACAGCGAAGCCACAACAGCTGCTGGCCACAGTTACTGCGTGCATGTGCGAGTGGATGCACATCCCAAATGTGGACATAGTGAACTAGAACGTTGTAGGGTGTGTCTGTACTCGTGCTTCAGGATATCTGCCCAGCCTGGTGTGTGCACACTCTGAATGTGGACACAGTGAGAGGAATGGGGAGGGTGTGTGTGTGTGTGGTCTTCACATTGTGAGCACAGCAGAATGTGCTGTAAGATCAGCCATAGTGCATTTTGTGTGTGTGTGTGTGTGTGTTTTGAGTCAGCATTTCTTTATTTTTCTGGCTTTAGTTGAAACATGTTTGGACCAGACGTGTGTAGCCTATATGTTCACAACAAGCACTCTATTAGAACATAAGGTGACATTAAGGCATATTGCTTGAGGACAGACACACACACACACACACACACACACTTTTTGTCTGACACCGCTCCCCTACCACTAACGCGGGTAGACAGGCCCATCAAACTTTCATACTAATGGGCAATAGTCTGCATGTGTTAAGACTCTGTGTGTGTGTGTGTGTGTGTGTGTGTGTGTGTGTGTGTGTGTGTGTGTGTGTGTGTGTGAGAATTTCTTGTCTTGTCCCCTCAGATTTTAGGTCGGGCTCTCGAACAGGACAGAGGAAAAACTGGGTGGGAGCAAGAGGAAGAGGGGTTCAGCTTATCTGATGGAAGGAAAAGGGGGGATGGGAGGAGGTTTTTGAGGAGGGTGGGGGGTGTGTGTGTGTCAGGCTTGGGATGGAGGAGGCTGGTTTAGATATGAAAATGGGCACACTAGATGTCCCTAGGGTGTTGGTGTTGGGGCTAGACTGGTACAGAGGTTGTGGGGGGTCGGTCGGGTTGTTGTTGAGAGGAACAGAAAGGTTTGGGGGTGGGGTGGGTGGAGTGCTGGTACCCTCCAGCCTGTGTCGAAAGAGTGTGTGTGTGTGTGTGTGTGTGTGTGTGTGTGTGTGTGTGTGTGCGCGCCTGGCTTTAAAACGTTAAGCAAGGGAGGACTCATCCTACACTTAGTCTTGGCTTTCTCTTTTCTGTTTTTAACGAGGGTCAGTTTATTACAAATCATAAAAATAGTATGTCTACACTTTCCTTTTTCTCATATTGGGTTTTAAGTTCCCTTGTTTGACAAGTTCACTTTGGATCCAAAAATGTTCAATCATTCCACTGCACAATTCAAAAGCTGGCTGTCAAAGATACCATTACCTCCAGAAAGAGGAACAGAACAAAAATGTATTTTGAACTATGGAAAGGGCACTGAATACTTTTAGATATAATACAGCTTTGAAGGGGTTGGGACAGGCTTGCTGATGCACCAGTCAGACAAATGCTCAGGCATGGAAATGTACACCACTGTAAAGATACAGACCCACTCAAAATCATGGTGTGTAACCCTCGCTGCGACCCAAATGTGTTCTGTCATTTAGGGCCTAGTGCGCCCTGAGGCTCCCCCAAGCTTTTCCCTCTTACACACTTAATCTTTCTTTACTTCTTTTTTTGTTCAATTGTCCTTCCTTCTTTCCAGCCCTCTCCTATCATGTAGTCTGACTAAATGAAGTCATTGTTATTGTTGCTCTTTCCCATAAACTGGTCAAGCTCAGGTCACATCCAGTGCTGTAAGTGAGCGATGGAGTCATTAGTGTACAGTGAGTTTTGGCCCTACAGTCAAAATACATTTTGTTCAGGTTTATTAGAACAGCAGTGTCTGCCTTCTAAAGAGCTTCAGAAGAGCTTCAGAAGGTATTGTTCGTTATAGGCTGTAGAGCTCAAACAGTGGCAGCTGCCCATGTGTGAATGTGAATTTGCGCATGTCTGCGGGCGTTTCCATAAGTGTGTGTGTGTGTGTGTGTGTGTGTGTGTGTGTGTGTGTGTGTGTGTGTGTGTGTGTGTGTGTGTGTGTGTGTGTGTGTGTGTGTGTGTGTGTGTGTGTGTGTGTGTGTGTGTGTGTGTGTGTGTGTGTGTGTGTGTGTGTGTGTGTGTGTGTGTGTGTGTGTTTCTGCAGCCTGCTCTCCAGCTGTTTCCTGTTAGCTATCACACTGCTCCCAAGGTTGCTGAGCTGTGTATGTGTGTGTCTGTGCGTTAAAAGTCACAGCCGCTGAGTCATTTTTATCACACTTTAACAACGTGTCTCTCCCACGAAGAAGGGATGTGGAAGCAGGAATCACGTGTGTGTGTGTGTGTGTGTGTGTGTGTGTGTGTGTGTGTGTGTGTGTGTCTTAAAGAACCGGTGTGTACCTCAGAGCAAAGCTAAGGTCTGCATTAGACAGAATAGCCCCTTTCACACAGGCTTTCAAGGCGGGAGTGATGCGCCTTTGAGCCTCCTCGGCGTCTGTGTGAAAGTTACGAAGACTGAATGGGGGGACGGAGTTGTTGCTTCTTTAAGGCGACAGCAAAGGTAGTCGAAGAGCTGTAACGGAGCCGAACCGACGTCTGTGTGAAAGGGACAGCCGGCATGGCAAGCTGCATACAGACTACAGCAGGGCTGGGTATCGATAGCATTTTTCCGATACTGTTACCGATACCAATACTGTGTCTTCGATACCGGTTCCTGATCGATGTAACGTAGAGTTTTTCCTGCGTGTCTCTACGACGTGTAACGTTAGACGGCCAATCACAGACATTATTAGATCTTGGTAGAAGCATGCTGCATACTTATTGGCTCACTGACGCCGATGAGATTTACTCCTTAGGTATTGAATGACGAGGCATTTCTCGATACTTTAGAGGCACTTCGGTCGGTGCTTAAAAAGTATTGAATTGCAACACTGATATGTGATAATATGATGCATGAGTCGACTCAAAACGTGACAAAGCAGCGTTCCGAGTAGCCAAAGTTATCTATTACTTAGAGTTACATGAAACGTGCTATAGTCCACCTTCTCTTCCACTCGTTCTCTCCCTCTCTCAAACACTTAGACGGGGCATCTCTGTCCATCTCTTTACTGACCGTTGTGCTCGTACAATGCATTAAGTTGGCGGTTTGTGGGTCCGGTCGGATTTACGTGGTTGATTAAAGGTGCGTAAAGGGCCAAACCCACTACACGCATACCCACTGTTGTGTTACATGGCATGCCTCTCTTGCTCCTGGAATTCTGGGATGCTATGTGAAATCACACACTGGGGCGGCAATATGCTCCCTTTGCTGGGTTCTGTGTGGATAAACAAAGCCGGCTGAAGGACAGACCTTCATTGCGGAATCTCTGTGTGAAAGGGGCTAATGACTAAGAACTGACACATGAGCGTGCGTGTGTTCTTGCCTCACCAAGTGCCAAGTGTGAGAGTCACTGCTTGACTGTAAGTGAAGTGACTCACCGATGAGTTGATTGGATTAAAACAGGGTATATGATAACTCTTTAGTCAGTCTAAACCTGCTTTTGTGCGTATTACTGACTCTTTGTCTCCAAGAGAAGTATTTGTCGAGCTCTCCAGTTGAGGGTGTGTACGTTTGACTCGCACATGGGCCTGTGAGTGCTTGTCTTGCTTTTGCATATCCTCACTTCAAGAGGACGTGGCTCTGTACCCTCAGGGCCTCAGAGCACTGGTGGTATAATATGCTCACTCACACTCTCTCGCTCACACACACACACACACACACACGCATATAAGCGCACACACACACACACACATATAAGCACACACTCTGGATCATACAGGAAATGCCATGATTCACAAAGGAACTTAGTGTCTATGCAGTAGTATGGACTGTAGGCTAGAGGGACTGTTAAGCATGGTGAAATTGATTTGATACGAGTGCTATGGGTCACTAACCACAGCACTCATCCTCTCTCTCACTCTCTTCCATTTTTTTCCCTCCATTTTCCACCCCTCCCTGTGCAGAGTGAGGAAAGCCCCAGTCCAAAGCGCCAGAGGCTGTCCAGTCAGTCTGTCTTGGAACAGCTAACCTCATCCGTACCCCCACCATCCACCCCATCTCCCCCCATCCGCCCCTGGGAGTCAGGACCCCCAAGTCGGAGACAACCTCACCCCCACACGCACTACCACCAGGAGAGATGCCTTACTCCTGCTCGTCACAGACGCAGGTAAGTAGATTTCTTGATGTCTGCCACTTGGCTCCACTGTAAGTTAACTGAGCTTCCCAGATTTCAGACGCTCCCTCTCTTCCCACCTCTAGCCCGCCAGCAAGGCGTCAGCGCGGCCGTCTCTCCAGACCCACCCGTCACTTGCCTCCCCATCAACACCCCCCTACCCAAGCCCCCGCACCTCGCCTGTCGCCATCAGAGCACCAGGATGAAAACTACCACCACAACACCCATCCAGCAACACACCACACATACCCCCCCCACACACCCAGCGCCTATGGTCAGCCTTCCACAGCCGGAGGAGCAGTGGCAGGTTTGGAGGAGCCCCGAGCTTTCCACCCGCCCACCTTGTCGCCACGACTACTGCACCCAGCTGCTCACCATCACCACCTTCACCATCATCATCAGCAACAGCATCATGCAACACAACCGCAGCAAGGAGCCATGGTCCTGGACTTACATGAACAAGTTAGTCTGCAAATACGTTCAATTTACGTACTTGTGTGTCTGTGTGTGTGTGTGTGTGTGTCTGTGTCTGTGTCTGTCTTAACTGTGGTGCGTTTTCTCCCCAGCTGCAGCAAGCCAGTGTACCAGTCTCCTACACCGTGACCCCAGTCCCTCCACACAGTCTGGCAGCACCTTTGTGTAACGGCCAGCACCTTCCCCCTACCTGTTCCTCACAACAACAAGTCCCTGCCTGCAGTGTGGTCTTCAGCACTGGACAGCACTACCACCCGGTGAGAAGAACACAGCAGTGTGCCGTTTTTGTGGGCGTGTGTGGGTTTGTTTGTTAATAACAAAGTGCACGTTGTGCTGTGCAGTCTCGGTTACAGCTTAACCAATTACAAATCAAAGTGCTCCAAAGGAAAGTGGAGAAAAAGTACGAAAAGACCTGCTGAACATTTGCCTGTTTTAAAGGGTCTTGTTAATCTTCCAGGTCTTGGCTGCCATCTTGTGGCCTGACTTGTCACATTACAATCCCAACCGTGAGAAGAACATGCATTTAAAACGTTTCTCTTGTCTTTTTCTGTTTTTCCTATTCACCCTTTTTCCAGATGCTACAAGCATGCTCAATGCAACATTTGCCGGTGCCCTATGCCTTTCCCTCGCTGCTGTCCGGTGACCCTCAGTTCCTGCTTCCCCATCCACCCCACCTCTCTCACCACCCGCCCCACCTCCCCGCACCCACACAGTTTCTGCCTTTCCAGACGCAACAGCCACGATCGGTACGTTTAATTTTTTATATTTTTATAGTTCTTCTATAGGTCTTCTATCTATAAATAATAATATTATAATGAAATCTGATCTGCCATCCTGATTTAGCTAAAAAATCCTACAAAACTACTTGTAAACATCAGTGTTGGACCATTAAAGCTGTTCTCCATTTGTCATAAAGGATAATGTAGTATGTTTCTCGTCAGCCCCTACAGAGGATTGAAAATGAAGTTGAGCTTCTGGGAGAGCAGCTTTCAGTTGGTGGAGGCTTCAGCTACGCCCACCACCACCACCACCACCACCACCACCAGCCTCCCTCCGCCCTGCCGCCCTCCACACCACTCCAGTTCCTCTCGCACCATGACCCCCTGTCGCAGGAGCTCTTTACAGTGGTGAGTACATTCATTACCCGTCATTTGTTTGGATTATAATATATGATTATGGAAAAAAAAAAGAGAGGAAAGGGGGAGCCTTTACGCTCGGTGGAATAAATAGATTTTCCTTTCTTTGTCCCATCTTTCACAGCCCTATCCTCACTTTATGCCTCTATTCACAAGCTTGGCTTTCACAGCCCTATCCTCACTTTATGCCTCGCCGATTCACAAGCAGGCGTTACCGCTCTCCGCAGGCTGTACCCCCATCACCCTACCACCCCAGCTTCCTGCCTTACTTCCTGTAAGTATTTTTCACTTTCTCAAGTTTGTTGGAACTACACAGGTGAATTTGCCGGAGATTTGAGTATAATAATAATAATAAATTGAATTTATATAGTGCTTTTCACAAACTCAAAGTCGCTTAATGCCTCGAGTATGCCCCAGAGACGCATGCAGTGTTACTAAATTTTGTGCACCTTGTCTTCAACCACATACAGCTCGATGCTTCCCGTTCCCCCAAATGTGGCCCCCACTATTAATCTAGAGCTGGATGTGGACGACGGAGAGGTGGAGAACTATGAGGTAGGACAGACTACTGCTTAACGTTCAGTCAATAATAATGTTAACACATGATATATGTTAGGATTTCATTTAAGTTTTTTTTAAGCAACTTGTTTTGTCAGCCCTAATACATCTATTATGAAATCCACTCGCTCCCTGTCAGTTTCCACATAATGTTAACAGTTCATTAATGAAGCCATTTTTTCCTCCTAGTCTTTAAAGACTTGACCTGAACTGGAGACATTGTCCTCTAAACTGTTCCTTTCTGTGTGAAACCTTCAGGCCCTGTTGAACCTTGCAGAACGTCTAGGAGAGGCCAAGCCCCGCGGTCTAACAAAGGCAGATATAGAACAGCTTCCATCATACAGGTTCAACTCCAACAACCATCAATCTGAGCAAACACTGTGAGTACCTTTCAGCCTTTTTAAAAAAAAAAAAAAAAAAAAAATCTGTGTTGAGAGGAATGTTTTCTGTGGTTGGCTGTAGGTATGATTTTTCTTCAACGTGCTGTTTTAAATGGTACCAACTGTACTTTGTCTTACAGGTGTGTGGTATGTATGTGTGACTTCGAGTCTCGCCAGCTCCTAAGGGTCTTGCCCTGTAATCATGAGTTCCACGCCAAGTGTGTAGACAAGTGGCTTAAGGTGAGTAAATAGACGTGCCGCTATTTGAATAACTGTAAACGTAAAAACTCTTTTCCATTTCGCTCTTAAAGCAGCAGTGGTGGATAGAATGCAACAAAAATAACCCGCCATAATTTGAAGTAGAGTGAGACCTCTTCCTGCAGCTCTCCTCCCCCATCTCTGTCACACGTGCAATGCATGCGCAGAAAAGCCAATAGAACTCTCTCTATCTATATCTCTATCTCTCTCTTTCTCTCTCTATCTCTCTATCTCTTTATCTCTCTCTCAAATGATCTGTGATTGACCAAAGTCTCCCAGCCATATTATCTGAAGACAGAGCCAAGGGAAGGTGCAGACCATTTGAATTACAATATGCTGAAAGATTATTATAGAATGTTTGCCCAGCATCGCCAAAAATAAAGTGCAACCACAGCTTTAAAGCCTGGTCACAATAGGAAGTGGCACAGCGAAATTCATCCATGCATCTTGGCAAAATAGACCAGAACTACTTTAGATAATGAGCAACTAGCACGGCTAACGCGCTAGTCAGCTGCAACATGCTACCGCTAGTCTGTCACAATAGCTCCCTGAGCTTGTTTCTATTATCTCAGTACTGGCCTGTTTTATATTTTACTGTTTTTAAATGCCTTCAATAAGTAGACAGTTTAAACACTTTTTTTTTTTTAGCTGTGGTGTTCGTATCTATTATGTATTAATCGGAGAAGGTCTGAAGGTCTGTTTAACCGTTATCTCCTTATTTTTCCTTCCTTCCAGGCTAACCGGACCTGTCCTATCTGTCGAGCCGATGCTTCTGAGGTCCAGCGTGATTCTGAGTGACCTCATATCAACACCCAACATCTGCAATCCCTGACTCCCTTTTGGATGCATCAACCAATCAGTGAACTTCTCTCCTTCAATTATACACCTCTGCTCAGACATTCTGCCTCTTTATACCCCAGGACACTGAACAGTAATTCTCACCTGGGATCAGCAACTTTCTACTGACTCATGCTCACTTTATTGCTGGACTTCCTCTGCCTTCTGTTTTGGACTATTACGCCCCTACTACTCTGCCTTCTGCTCTACCAACAAACATTTAGGGAAATTGGCTGTCCAAAGACTTTGACTATTTCATTGTTATTATTTGAGTTATAATTAAGCATTGACATCTTGGCTAGCAGAAGTTGTTGTTTCTACTAGATTATAATTGCAGTTGAACAGTATCAGTCAATTTTAATTTCTGTGTGTGCATTCTTGCATTCCTCGGCATGAGAGCATTCTGTATGGGGTGAAACAAAGTTACTGTACACTGTGTCAAAGAGTGAGCTACGTTGGAACAGTGAAAAATTAACCTTATTTTCCTCTAGGTAGGCGTGTGGGTGTGTGTGTGGGTTTCTCCTCCTGTGGTATTTCTACAGTTCATGTAGTACAGTGCATTGACTTCCTTAATCTGATTTCTTTTCACTCCACTTCAGATAGATTTAGACTCACTGGAAGCCGAGGTTAACGTCAGGCCTTTTTTTCAAAGTTAAAAATTGAAGTGTAGGTCCAAGAACATCTTTCAGGGAAGTTGACGATGCTTTTGTGTCATGTTCCTTTCTTTTCTAAGCCACACATCATTAAGGTGCTCTACAACTTTATCTCCATCTCTCCATGTCTGCCCATCTGCATTAGTTTATAATAAGTAAAGGCTGAACACTTTTTATCTTACCTAAAGGAAACCGATCCGGACTATTTATCCTATTCCACTAGCTCTCCCCTTAAGGCACATTATGTGAATACATTGGATCCCACAGAGCTGACAAGGTGGATGAAAACATTCTTTTAAAATGTCACCAAAACATTCATACATGCTCAATTTACTAGCTTTCTCAGAGGAATGAAGCCTCTGAAAACATGCATCTATATCTGTTTCGGTTCCCAAGCAGCTTTCTGTCAGTGCTAGATATAGGTGCAATGATTTCTCCACCATTAAGGTCCCATCACATGGTGCACTTTGGATGCTCTTATATATGCCTTAGTGGTCCCTTAATATTGTATCTGAAGTCTCTTTTATATAGACCTTAGTGGTCCCCTAATACTGTATCTGAAGTCTCTTTTATATAGACCTTAGTGGTCCCCTAATACTGTATCTGAAGTCTCTTTCCTGAAATTCAGCCTTGGTGCAGAATTACAGCCACTAGAGTCAGTCCCACAATGAGCTATCCTTAGTATGTGCCATTTCTGTGTCTGAAGCTTTAAATGCTATTGAGGTGAGGTGGGGGGGGTTGACCAACTGCCAATTTGCTCGTCTGAAAGCCATGTTGTCTCTCTCTCATGGGTGGGCCAAATTCTCTGGGTGGGCAAAGCAGAGAAAGGGGAGGTAACCTTGCTCCTTATGACATCATAAGGAGAAGATTCCAGATTGGTCCATCTGAGCTTTCATTTTCTCAAAGGCAGAGCAGGATACCCAGGGCTCGGTTTACACCTATCACCATTTCTAGCCACTGGGGGACCATAGGCAGGCTGGGGGAACACATATTAATGTTAAAAAACCTCATAAAGTGAAATTTTCATGCCATGGGACCTTTAACAGCAGAAAACGTTTGAAGAGACTTCTAAGGCCACAGCTAATCTATTGTTTGACCAGACGGTGGGTGTGACACTTCAGCACTTTAAGACCTACACACATTTCATTCTGAACAATCCACTGATCAGTTTTCCCAGAGTCCATGTGTGTATGGGAATATTCAAATGCATTAAAGGCATGTATGTTCTCCACATCGACCTCCAGCATCTACAGTATCCTAATATGTTGATTCCTTTATATTCTTCTTACAGCACATCTGTTTATTTCCAGAGGTTTCGGGGCTCAGTTTTTTTTTTAAGATATGTTATCTCTGTAAGGCCTATGTCAGCATGTGATAATGTTATTCAGAGATGTTCACCTCATGCACAGATTAGGCTTTCTAATGTAATTATAGCTATTTTGTTTCAAGATGTTGAATTAAGACAGGCCTTATAGAGACAAAAGTTTAGTTTGGAAAGTTCAGCCAGGCATCGGCAAAAGTCTTACATCTGAGATGCCTTTTCTAAAAATTAATTTTCTGCAGGTATAACTTGTACCTATATCCAGTCGCCACATCAGACAAATACATTTGCTCAAACCTGAGTTTTGTTTTCCAGAAAATGCAAAGCAACCAGCAGTGTATCAGCGGAGATCCAGGAAGAACCCCGTTTTAGAAAGCGCTCCTTTAGCGTGTTAGATTATGTTGAAGGCTCATCTTTTTTTTCTTTGGGGTCAAAGGTCACATTTGTGACAGTATGCATCCACGTTGTGTCTTGGGATTGTTTTATGTTGGACACTTTTTGTTGTTGGTACAATAGCAATTACCTCAGTCCCACTATTTATGTCTTTTCAGAAAATGGCGCGACCAGTATGAGTGCTTATGAATTAATTTTGCTAATCTTTTTCATGCAAGCTGTTGGGTTGTTTTGAATAGTTTTCCTTTAAACTTTATGAAACTATCAATAAAATGGCATCATAGTAGTTTCATTATGTATTATATCTGTAACCAAAATCGTTTGAAGGCCTGTTATGATGATAATGACATTTTTAACACATTTGTACATTTTGTATGAGAGTTATTACTAGTAATACTTTATTAAGTAGTGCAATGGTTTTTTAATCCCTTACCCTGTCTTTTGGATTTCAAAAGCTGGTTCAATAATAAATGTATAACATCTTCTAAAACATTGTGTTTACCAGTTATTTTCTCAACCCCTTCTTTCCTGTATTTCAGCTTTTGAACATTGCATTATTTTCCCACTGAGGCACACGACCGATAAGTGTAATATGTGTTTTTGGGACAGTCCACTTGGTGGCAGTGTAGTTCTGTTATCATGATGCAAATGGCGCAGCACCAGTTCACATGACTTCTGACCCCAGTGACGTTTATATTTACCATCATTTGTTAATTTTCTTCTTGCTCTGTTAAAGAAATGCTAACACTTGTTTATTATATTTGCATAGTTGAAATGTATTTGTGTTAGATTTTAATGCAACACAAGTGATTAAAATCCCCCGAGGAAGGCCGAGGGCCCTGATGCTAGATCGTGCTCATCGAGCTATAAGTGTACAGACACTAGGGACGGATGTTCTCAAGCTATCAAACTGAAAAGAGATTCTTTGTTATAGATACAGTCACTAAAATTTTTTTTTTTTTATTTAATTTTTTACTTGGTGGACATTTCTCACCAAACAATCCAAGTGTCTGTTCAAGAAAAAAGCGATACAATAAATTAATAACATTGCCTTAGTGCCTGTGCTGTGACTTCACATCGAGAAAGTAGTGTAATCCCTGCAAACACGTCCAGTTGGGGCCCAAATGGGCCTCACTTGGGCTAGTTGGGCTTTGGCTGGGCATGGGCTCAGAGTGGCTTTGTTGTTTGGCCCCACATGGACAGTAGATGGGCTAAACTAAGTGGGCTCCAGCTGGGATCCTGTGTACCCTCCAATCCTAAGATATTAAAAATGTATTTTGTATTAATGGAAACTATTTTTAACAATAGCCACTGGGCTAGTTTTTTTTTTTTCTAAAGTTGACTTTTTATACAAATTTTATTAGGCTATGAAGCTATTTAGAAGGGTAGCCATAGCAATTTAATAGTGGTCTTAAGCACTATACGACTTTCAACCATACAGTATATAAACGCTTTCAACAGACAAGTTTGCTTACGATTTCCCCTTTCCCCACAAAATGTTCAGGTTCACCCCAGAGCCTATCGCTGCGTTCTTTTTGTCTTGTAATCGCGACTAGTAGCTCGAGTGTGACGTCACATCCATGTCGGAAAACGAGACCGTGGGTTGTTGCGTTCTTTTGTCACACAATACTACAAGTCGGGGAAAAGATGGATTTTTGTAACATTTTTAGTAACATTTAGGATTCTATTCACCCAGTTATTGACATATTACACACATATATTTCACAGTTTGATACATGAAAATTACGTTTTGATTAACATTAACGTTCGGCTACTGCTCTGCTTTCTGCTCAAGGCTCGGCTGTTGTCATATAGCAACCGAGCGTCTCTAGCCAATTTCAGCTGCACAAGCTACAAATAAGACTGTAGCAACATGCCTATAGGTAGCAGTATACAGTGCTATGTGTACCCAGGGGCGGATTAAGGTGGTCAGGGGCCCCTAGGCTGCTCTTTGTGTGAGGCCCCCCCTTAATCATTGTGCTTTACTGGAAACATTTATTTAGTGCCGTACATGGTCCACATGCAAATAATAATAATAATAATTTTAACTGACACACACACACACACATACACACCAACTACCACCACACCACATAGGTAAAATGAGTAAACTACATCATAAAACTGACAACAACAGAGATGTAAGTGGAAAGAATACCAGATATTATCCTCTGCCACCACAGCACCAAAACAATTACAATGAAAATGTAACTAAACAGCAAAGCAGCAGAATTCCCTGGATTCACAGTTCAACAGCAAGCTGGTAATCACTTTTATCTTTATAAACCAACAGGTAGGCTACAGCAGCTGCAGCAGTGCAGAACACCTGGTTTTACTGAGGCAAAATCACAACATCACTACCAGTGGTGGAAGAAGTATTCAGATCTTTTACTTCAGTAAAAGTAATAATACCATACTGTCCTGCATTGAAAATGTTACTTAAGTAAAAGTATGTACCGGTAAGTATCATCAGGAAAATGTACTTGAAATATTAAAAGTGAAAGTACTGAATGTCGAAAAATCCTCATATTCTTTAAACAAACCAAACAGTACTGTCAATCAACTAGTGTTTAATGGTCTATTCATCTCAGCTGATTTGTAGGCCGTTATATTGTTGGCTAGTTTAGTTTAGAATCAAACATCACATTTTATAAATTACATGTGTTTTGTGTGCAGAAATCTTAATGTGTAAAGTAACTAGTAACTAAAGCTGGAACAGATGAATGTAGCGGAGTAACTAAAGTAAGTAGTAACTAAAGCTGTAACTGATGAATGTAGTGGAGAAACTAACGTAACTAGTAACTAAAGCTGTACCAGATCAATGTAGTGGAGTAAAAAGTACAATATTTCTCTCTGAAATGTAGCGGAGTAGAAGTAGAAAGTGGCATGAAAAGAAAAGACTCAAGTACCTCAACATTTGGACTCAAGTACAGTACTAGAGTACATGTACTTAGTTACATTCCACCACTGATCATTACTGAGACACAAACCACTGTGCAATACACTAAACTGTGAATAAAATAAAAATAATAAAAACAGCAGCAGCAGCAGCACATAACACTGTTATTAACAACAATAATGAAACAGCAGCACAACATGTAGGCTACATATTGTTGCATAATCATCATGCCTTTAGAATTTTTTTTAGAATTCACATGCAGGATCCGAGCTATAGGTAGTAGCAGGGACGGACTGGGACCAAAAATTGGCCCTGGCATTTTGGCCCAGACCACACCACAGAAGATCACAAATACCCCCCCGTCCTTGCTCTCCCCTGAATGTGTATAGCAACTCCTACGCCTTAAAAATACTAACGCCATGTAAGGGGTAAGCAAGAATCATTGAGAGTTGACACATTAAATACAAAAAAGTGCCATTTATTAATAAAATAAAACTGTATACTCCTCATGAATCATAAAACAATATATATAGGCCTATATATTATCATTTCACGACTGAAGAGGCCCTTTGCTTTAATTTCAAGAGGTCTAGCATGAGTTTTTGTCTACCAATGCAGATAGAAGAGCTACAATTCTCATTAAGGAAGCTTGCATGATGTGCAACGTTTATCTAGGCTACTTTAAGGACACAAATGCACAAGCACAAGCTTAAGGTTTGATGAACCTTAAGGTGGTGTTTTGCTTATTATTAAGATGTAGGCTACTTTGTTGAATGAAAGGCAGTCTAATATAGCCTAATAATAAAACGGTGAGAAAATGATCAGTCAAGACTCAGATACCCGCGCACGTAGCCAAACTAATGCAATGATACAGTATAGCATGCCTATTTCTTTTATTGTTGTAGTGTTATCATCAACAGTTTGTCCACCACTCAGTTTTATCAAGGTGTTAAGTGTTTTAAGGGGAGTTGTGTTTACCGCAGCCAGTTGTAGCCTCACTCCCTCATCTCTGTCCCTCTCCTCCTGAGTCTCCTCCTCACTGTGCATGTCACTGTAGCCGACACCAGCACCGCTATCATCGGCCACGGGAGCTGATGAAGGTCCTGCTACTGGCCAAAACATGTCTGTCAATTGACACATTTGGCAGCGTTTCGTTTCCCACGCAGCTTCTCAGCACCTCCTTTGCGTTTCTTCTCCATGATCTCTTTTACTGTTCTAGCCTGGCAGATGCACACCCGAAACTGCATGCAGGCAGAAATCCCAAAGAGGGTGCTGTTTAAAGATATGCTGTCCTCTTCATTGTCTTGGTTAACGTTATCTTCACCTAGCGCCACTTCACAGCTAGCTGCTGCTGTATATTCATCGCTTTGGACCGTTGTTCTTCATGTCTGTATCCCCAACAGTAGTCGTAAAAAAAGTTTGTCATCTTTGGCAGCGTTGCCAAATACTTATCGGCGTCTTTTTTTCTTTTTTTAGACTCATCTTGCTTCGTCTCTGTTTGTGTACTTCCCAGCTCTCCTGTCACTGTGTTTATCTTTCGCGCCGCGCACCGTTATGGACTAGTCCATTTCAATTTGAAAGTAGGGGGTGTATGGAAAAAAATAGTCTATGTGATATTTTTGACTAAAGTGTTTTTTGGCCAGCCCAGAGTCAATTGAAAAAACAATGGGCCAATTAAAAAATAAATGTTTCTTATGGGCCAATTAGGGTCTTTTTTTTCGCGCTCAAGTAAATTCAAAATAATAATTAATTGTCTGGCTAATCCGGGTCCACCTGCACACGTGGGGCCCCTAGGCTGCAGCCTCAAAAGCCTGTGCATTAATCCGCGCCTGTGTGTGCCATTTCTTCATTTGGTTACAACAAAGACAAAGTGCTTAAAATTGTAGAAAACCACAATGTTTACTACGTGTGATGCACGACGTAGCCATCTTTGAAAGTGAACTCGGGGTCCTCTGAGTTCAGACGACTTGACGAGTTGTATATACGACCGTACGACCTCGGTGGCGTTCTTTTTGCAACTTCCGGTTCATAACTCCGGAAAACAACTCGTAAATCGACTTCGGTGGACAAAAAGAACGCACCATATAACTCTGGTTCACCCCATAGACAGTATATAAGGTTCACCCTAAAGTAAGAAGTGCGCACACTGCACTGCGCAGCGCACATCTGGAAAGCTCCGCCCCCATCACCCATATATATCTATGCCCATCACCGAGTCATTGACATATGCACCGAGCAAAAGACAGAAGTCTTCCCTGCTACTTTGCCGCCTTTGAGTAGCTAGTACTGTCTGCTGTCCGACAAGGATCCTCGCAAGTTCAAGACGGTGTCGTGTGGACAAAAGGCAGGTAAGAATCTGCCTGTAAAGTTTAAACGGGATGATTTTTTTTTTTACCACATTATGTTAACTAAAAGTTTTTTTGGAGAGTTAAAATGACAGGAACTAGCTAAGCTAACTTTTAGCGAATGTAAACCAGTGAGGTAGCTAGCTAACTGTGTAGCTAGCTTTGGTAATTAAACTTGGTTAAAGCATGGCGTTGAACAGACGAGTTTCATTTATTATGTCAATATCAATCATATTTTGAGCATATTTTGAGTGGTTGACTTTAAAATATTGTTTAGAAGGATTTGGTTGGGAACTTGTTAGTGTGGCGAGTGGGACTTTTTGGTGTGGACCGGCAGGAAGACACCGGCAACGGGGAATTTCACCCCCAGAATAGGATTTGACTAGCTCGATAGTTAAACCATCAAAATACAGAAAGCACCCAGGTTCGACTTATGCACGAAGCCAGAGACGTAGTTCCGTTAAAGACAATAATTTTATTTATACAATTACAAAAAAAACATCAAGTATAAAATACCATTAAAATACCATACACACTGAAATAGGGGAGAGGAGTGCTGAGGCCTTACCAGTGGAGGGACAGGGTCAAGGGGTGTGGGATCTCAGGATCACCCCAATCACACGTGAACTAGGGCTGGGCGATATGGATCAAAAGTCATATCCCGATATATTTTGGCTGAATATCGATATACGATATATCCCGATATTTTTTCCGCAAAGTGAGAGCAAATGTTCAGTCAAAGCCAAATATGACGTTGTCACATGTAGTTTCATAGAAACCGGCTATTTCAGTGAACAGTTGCAAAATCAAATGAATAAATAATAAACAGGTTTCTTCACCTGGTTCAATGCTCAGCTGTTCAAATAACGATAAAATGTAAACATAAATACTGTATAACAGGAATACCTTTTTTGAAATCAAAGCTCCATAAGGTTTGTTTTAGTTTTTTCCATCGTTTTAAATTGTTACATTTTTCTTCTACACATTTTCAGCGCTTATTTCTACGTCCCATATTTTCTAATATAGGGCTGGGCCATATAGAGAAAATCAGATATCATGATATTCTTGACCAAATACCTCGATATCGATATTGCGGCGATATAGTCTAGAGTTGACAGTTGGTGCTCTCGCAAAATATCTTCACACTTTTTAGATTTTAGATAAATAATTATTAATAATAGAACAGCTAGAAGGGTCTGGTAAGTTCAGAAAAGTACATCACTTCACTGTAATGCAGCCTTTAAAACCAGGAAAAGACACTTATGTCATATCACGATATTACAATATCCAAAATCTAAGAAGATATATAGTCTCATATCACGATATCAATATAATATCGATATATCGCCCAGCCCTAACGTGAACACACACACACACACCATGGTGAAAAACTCAAAATAAACCAAAGGGGGAAAACACAGCACACAGGAGGGAGACACCACCACCGGGGATACAAACACCACCACCTTCAGCACTCAGCAACTGTGGGAGAAAGAACATTCAATTATTGGGGGGGGTAAATCAATAAACCAAAAATAAATGAAAAACAACTTCAATCTAAGGCAAATCTAGGCAGCAAGGGTGACCTAATAGCTGCCTAGAGCCTAACAAAAATAACCAAAGATTAACAACAAATAAACCATAAAGGTTTCAACAGAAATGAAAGTCTATCACAATTTAAACAAAAGAAATAGAAATGAACCAAAAATCACTTTATCCTAGCTGCCTAAAGCCAAACAAAAATAACCCAGATTAAAAGATAAATCATAAAGTTTTAACAGAAATGAAAGTCTTTTTATCAGAACTTAAACAAAAGAAATAGAAATTAACCAACAATCACTTACTCATAATGTCGGCCCAGTGGTTAGTGCTGTGGCCTCACAACAAGAAGGTTCTGGGTTCAAATCCAGGCCTTTCTGTGTGGAGTCTGCATGATCGCGTGGGTTTTCTCCGGTTTCCCCCATCACTAAAATAACCACTAAATAAATAAACACTAATATGTTGCGGTCTGGCGTCGTAAGGCGCTGTATGTATCGATACCAGGTGGGTGCTACACATTAGTGGTGTTAGAAATGCGCTTTGAGTGTCTATGATGAAGCGCTATATAAATGTAACAAATAATAATGGCTTTAGGCAGCTAGGATAATTTAATAAATAAACCCATAAACATAGACCCAAATCTCGACACACATATTAATAAGCACGGGCAAGCCATAGAAAGGCAAAGCACAATGTCACAATCACTCAAATACAGCGCCTGTAGGACACCCAGTTGGGCACCCTGGCGCTGAAAGGCGCTTGGAGGCGTACAAAGCATGGGGCCTATTGCACAAAAGTAGAATAAAGAAATCCAGGATAAATAAAAAGCGCAGCTTGACTTAGTGTGATCATCGCGGCTCAATCGGTTGCACGTTTGCCGAGCCAGGATAAGTAGGTGAAGCTATGTCAAGCCAGGTGTACATAGCTGGGATAAGTGCTCGTTCACGGATTTCTTAAATAGACCATGGTATCGATCACAGATTTACTGATGCAGAAATGGAAAAGACGTGTGCAGCATATGTTTCACCCGTTGAGCAGCAGCTTCTAATAGAAATTTACGAGGAGTTGAAACATATGCAATAATAATGCAAAAAGGGAAATACGGCTGTTATCAAACGGAAAAAAAGCCCGACAGACAATAGCGGACCGACTGAATACGTATGGATTTAAAAAAAAAAATCTACTTTCACTCCACGTTTTAATTGCTTTAATATGCTTGTTTTATGTGTTGGTTTTATTGCTGTATCTGTTTTGTGTCTTTGAGTAGCCTGTAAAGCACTATATAAAGTGTGATGCGTGCGAGAGGAGGAGACTCCGCGCATGACACATGTTGTATTTTGTAACTGAAGTCCAACTTTTGTAACTTTTTGGACACATTTGTTACTTTGGCCTAAATATAACCTATATATATAATATTTCTGATTATGGCATAGCTTCCCCCCACTCTATAGTAGCCTAATGATTACAAAAAAAAACACAAATGCTTGATCAAGGGCCCGGCCCAGGATAGTGGCGGACAGCCCGGGCTCGGGCAGAGAATCTAAACTCTACCTGGCGTGCACAAACAAACCAAATTCAGTAACAGTTTATATACACGCGATGCCAACTGGGATACATTAGAGGTGTTGAAATTAATCAAGTAATCAATGCATCGAATCGTGGACATGGACGATGCTGCATCGATAATCGTCCGGGCCATAATCGATTATTTCTGTTACAATTTCTGCTACAATTTAATGTATGCCTAACAACCTTTCTGTTTACATATTCTGTTATGTTTTGCACATACAGGAAGTGCCATGTGCTCAGTGCTGTAGTTTTATGTATCCAATTTATTTAGTATTAGAGCACTGCAGAATGTTTTTTTTTTGAAGCTTGAAAAGCTATGAATTAAATATCCTATATGGCTTTAATATTAAAAATGTATTTGACGCATCGAGATATTGAATTGAATTGAATCGCTGTCTTGATAAACGTAATCGAATCAGGATATCAGCGAAGATTCACACCTCTAGTATACATACATACCCGTCAGGGAGCTTCGCACCAATACACCACCAATAGTGCCGATAGTACAGCTACACGGAGCCTACAATAGTACGGCCGATTACTTAAACCAGGGGTCATCATCTACATTTTTCCAAGGGCCAGAATTTTCCTAAGCAGACACTCTGGGGACCGGAATTTCAAATAAAGAAAATAAAATGAATTTATACCTAATACGCCTATTCTTGTTTGAAATTTTCACTTTCTTACTGAATTAATTCTATTTTTATTTTTTTTTTACATGTATTAGTGTGAGCAAACTCCTAAAAAAACATGGAAACTCCATAATGATAACTGGCTCTTAAACTAGAAAATGATCTCAGAAAAGGAGGCAGTTCACTGAGGAGTGATGGTTAAAGTCTGTGATTATGGAAACATTGTTGTAGTATGCAGCGTCCTGATTGGTGGAAAAGGCTTGCAGAAAGAAACAGTGGTTGTCAGGTAAACATGTCACTGTCAAAGAGGCTGAATGGACTGATAAGCAGGCTATGCACTCGTCATGTATGCCTCATTTGCAATGAAAGATGCTGTTGCAAAATAATAAACCAGCATCATCATCCTCAACAATGAAGAACTCGAACATAACGATCGCGTCATTCACGTGTATATTAAGTAGCCAGACGCATCTGTTTTGGTCTTATAATACCTCCATAGATTTACCGCTCCAGCGGAGAGTTTGGTTTGTTCAGCCAGTAGTGAGGTTTACAAGAATTTGTCCAAATTTCCAGATTCCCGGCAAACTAAGATAAACAGACTAAAAACCGACAGCTTTTGTTTTAGCTTGTTTGTAAAAATTCACTATTTGCAGAGTAGAGCTGTGTTTGTAGAGTAGAGCTGTGTTTGTAGAGTAGAGCTGTGTTTGTAGAGTAGAGCTGTGTTTGTAGAGTAGAGCTGTGTTTGTAGAGTAGAGCTGTGTTTGTAGAGTAGAGCTGTGTTTGTAGAGCTGTGTTTGTAGAGTAGAGCTGTGTTTGTAGAGTAGAGCTGTGTTTGTAGAGCTGTGTTTGTAGAGTAGAGCTGTGTTTGTAGAGTAGAGCTGTGTTTGTAGAGCTGTGTTTGTAGAGTAGAGCTGTGTTTGTAGAGTAGAGCTGTGTTTGTAGAGTAGAGCTGTGTTTGTAGAGCTGTGTTTGTAGAGTAGAGCTGTGTTTGTAGAGTAGAGCTGTGTTTGTAGAGTAGAGCTGTGTTTGTAGAGTAGAGCTGTGTTTGTAGAGTAGAGCTGTGTTTGTAGAGCTGTGTTTGTAGAGTAGAGCTGTGTTTGTAGAGTAGAGCTGTGTTTGTAGAGCTGTGTTTGTAGAGTAGAGCTGTGTTTGTAGAGTAGAGCTGTGTTTGTAGAGCTGTGTTTGTAGAGTAGAGCTGTGTTTGTAGAGTAGAGCTGTGTTTGTAGAGCTGTGTTTGTAGAGTAGAGCTGTGTTTGTAGAGTAGAGCTGTGTTTGCGTAAATCAGCGCGGTGGACAAGAGTGGACTGAGCAGACAGAGCAGATTGAAATATCCCTTTCTACATATTTATGCCGGTCTACACAGGTGAGTGCATTGATAAGTATTGACTTTTTACTCACAAAGGTTTATTTTGTAGCCTATTTACAGAAAAGAGACCAGCGTGAGTTCATCTGCACCAGCGGCGTTGGTAACTCTCTCTGTATCGTTCCCAGTCACACATCTCGGCTCAGCCGTGTGTGTGGAGCTCGGGCATCGCTGTACAGAATCCCGGCATGTGATTAGAGATGCAAATACAGGGGCCTGTGTTTTTGCTCTAAATGCTTGAAATGATAAATAACAGAACACATTTTTTCCTCTTTACATTTTGTGAATTCCTGATTATTCTGCGGGCCAGACTAAAGCTTTGGCGGGCCGGATGTGGCCGCCAGTTGACGTTGGCTGCTTTATAGCATGCAGTTAGTTCCTGATTGGTCCAGAGAGAGTAAGTGTGATTTGAAAATATAGCGACCAATCAACCTGCTACATTAGCAAGGCAGTCGAACAGGCATAGTTAGCAAGCTGTTTAAAAAAAGCTGTAAAATGCAAATGTCTCGGCTTTTACCAGTTGTTGGCATTTTAATGGTTGCACTTGTTGCATTTACAGCAAAAACACTGATGAAAGTCCATGTGAATGTCAGCAAAGTTTTAGCGGCTAGGGTTTCTATCCATTAATGTTCTCACTTCCACGGGGCTGAAGCGCTGAGGCTAGCATTTTGTCTCTGTGTGACGATTTCCTAATATTTTGTGCTTGTTTCTTGTCTGTTGCCTTCCCTCCGGTTTCCGCGAACGTGCCAACTGCTGTATCATTGTTTGGGAGAGAATGGACTTAGATCAGTGGTCGGTGAATTTGGTGATTTTCGTCTCAAGTCATTAGTTCTTTTGTAATAGGCTAGCTAGGTTATAAGAGAAAATTAGACTAGGAAGTGAGCGCAGCGTGAACACGACAGAAAGAGAGAGATGGTAGGCTAACGTTACATCTCAACATTCTAAAAAATGTGCCTTCCTTTACGTCTTTTCCAGAAACAAATGTGATTTTAGGTGTGATGATATTAGTAGTTCTTGTTGTAATAGCATACATAGGACTGGGTGTAATTTTTACTAATTACTTGGTTGTCAAAACAATGATGTGATATTATTTAAATTTTTTTTGTAGCTGTTGATGTTGTATTGGGTCTAGGAATAAGTGGGCTGGTAGGTCCATTCTGGAGAAGGGGTGTCGTTCTAGTGCAAAGCATTAGCCCTTATCAGAGACTACTGCTATCTTTCAAATAGTGTACGGATCACACTGAAGGCTACTAGAAGAGTTGGTAAAATCAGCCACATTAATACCAGCTTCAACAAACTATTATTTGCAATTGTACTCTAGAGTTTGTCATTCCCCTATCCCCTGTAATCATAGCTAAAACTGTTTTGAGAATTCATCAAATGATTCAGAAGATGAAAATTCCTCTGATTTTTTTTTTTTATGATTTTAACATTTCCTCATTTGATGATTTGGATTCTGAAAAGTGGGTGCCAGGTGATATGCCTGGTTGTGATAATGACTGTGATTTGCATGGAGAATGTTCTGACTTGGAAGATGATAATGATGATGATTCACGTGGGCTTGCAGAGTGGGCTGCAGAATTCAACATACCACAAACAGCGCTGTCTGCACTTCTTAAAATCCTAAGCAGGAAGGGCCTTGATATCCCAATAGGATATGGAGAAAATCAAATACGGTATCACAATATTTTTGACCAGATACCTCGATATCGAAACCCCAACGATATTGTAGTGTTGACTATTGGTGCTTTCACAAAATATTTACACCATGAGATTTTTGATGAATAATCATCAGTATTGTGGATATAATGACTAAGTGGGTAAAGGCAAATAATAGAACAGTTACAACAGTCTGGTAAGTTCATAAAATGACATCACTTACATCACTTACACCTACTGTAATGCAGCCTTTCAAACCTTATTTCATATCACGATATCCAAAATCTAAGATGATATCTAGTCTCTGTGGCTGGGGGGTCCTACTACCACTTTGGAATCGAAAATGCTCTCATAACCACTAGTCTGTCACAATAGCTCCCTGAGCTTGTTTCTATTATCTCAGTACTGGCCTGTTTTATATTTTACTGTTTTAAATGCCTTCAATAAGTAGACAGTTTAACAGTAGACAGTTTTTTGTTTCAGCTGTGGTGTTCGTATCTATTATGTATTAATCGGAGAAGGTCTGAAGGTCTGTTTAACCGTTATCTCCTTATTTTTCCTTCCTTCCAGGCTAACCGGACCTGTCCTATCTGTCGAGCCGATGCTTCTGAGGTCCAGCGTGATTCTGAGTGACCTCATTTCAACACCCAACATCTGCAATCCCTGACTCCCTTTTGGATGTGTCACTACCCGAGGTGAGTCAAGTGCAGATGTGAGTTGCACGTGCGTCACTTTGCGACTTCACGCAGATCTGTTTTGCTGTTAGCCACAGAATAATGAGATAGGTACATTACATAGCAGTAATTTATAGGTGTGGTAGAGTAGCACAGTTCGGTTCGTATCATGGTTTTAGGGTCACGGTTTTCAGTTCTGTACGGTTCTTGTTGTTTTTTCTTTTAATCTTTAACACTCCAGAAATATACTTCAGCATACTGTATATAGCTTAATTATCCACAATGTAGGATACAGTATTAAATAATTATATAGTTATTAGGGCTGGGCGATTTTTAAAAGAAAATCCCCGATTAAAATAAAAAAGAAAATCCGATTTAAGATTTAAATTGATTCTTCGATTCTTTTTCTCCCCCTACTTAAAACCAATCTGCAGATGACAAAGAAATTGTTCAAAACAAGTTTTATTTTGTTTTGACTCATACACACACACACATGGGGCATATATATATATATATATATATTATTTTTTTTGGGGGCGCTATATATTCAATAAACAACAAAAAAGATGCGTAAGATAAAGCTGTTTTCACACATACAGGTAATTCACTTCTCGTTCCTCGCTAAAAGGTCAAATAATTTTAACGTTATTGCGCAACCTTGCCCCTGTTTTCACCTGTTGCTGAGTAACGTACGTTAACATCCCATGGTCTCTTGAATGTAGCATACCTGAAGCAAGCTCCTTTGTAGCGATAAACAAACGTCGAAGCGGAGCTCCGTGCCACAGAGCGGCGATTACCAGTTGTTTAAGCCGCTACGGACCTCCGTCACAGCTCGGTCGTATCAGCGGCATTTAGGAGATGTGTTGAGCCGCAGAAGAGTTCCTCAACACGGCCTCTGGTGCCCCGCATGGAGCTCCGTCAGGTCAGCACACAGCACCGCGAGCTGCCGGTCATTTCGGCGGAGATTACGGATAAGTAAGTAATGAAACGACTGGTTAAGAAAATAATTAATGTTAGTCCCTGTCGCTTCCATGTTGTTTGTGTCTCTATGGTAAACGCGTGGGGGGAGGGATGAGCCCCGTTCGGAGCTACGGGAGCCCAGAGGGGAGCGTCGGCTGATGTTAAGGAGAAAATCAATTTTTCATTTAAACAAATCCACGTTGACTACACATTCGAGTTAATCGATAAAATCGATTTATCGCCCAGCCCTAATAGTTATATCATGTAGCCTAATCATGCACAAACTGAATTTGACTTGACTTTAAGCACATTATTAAGACCATCTCTGAGGAAGGCTAGCTGAGATTTTGATACAGCAAGAGGGAAGACATTGTCGTGATTTCAACAAGCTTTTCATTTATTTGGCAAAAAAAAGGAGAATGTGTATTGCCATCTACAGGAACTTATGTGCCTTTTTTTTTGCACATGAAGATTGAAATATTACAGAATATCAATTGAAATAACTTGCATTTATCAAACTGCCAACTTCAGGTAGCTCTTTTGAATAAGTCAGAATACGTTAAACATAAAAACAGTTTACATTGTTAGTTCATTTCCTATCCTGGGCTGGGACACACATACGGTTTGATAAAGTACTTATTGGATGTATCCTTGCACTTACACACGACTGTAGCTGTCAGGCCCTCCTGTATAGGCTACGTCTCCTCTCCGTTTTTTCCTGCATCCACCCTGAGCCGCCCCGCCTGCTGCAGAGACCCGACAGGATCTAAACAGCAGTCGCTTCAGCGAGTGAAAAATCGTTCCAGCGTACATTGATGTTAAAATGTCTACAGGTTGGCATGACGGCCTGAAATGTTTTGCGTGGTCTTTCGCTGTACGTTTTGTTGGTAACTTGTTCACACCTCTTCTTTCGCGCGAAAGGGAAACACACTGAGGTCACATACGGGGCACCTGACGGGCACGAGGCCACATTGCGCATGTGTTGAACCGTGTGGCACACGCGCGTTCCGAACCGAGACAAGCGGACCGAACGGTTTGGATGTTTTTTCATGAACCGTACCACCCCTAGTAATTTATTATTTAGCTTAAAGGAACACGCCGACTTATTGGGACTTTAGCTTATTCACCGTAACCCCCAGAGTTAGACAAGTCCATACATACCCTTCTCATCTCCGTGCGTGCTGTAACGCTGTCTGACGGTTCCAGCATTAGCTTAGCCCAGCACAGATCCTGCAGGTAACTGGTTCCAACTAGCCTACTGCTCTACTGCTAAATTGGTGTCCTTAAAGGTTGGACTTTTCCTAGTGTTTTAATTAAGGAATTAAGATCAATTTCCAAAAGATGATTTGTGTATTCCTCTTTTTAGTCAACTTATCATGGGTTCATAAACTTATGAGCACCACTTGTCATTTAACCAATAACGCACATGCAAGTCCAGTTGTTTGCTTTTGGTTGTCTGGTTCAGTGTCTCGTTGAACATAATTACAAACGCATCGCATTCAAGTCTTAAATTGCCCACTGTCGTTTAGCAATCGAAAAAAACTGTAAAGGGGCTTGTTAATCTTCCAGGTTTTGGCTGCCATCTTGTGGCCTGACTTGTCACATTACAATCCCAACCGTGAGAAGAACATGCATTTAAAACGTTTCTCTTGTCTTTTTCTGGTTTTCCTCTTCCTATTGACCCTTTTTCCAGATGCTACAAGCATGTTCAATGCAACATTTGCCGGTGCCCTATGCCTTTCCCTCGCTGCTCCAGTGACCCTCAGTTCCTGCTTCCCCATCCGCAACCTCTCTCACCACCCGCCCCACCTCCCCGCACGCAAGAATACACACACAGAAATTAAAATTGACTGATACTGTTCAACTGCAATTATAATGACTCTATTAGAAACAACAACTTCTGCTAGCCAAGATGTCAATGCTTAATTATAACCAGATGTAATAACAATGAAATAGTCAAAATCTTTGGACAGCCAATTTTCCTAAATGTTTGTTGGTACCACTATACAGGCGTCTTTTCAAACTCTTTCATTCTGTCCAGGGCTCATAAACACACACACACTCACACTCACACACACACACACACACACACACACACACACACACACACACACACACACACACACACACACACACACACACACATATTCACAGCCTGCAGAGAGTGGCAACACCTGCTTGTGAATCGGCGAGGAATAAAGTGGGGATAGGGCTGTGAAAGATGGGACAAAGAAAGGAAAATCTATTTATTCCACCGAGTGTAAAGGCTCCCCCTTTCCTTTCTTTTTTTTACCATAATCGTATATTATGCATCCATGTTGTTATGTTGGACACTTTTTGTTGTTGGTACAATAGCAATTACCTCAGTCCCACTATTTATGTCTTTTCAGAAAATGGCGCGACCAGTATGAGTGCTTATGAATTAATTTTGCTAATCTTTTCCATGCAAGCTGTTGGGTTGTTTTGAATAGTTTTCCTTTTAAACTTTATGAAACTATCAATAAAATGGCATCATAGTAGTTTCATTATGTATTATATCTGTAACCAAAATCGTTTGAAGGCCTGTTATGATGATAATGACATTTTTAACAAACATTTGTACATTTTGTATGAGAGTTATTACTAGTAATACTTTATTAAGTAGTGCAATGTTTTTTTTTTTTAAATCCCTTACCCTGTCTTTTGGATTTCAAAAGCTGGTTCAATAATAAATGTATAACATCTTCTAAAACATTGTGTTTACCAGTTATTTTCTCAACCCCTTCTTTCCTGTATTTCAGCTTTTGAACATTGCATTATTTTCCCACTGAGGCACACGACCGATAAGTGTAATATGTGTTTTTGGGACAGTCCACTTGGTGGCAGTGTAGTTCTGTTATCATGATGCAAATGGCGCAGCACCAGTTCACATGACTTCTGACCCCAGTGACATTTATATTTACCATCATTTGTTAATTTTCTTCTTGCTCTGTTAAATAAGTGCTAGCACTTGTTTATTATACTTGCATAGTTGAAATGTATTTGTGTTAGATTTTAATGCAACACAAGTGATTAAAATCCCCCGAGGAAGGCCGAGGGCCCTGATGCTAGATCGTGCTCATCGAGCTATAAGTGTACAGACACTAGGGACGGATGTTCTCAAGCTATCAAACTGAAAAGAGATTCTTTGTTATAGATACAGTCACTAGAAGGTTTTTATTTATTTTGTTTATACTTTGTGGACATTTCTCACCAAACAATCCAACTGTCTGTTCAAGAGAAATGCCAAAACAATACATTAAAAATGCTTGAGTGCCTGTGTTGTGGTGTGACTTTACATCAAGAAAGTAGTGTAATGTTTATTGACAACATTGTCCAGTTTACAGACACATGCCACTATAGTCACTAGTCTCACAGCAGGACACAACAAGCTGGTGTACCAGTAGCAGGACTAATGGTTTACACGGTGACACTGACTCTCTGCCAGCATGGCTGCAGGATCTCATAATCCGAGGCTACCGACTGGACAACCCCCATCCCAACGAGCGCTGTCCCACCTGGATCACACCAATCGTCAAAAGTCTATCATTTTACACCTGTTTCTATGTGCCACATCCCGTTTGTTGAGTCATGTAGTCGTCTTTGCTACAGTTGACAGACTTTTATGATATTCTGTTGTCTTTTTTAGTTATTTTTTATTTAGAATTCAATTTACAAAAATTCTGTCATCACAGTCCGTAAACATAAAACTATGCATAAATAAGTGCAAATAATATAACATGAAAGTAAGTATGAAAGTAACCATTTAAACAGAAACATATAAAAAGATATGTAAGATAAGTAAAGAAGTGACAGACTTGCAAACTTCATTAATGATAATGACAGCAGGAGTTCTTAATTAAATCATTTTGAGTAGATATCAGTTATTAAAATACCTTTCTTATTTGTTACCAATTTAAGTCCGTTTCAATTTGGAATAGTTTAAAACATGGTGTTGATTTGGAACATGTTGCTTTGTGAATATACCTTACCTAATAAAATAAAGAGATTAACAATATTACATGAATTCCTTAGCCTGGATGCCAGCCGAATTTAGCCCCGCCCACAAAATTCGAGGTCGGGAAGTTCACATTCTGACTAGAATCTGAGTATGACCACGTCAGGCTATGAATTCCTATCTTTTACAGTACATTCAAAATATGTAACAGTATGTTTCCCTTCAAGTGTAATTGTATGTGTTTTTTTTAAATAACATATCATTTTCAAAACTTTTTCCAGAAAGTAATACAGAATGATCAACCACAAAAAAAGATTCTTGTTCTGTCTTACAAAAACTACAATCATTATCAACAGGCACGAATTTTGAGATAAACAGGTTTGTAGGATATACCCTATATTATGCAATATTTTCAAATGTAATTCCCTAACTTTGTTCGTGATACAACATCTAAAAGGAACAAACCACGATCTTTAAATTTATAAAGCATTTTCTAATGTGCTTATTATTACATTTGCTGCTCATAATATCAATACCATTTATAGAGTAAAATTAAAACCAGGAACTTCAATTTTATATGTGTGTGTGTGTATATATATATATAACTTTTCATTAATTCTAATATGCCATTAGATATAGATTTGAAAACTGAGTTATATTCTTTCGTATATTATTAAGTCCATGAACGTATGTTCCATCACCAAGGATTGTGATTGACTTTGAACCAAAACAGGACAGCAGAGACCAGAGAGGCTGGAGCTCAGCCAGCTAGCATTACATAGAAAAACCAAACGTATTAACTAGCTAGCTAACGTTAGGCCATTATACTTTTATCATCTAACGTTACGTTAGCTATATTTGTGAGTATTGCTTTAAATAACAGTTATAGTCTACGTATGAACGTTATCCTTGTTTAACAATTTAACCCTTGTGTTGTCTTCCCGTCAACCTTGAAAAAAACACGTTTTTGACGCCATTTTTTCAGTTTGTTTTTGATTTTTCCAACGTTTTAAATTGTTACATTTTTCTTCAGCGCTTATTTCTACGTCCCATATTTTCTGATATAAAACAAAAACTGAAAACGGGTCAATTTGACCCGAAGTCAACACAAGGGTTAAATTAGCCAAGTAACGTTAGCTACGTTTTCAGCTGTTAAAACAACCAACTGTAGCTAGCTAGCAAAGTGTTTTCTGTAGCTAGCATTAGCTAGCTAGTTAATGTGACTTTGTTTTCTTTTTAGACTGCGTGAAGATGATAGCTCGCACCAGAGCCGGTTGCAGCGCATTCCGGAAGAAGAATACGTTAGCAGCGAACAGCCTTTTCGCTGTTATCATGGGTAAGTGCAGTCTTGTATGAGAGTACAATGAAAGCAATACTTGAGTAAAAGTACAAATAGCTATGCTAGCTATCTTACAAGAAAAAGACTTTGGTAGAAGTTAAAGTCTCCTTTTAGAATAATACTTGAGTCTTAAAGTATCTGATATTTACTGTACTGTACTTAAGTATCAAAAGTAATTTTTCTGATATCGAATGTATTTAACTACTAACTAGAAGTAAAAGTAAAAAATAAAAATAATAATAAAAAAAAAAATTGATTATGAATTTTATGGCCAAAGGTGTGTAACGTTATCTTCATCACCACCACCGTGTTCACCGCTGTCGTCGGGGTGTTCATCTGCTGTTACCATGGCGGCAGAGCCTGCACCAGGCGGTTCCATTATGCCAGAGCCTTTCGCTCTGCATTATGCTTCCTCTTCTTCTTCTTTAGTTTTGACCTATGTTTTTTTATTTTTTTTCGCCGCTTAGCAACAAACAGGCATTACGTCACCAACTGGAATGAGGATGACGTATTGAGGAGGATAGGAGGAGCGTGCATTAACTTCAAGGAGCAATGATTCCCAAACTTGCTTTTTTCCAGTGTAACACATTTTTTCTGATTTTATTTTGTAGTAACAAAGATGCTTAGGGGAAATGTAGTGGAGTTAAAAAGTATAAATTTTATTTAGGAAATGTAGTGGAGTAAAAGTAAAAGTTTCCGGAAATATAATTAACAAAGTAAAGTACAGATATACGTGAAAATTCTACTTAAGTACAGTAACAAAGTATTTGTACTTTGTTACATTACAACACTAGGTAAGTGATGTAAGCTACTGTAATGGTGGACAGCACTATTTTTGTGTTGTGTGCTGAGTTTTGCATCCCTGCAAAAAAGTTGCATTCACTCGGACAGCAACAATTATTTCTGCCAAATCAAATGCATGTCCCGAAAATTGCATCCATCTCACAGGTGGCAATGAAATGCTAACCTGACTCCGCCAGATGGATTGCTTCGCATTTGCTCGGCATATCCATCTGGGAACTTTCCGTTGGAGAACTTTTGGGAAGGGGTGAAAATACTGGTTAGCTGATTGGATGAACCATCTGTCTATCACCTATGTTGGTGATAGACGGGTCAAATCAACCAATCGGATCCACGAAGTGTATGAAAATACAACCACAAACCCGCCCCTGCTGCTGCAGGCAAAGCATAGCTCGTTAGCTCAGCATGCAAGCAACATGTCGGTAAAGGAGATTTGCCGTTTGTGTAACGAGAATTTAGGAATAAAAGGAACCATTTCAGGTTCCCGGACCATATTCCAAAAGAAGGATCCAAGAGAAAAAAAGCATTAGCGAGCGGCTAACAGAATTAGGGCTACCGCTGTCTGAAAATACTGGTTAGCTGTAGAAACCAAAAAGGAAACTCCAAGGCACTCTCTTTCAGGAAAATACAAAGCCTTTATTTATGGCTTAGTCATCATAAATCTTAAAATACTCCGACGAGTTTTGGCATACAAGCCTTCGTCAGGGAGTCAATCAATTTCCCAAACAGGAAGAGACCTTCTTATACACTTTCAAACAGACCTTACTGGTTAGCTAATTGGATAAACCATCTGTCTATCACCACCTAACCCACCTCAAAACCAACGCTGATTGGCCCCGTCGTTTGGCTAACGGCTCCAAATTTTCTCTATCTCAAGATGCCAGACTGATCTGCGAGTGGAAAACTGGAGCTCGCGAGATCAGGACGGTCTCACGAGGCTAATGAAATGCTACTACTGAGTCTAATCAAACATTGATGATTCTAAACGTTCTAAAATTATACACTTCAGATCATTTGTCATCGTAGAAGAACATGACAAAGACATTTATATAGTTTTTAAACAGTATTTTGCGGTATTTTGCCTTAAAATGATTATTTTATCTTGTGGATGCAACTCTCGACAGGAATGCAGAACTTTGCACAACTACAATGCCCAATGTTAAATACTGTATCTATCTAATGCATTTGCTCTAACAGAGACACCACAATATGACCCAATACTTAAATGGTTTAGATTTGGTTTTGAAGATCATGTGCATCCCATAGTCAAGCATTCCTACTACAGATACGAAACTTTGCACATATGACGCAAGCCTGTAAAATTGCTTCATGCAACAATTTTGTTCTAGCTTTTGAATTGTGAGGATTTTATTGCGTGTGCTAAGACACCATATTGCTGGTCATGTGTATTGTTCATCTGGATAAATGTGCCCATTGGACGGCATTGATTGGGAACCTTTATATAAATGTGTGTATGTGCAGACTGGATATGGTTGAGAACAGCATTATACAGAACAAATGTATTTGTGCAATGTGAGGAAGTTTTTCTTTGTGTGTTTGTTTTTTACATTTTGTATCTATCTTGTGGTCTGACATAGAGTATTGCAATGTGAGCGTCTTCGGATACAGAGGACATAAATTCAATATAAAATAGGCCTATAAAACTTTTTGCGCCCATGACAACACAAACAACTAAATATAAATTATGATTTATTATTGTATTTTGTATTGGGTTATATTTAGTTTGACATTTAGTTTAGTTTTGTCATAATGTTATATTATTGTTGTGTTATTTGTCCAACTACAAGGGCACTAAACTTGGGTTGCTTAGCTTCTGTTAGCCTACATTTCTATTCGCAGCGATTTGAAACCCTTTTTCTGTGTTGAAGTTCTAATTGTTACTGTCTCACAGGCATTGTTTTGGGCGTGATTCTGAAGCTCACCGTCACTTTGTCACATTTTGACATGGAGTACATCAGTTTCCCAGGAGAAATACTCGTGCGGTTGTTTCATATGGTTACCATTCCTCTGATTGTATCAAATGTGATACAGGGTAAGCTAAATCATAATACTGATAATTTACATAGCTGACATCGATTTCTTACAATTAGACAGTTAAATGTTTTAAGAAATGACCCTCACAGAGATATAAGATAACCCACCTAAGCGGACTGTGTTGCCCTAACTTTCCCTGACATTACAATGATGTAACGCTCATTAATGATTTTATTGATGCTCTAACCCTCAGCTTATGTTTTTATTTTTTAAATAGGAGTTTGTAGACGGGGTGTTGGCATCTCCAGAAATATCACCTTACGTACAGCAGTATACTTCATCTCAACCACTCTTCTGTCTGTTACTTTAGGTAAGAGAAATACAATACATAGAATATACACTCAGTTGCTAGTTTATTAGGTACACTGAGCTCAAACTGATGCAGTAAATCCTACCTTCATGAAGGTTATGAAGTTCAGTTTTTGTTGAAACTATTTTTAAGAGGAGTTGCTGTATGATCATTTTAAATGATGTAGTTTGTGTTGATGGCAAAATAATAGAAATGCCTGTCAGCATATAATTCAACAGCTCCACCTTACAACATTATAAACTTAATGAATGTAGGGTTTATTGTAGGACTGTTGTATTAGACTGCAATTAGTATTAGCAACAAGTATGACCGGAAGAATCTTTTTATCCTCTTAAGTATCAATCATATCATTTACATTTTCTATATTAAATCAGCAGTACACTAGCCTGACATGGGAACTCACCATTGGCAGGCTCAATCCGAGGGGCGGGATAAACGGTTGTCTTTCAAATTCAAACCGTGGAACGGTACTTCCTCCACAGCAATCCTGCCACAACCGGTCCCAAAATGTCCCATTTAGATAGTAAATGCCGTAAAAATTCTTTGTATATCTTTACTATTATTCCCCGAAAAGAACCAAGCAAGCCTGCCTAGTTACACGATCCAAATTTTCTTCAACACTTAACATTTTCAGTGTGTAGCTTGCTAGCTCAAAGTTGTAAGCAAAGTTGTTGTTTTCCCGAAACAAGTTCAGTTTTCCGAGGCGAGGGACTTCCGCAGAACATCCGACGGTTGCTGCTGTGTTTTTGCTTCCTATGTTCACCCCTGGATTATGTGCTGTAGGATTAACACTGATACTGTTGGTCAAGCCTGGGGTCCCTCGCAGTGGTCGTGTGACAGATAATGATGATGATCATCATGCCTTCTCCGAAGTCGATGCCTTGTTGGATCTAATAAGGTGAGAAGAAACTTCTGTTTCTTTGCATTTCTTTTCAGATGTGTCAACATTTACGAGTTGACTGAATAGTTTTATTTATCCGTTTTATGACGGTAGATGTGTGTGTGTTTTTTCTTTACTCTTTATAGAAACATGGTGCCAAAAAATCTGGTTCAGGCGACTTTTCAACAGGTATGTTTTATCACTCGGGTATGGGATATACGGCCCATGAAGGAGCCCATGAAGTGTAATTTATGATGTGATGTTTTTCTAAATCTTTAGTACAAGACTCAGAAGGTGGTGCTTACAATTGATGAATTCAATGAAACTTCTGGCCAGGAAATGGTAAACACCTTTCCCAATCGTGTCACTATAAAAATGTCTTTTTTTGAAGTTTACATTGATCATTGTCGATAGCTGAAGTTACCATCAGACCATTCTCACTCCAGTTTCACACAACCAGTTTCTCATCTTGTTTCAGACAAGGGAAGCAGTGCGTCTAGTGGGTAAACATGTTGAGGGACTCAACGCTCTGGGCCTTATTGTCTGCTCTGTTATTTTTGGACTGGCCCTCAGGTCATTGGGAGAAGAAGGGCAACTCTTTTTGGACGTCAATACCGCAGTTCACGATGCCATTAAACATTTGGTTCACATTATAATTGGGTAAGATGAAACAGCACGCATGTTCTGGAAGAAAACCTCTGCAAATTCAATACAATATTCAAATGTCAAATATAGTATGCAATGTATACTACCGTATTGGTCCGAATATAAGAAATTTTTTTTCCCCCCTGTTAATATGTATGAAAACGTGGGTTTGTCTTATATTTGGGGATCTAGACTTTTTTCTATGTTAATACACCCACAACAACAGATGTTCGCCAACAACACGAAACGAGTAAAATGCGTGTTGCCCCCCTAACTGAAGCGAGTCACCGTCCCTCACAGCTAGCTAGTGCCAGGGCCTGAAACATGGAGAGACACAGCGATCGTCTCGAACAAAGTCTCAGCTGGACATAAGCCAGCTGATGGTCACTCTGTGACTCAGCTGTTCAAATTGCAGAGGCTGGTTTTAGAATGTAAGGGACATCACCTGTTTCAACAGCCAATAGAGAAGTCCGCTGGTAAAGTCAGCTATAAACTATAGAAATGAAATGGACCATAATCCATGGTATTTTAATATTACAAACAGCTGGTGGAAATGGCAGTTTTAGACGGAGCCTCAATGGCCGCCCAAAAGCACGGTAACGTTATGTGGTCAAGCCAGATAGAAAGAGACTGAAGAGAGAGACAGCGCCCAGCGGCATCAGAACAAAGCAGTGAATCAGAGAAATAAAACATGTTTTCGACGATTCATCACTAGACGTGTAACTGTAGCAAGCATCTCACTATCACTAACGTTATCCACATTCATATTTAGACGCAACAAATGATATATCCAGCTACAAAAAAGCCTAAAAGTTGGAAGTTAGAACGGAAGTACAACGAGGCGTTGTCATGGAGATGATACTTCGTCTAAAGATGCAAACAACCAGAGAAAATCTTACCATGGTCCTCAAAGCGGCCGCTTCCAAGAGATTGACATTTCTGTTTAATGTTAGGCTGCTTTAAAGTGCTCATGTTATGCTATTTGGCTTTTTCCCTTTCCTTTATTGTGTTATATATCTTTTTTTGTGCACGTTATAGGTTTACAAAGTGAAAAAGCCCAAAGTCCACCCCAAAGGGACTTACCATCTCAGAAAACACTGTTCACAAACTGCTCCAAACAGCTCTATTGTAGTCCAGCAAAAATGTGGTGTTTTTTTGAAAATTAAACCATGTAAACCTATTCTGATATAATCTCTAAATACAATTATGAACCTGAAAATGAGCACTTTAAAAATGAGGGATTTAATCCCCCATGAGGGATTAAAAAAAGTTATTCTTCTTTCCATTAAAGGGGTGACAGAATGCAAAACCGATTTTACCCTGTCATAGTAGAGTAACGACAGTTCGGTGGGTAAATAGGACATACATAGAAGCTCAAAATTCCGTTGACACCCCTTTACTATGAAAATCTCATATTTTGAAACTGCCGCTGAATCTCAACAAAGCTGGAAGTTGACGTCAACATCCCAGGACCTGTACCTTTGTCACGCCCATGGGTGTATTAAGAGAATGGTCACGCCCCAACATTTACATAGACTACACAACTGACCTGAGATCAGGTAGTCTTCTGAATTTAGGTTGTGCAGATCTCTGCTATTCAATTACAAAATTCACTTCTGAAATTTTTTTATGCGAGAAATCAACTATTTAAAGCTCAAATATGGGCCGTTTTACGAAAATGGATGTCTAATTGCAAATTTTGTCCGACTGTGTGTCGAAGTTGCGGCCGGTGCTGCCTGGGTTGCTACATCGCCGCCCTGCCTGTCCTCCTTCACAGACCCCGGCCTGCTGTGAGCTCGATTGAGCTCCATCACAGCCAGCAGCCCACGGTGCTCAATACCCGCGCAAACTCACCCTTTCTGGGTGACTGGACTACCAAAAGCCACTGCCCTGACAGAGCTCCAGGGCCTGCAGCTCGCCTCTTCCTGCTAAATGGCCGGTGTGTGACTGAGAACGCGGTCTGCGAGCTTGTTACGCCCGCAATCTCTTACCGCGGGTTCCAGTCAATCTTATAATGAATGTGTGTGTTGAGCAGAGGTGTCAAAAGTATTCACATTCATTACTGAAGTAGAAGTATAGATACTAGGGTTTGAAAAGAAAGTATCAACTCAAGCTTTTTACTGTAAAAGTAAAAGTGTAAAAGTACTGGTTTCAAAACTACTTAAAGTATAAAAGTAAAAGTAATGTATGGGAGAAAAAATGCCATTAAGGACAAAACCCCACCTCCACAAAAAACATTTTTCTAAAGGCCATAATGACTATAATGTTATATTAAAATCATACCTACAACTCAGAAGGGCTGAAAAAGGTGACACATCGCTCCTCTTCTCGTCTCTTCTCTCTCTCTCTCTCTCTCTCTCTCTCTCTCTCTCTCTCTCTCTCTCTCTCTCTCTCTCTGTCTCTCTCTCAAGGAGCACCTTGTTCAGTTGTATTTTTCTGTTCAAAAATATAAAACAATAAAAAGTTGATCTAAAAAAAAAAAAGGAGCACAAGGCAACATTAAAGAACGGCTTGTGCATTGCTAAAGCCACAGGGTCAAAATTAAATGATTTATTAAAAATGTAATAACAATAACCTTTTTTCAGGCTGAGTCTGTCTTTTTCACACAACGGCAGCTACAGTCTGGTATTACAATCCTCTACAGTGAAATACAGACACGCTTTTACACTGTTTATGTGTGTACACCAGCTGCTAGCTAACGGTAGGCTAACGTTACCTGCTGTCGAGTGTAGTGTTAACTAGCTAGCGTCCCGTGCGGCGATGTTTCAGTTGACTCTAACGTCCGTTTTCGGAGCATCAGAGAGAAGTGCAGGCATTTCAGTGGCACCTAATTAGGTACCAAATTCCACGTTGCTATTCGGTCTGGTAGATAACGGTCGTTAAGGCACCTGAAACGTATTAGCACCGGGTCTGTGCAGGTGCGATGGATCGCGTACAAACCAATAGGGTGTCGGAATGGTACAGTACAGGCCAAAAGTTTGGACACACCTTCTCATTCAATGCGTTTTCTTTATTTTCATGACTATTTACATTGTAGATTCTCACTGAAGGCATCAAAACTATGAATGAACACATATGGAATTATGTACTTAACAAAAAAAGTGTGAAATAACTGAAAACATGTCTTATATTTTAGATTCTTCAAAGTAGCCACCCTTTGATATGATTACTGCTTTGCACACTCTTGGCAGTCTCTTGATGAGCTTCAAGAGGTAGTCACCTGAAATGGTTTTCCAACAGTCTTGAAGGAGTTCTCAGGGATGCTTAGCACTTGTTGGCCCTTTTGCCTTTACTCTGTGGTCCAGCTCACCCCAAACCATCTCGATTGGGTTCAGGTCCGGTGACTGTGGAGGCCTGTGACTCTTGGTTAGAGGTCGACCGATTCATCGGTTTTGCCGATTAATCGGCACCGATAGTTGATTGGTGGAACTATTGTTATCGGCAAAAATCCATGCCGATAGTTTTTCCTGGTTGCGTCCGTTGCTGAGCCCGCGGTGAGCTGGAGTCCATCAATGAGAGCTAGCTAGCCTCCAAACGAGACCTCTTAAATTCACAAAAATGCATTAAATTGAAATCCGAAATGGGACAAGTGTTAGCTAAGATTTGTAAGACCTTGGGGAACCTGTAATATACATGCCGTGACGAAATTCAAACTGTAAATATACTATAGTTATGCCGAAAGTGTAGCTGGCTAGCTGCAATATTTTCCCATTGTATTGAATGGGACACATAGCTAGCTAGCTGCTCCTCCTAACAAGACCCCTGACGTTCACAAAAATGCCTTAAATTGACCAACCAGTCAGCGCGCAGCTCATCTAAATATTCATGAGCATACCATATTTAGAAGAAAAGCTTTTGTTACAAATAGGGCCAAAACACAGGGATGCATAAGGGCCAATAAAATATCAAACAGGCCATTTTCAGCCCAACCAATGTTACATACCCCATTAGGAGACCATAAGGAACAGTGTGAAATACCCTATATAATCATTCTATCACCCCTTTAACAAGTCTCTAAAGTATTCCCATAATTTTGTTTTTTTCTCCAGCTTCTTGCCAATAGGATTGTTCTTCATGACTGCAGGCTATGTTATTGAGCTTTGGGACAAATACGAGACTGTCTTCGGCCTTTTAATGTTCATAGCTGCGGTTGTTGGCGGGTATGTTCTCTTTCATACTTTTAGCACTTTTACATTATAAATAAATGGTATTTGCTGTTGTCAGTAATTTTTTTTGGTATGCTCAGTATCCACTAAGTATTTTTTGCTCTTTTTAAGGCACATCTTCCACGGAGCAGTAGTCCTACCGCTGATCTATCTCGTGATTGTGAGACGGAACCCCTTTCTTATCATCAAGGGCATTTATCCTGCTTTAAAGGAGTCATTCCTTATCTCGCGCAGGTAAGAGAAGTAAAATTTGAACCAACAAGAGGATTTAAATTAATAGCTAGATAATTTATAGATATTTAGGAACTAACAACAGGGTGCACTTTGTCTCCAAGTCATTCCTACGTGCAGACTTTCCGATGTTGTGAGGACGTAATCATGATGGACAAAAGAATCACTCGCTTCATGCTGCCGATTGGGCATAGTATCAACATGGACGGAACAGCCCTTTATGAAGTAGCGGCAGCAGTTTTCATCGCCCAACTCAACAACATGCAACTGAGCTGGAGCCAGATAATTACCCTTGCGTAAGTCACAATCAAATATTATTTCTCACTTTCTTGTTGTTAAGAGCTGGGAATAAATCATATGCTATAAGTAACACACTAACTACTGTATATTAAAATTATGCATGGCACAATCATTCTAGTATGTTGTTCTTTCCATATTGTAAAAGAATGGTTTCAGTGGATCAGCCAGTTGACTACTGGCATACAGTAATGAGTCGCCAGTGTAGAGGAAGTAGCTGATCCAACATCTCCAACTGATCGGTAGCTGGATAGTGCTGGTCTCGAGCTGCCATGACATGTTATTATTACGGGTCCAAGCCCGAGTCTGCAAGAACCGGCGGTAGCGAAGCTACGCCGTTCGCACAGCAGGGCTGTGGAACCCTATTGTTTTTTCTAAGGATTAATTTTCATCTTCATTTTTATTTTTCTTCTCCGCCTAAAACTCCGACTGCAGCATAAACTGTACATGGTGGGGGGTTGCCATTTTCAAGACTGGTTTGAAACTCCGTAAGGACCTCAGGCGCAACAATTGACCCACTTCCACCACTAGGTGGCACTATAGCAGAAAAAACGCGTTTGGCCCCATAACTCCCACACCGTACACCGGACATTCAAAAACCATACATCTACGCTTTTCCTGGATCCAACTGAATCACGTGATATAGGCCAAGCCCATTTTCACCTAGACTTTTATGACAGATCTGCACGAAACTTGGACCGTAGCATCTCCAGACCAACCTGACAAAAAGTTTGATGGATACCATCTAGGGACACTCCTGAGGCAAACTCTAGAGTGGGGTACTGAGACGTCAAAGTGGGCGTGGCCTATGGGACCCAAGTCTAGATTCACCACTTACATTAATGTGAACAACTTTAAATTTACAGGGTAGATGGACAATGGGTTGTGGACCACACCTACCAAAAATGACATATGTGGACCACTAGGTGGTGCTATAATGATTTTTTGCCTTTAACTCCCACATTACACATTGCACATTAGAAAACTGTACAGTACAGGCCAAAAGTTTGGACACACCTTCTCATTCAATGCGTTTCTTTTATTTTCATGACTATTTACATTTTCACTGAAGGCATCAAAACTATGAATGAACACGTGGAATTATGTACTTAAGAAAAAAGTGTAAAATAACTGAAAACATGTCTTATATTCTAGTTTCTTCAAAGTAGCCAACCTTTGCTCTGATTATCGCTCTCTTGGCATTCTCTTGATGAGCTTCAAGAGTTAGTCACCTGAAATGGTCTTGAAGGAGTTACCAGAGATGCTTAGCTCTTGTTGGCCCTTTTTCCTTCACTCTGCGCTCCAGCTCACCCCAAACCATCTCGATTGGGTTCAGGTCCGGTGACTGTGGAGGCCAGGTCATCTGGCGCAGCACTTCATCACTCTCCTTCTTGGTCAAATTGCCCTTGCACAGCCTGGAGGTGTGTTTGGGGTCATTGTCCTGTTGAAAAATAAATGATGGTCCAACTAAACGCAAACCGGATGGGATGGCATGTCACTGCAGGAATTTGTGGTAGCCATGCTGGTTCAGTATGCCTTCAATTTTGATTAAATCCCAAACAGTGTCACCAGCAAAGCACCCCCACACCATCACACCTCCTCCTCCATGCTTCACGGTGGGAACCAGGCATGTAGATTCCATCTGTTCACCTTTTCTGCGTCGCACAAAGACACAGCGGTTGGAACCAAAGATCTCAAATTTGGACTCATCAGACCAAAGCACAGATATCCACTAGTCTAATGTCCATTCCTTGTGTTTCTTGGCCCAAACAAATCTCTTCTGCTTGTTGCCTCTCCTTAGCAGTGGTTTCCTAGCAGCTACTTGACCATGAAGGCCTGATTCGCGCAGTCTCCTCTTAACAGTTGTTCTAGAGATGTGTCTGCTGCTAGAACTCTGTGTGGCATTCATCTGGTCTCTAATCTGAGCTGCTGTTTGCTTGCGATTTCTAAGGCTGGTGACTCGGATGAACTTATTCTCAGCAGCAGAGGTGACTCTTGGTCTTCCTTTCCTGGGGTGGTCCTCATGTGAGCCAGTTTCGTTGTAGCGCTTGATGGTTTTTGCGACTGCACTTGGGGACACATTCACAGTTTTTGCAATTTTCCGGACTGACTGACCTTCATTTGTTAAAGTAATGATGGCCACTCATTTCTCTTTACTTAGCTGATTGGTTCTTGCCATAATATGAATTCTAACAGTTGTCCAATAGGGCTGTCGGCTGTGTATCAACCTGACTTCTGCACAACACAACTGATGGTCCCAACCCCATTAATAAGGGAAAAAAATTCCACTAATTAACCCTGACAAGGCACACCTGTGAAGTGGAAACCATTTCAGGTGACTACCTCATGAAGCTCATTGAGAGAACACCAAGGGTTTGCAGCGCTATCAAAAAAGCAAAGGGTGGCTACTTTGAGGAATATAAAATATAAGACATGTTTTCAGTTATTTCACACTTTTTTGTTAAGTACATAATTCCATATGTGTTCATTCATAGTTTTGATGCCTTCAGTGAGAATCTACAATGTAAATAGTCATGAAAATAAAGAAAACGCATTGAATGAGACGGTGTGTCCAAACTTTTGGCCTGTACTGTACATCCACGTGTTCCTTGAATCAAGCTGAATCACATGATATAGGCCACGCCCATTTCTGCTTAAAATCTTTTTTCTTTTTTCAGTTATTTCACACTTTTTTGTTAAGTACATAATTCCATATGTGTTCATTCATAGTTTTGATGCCTTCAGTGAGAATCTACAATGTAAATAGTCATGAAAATAAAGAAAACGCATTGAATGAGACGGTGTGTCCAAACTTTTGGCCTGTACTGTACATCCACGTGTTCCTTGAATCAAGCTGAATCACATGATATAGGCCACGCCCATTTCTGCTTAAAATCTTTTTTGCAATATCACGCAATGCGCAAAACCAACTTTTTCGAACTCGTCCTAGGCCGTGCCACCGATCAGCACAAAACCTGGTAGGTAGCATCTCCAGATGGACCTGACCAAAAGTTACTCAAAGAATTTTGATATGTTAAAGTATGCACATTTGACAACCAAACTTATTTTCCTAGCTAGCTACCACACACATATATCATATTTCGGCCAAATGAAATGTTATCAGCAAATGACTTGGCAAAGATCGGCCATTAGGGGGAGCTATAATCAACGTAGATGAGTTTTGGCCCTTTTACTCAATCTATGTTAATGGCATATTTGCAATGTATATGTACCACAGACCTTGCAGCTCACACTTCTCAATATTTGCTGATGTTTGCCTCTTACCGTTACGTTTTGGTTTTTGCCTTCGCATGCTCCCCGTTTTTTTACACTAAACAAACTTCTTAACCCACCTGACAAAATTTCGACAACCTTCACAGTGGACAAATTCAACTCTTTTCTCTCACTTTTTCAATCCAAAATCAACACCATTCATAGGTGCCGATACCGTGCAATTAAACATTGCAGTTGGTGCTAAGTGGAGCGTCTGTCATAGTGTGATTGGTTATGTTGGTGTCATTGATTTTTAATTTCCCACGAAGCTGCTTGCGTTTACGAATAAGTTAAACTTTTCATCTCCAATCCTATCTGTATTTGTGATGTGAAGTGGCGCTGTCCTGAGTTAAAATCCTACTTTACGGCTAAATTATCAAGTTAATAGGCGTGTGTGTTCGTGTCGGACGCTGTCCATTTCCTAAGGTTCTGAAATGCAAACAATTTTTGACTACTTTTTTTTTTAAAGGTTGTGTGCCTGTGAGCACCCATGGAGGAAAACATAAATTGGCGCCTATGACACCATTTACAACAACCTGACCACCTCCCCTGCTCTTTCAACCACCACACCTGCCTCCTAGGGGTGGGGGAAAAAATCGATACAGCATAGTATCGCGATATTTTTCGTGGCAATACTGTATCGATACACAGACACCAAGTATCGATCTTTTATGACATATGTGTTGGTCAGTTTGTCTGCTTGACAATCACATTTTGCAGCAATAAAATTGAAGTGAGATGAACAAACACAGAAATGGATCTTTTTAGATAAAGCAGATGTTGACAAAATTGGTCTTTCAGTACATCATTTGAAATTGGGAAAAATCTGAAGTTGGAAAAAAGGTAATACATTGCAATATATCGCAGAATATTGCAATATGTTTAAAATCGCAATAATATTGTATCGTGACATAAGTATCGGTATTATATCGTATCGCGAGGCCTTTGGTGATTCCCACCCCTACTGCCTCCCCCCTCCGGCCCTCTCAGTCACTCTCTCATTTCTCTCTGCTGTCCCTTGTGGTCAGGGGGGTTAAAAGTTTGTTTATTGTAGAGAATTGTTAAAGGTAATCTGTATATGCATGGAGATGAACTGTTAACCACTACATTTGCAATGGCAGAGTACCGCAGACCTTGTGCATCAAACCATCGGAGGCTTGAGCCCCGTCATAACTGCTTGCAGTTCTAGTTTATTATTACACTTTATTATTTTGCCTTAATTGGTTGTGCAGCAAAACATTTACAGAAGCACACAGCTGCATAGTATTAGCTGTGGCTGTGAGTGGTGCTTAGAGTTTAGATTCTCGGGCCGTTATTTTCCGCCACTATCCTCGGGCCGGGCCGGACCCTTGATTAATCGATTCTTTTTTATTTAATTTTTTTTTAAAGCCTAATTGGGTGGGGAGAAAGCTATGCCATAATCAGAAATATTATAAATATATATAGGCTATATAAAAGTAAGAAATGTGTACAAAAGTTAGGCTGCAGTTACAAAATGCAACACGTGTCATGCGCGGAGTCTCCCCTCTTCTTGCACGCATCACACCGGGCCTGCTGTGCTGAATAAACAAACAGCGCAGTTTACATGCTTTATCCTTGTTGCATTATTCTAAACAGATTTCTGAAATTCAAACAACTCGGAATTGAAGTTGAGAACGTCAGTTATAACGGCCCACGTGTTAAAAAAGTGTTGGGTTGAAATCGGGCTCGGGCTCATAATTACAGTTAATGTGTCGGGCCGGGCCGGGCTCAGACACAACATGCTCGGGCTTGATTTTTTTGGGCCGATCTAAGCTCTAGTGGTGCTGCATTGGTGTCTGATGGTTGCTTTTTCACTCCGCTCAGCTGACAGTAGCTTGTTAATGATTATCTCTCGCATTTGCTCTTCTACACTGCTTTTTTGTTACCTTTGTGGATACTGTAAGTCCGTAGATCCCTCGCTGCACTCACAACACAGCCTTGTTGCTCTGTTTGTGTTGTAGGACTGTGGTTCATTTGTAGGAACACCAAAACACACAAAGTCTTTTGGCATTTTCACACCTGCCTTGTTTATTTCGGTTGAACTGATCCCTGGAGTTTTACCCCCTTGGTTTAGTTCGTTTGGGCAGGTGTGGACCAAAACAACCGGACCAAAGCCTGTGGGGCTACAAACGAACTCTGATACACTTCGGTACGGTTTGTTTGTGGTGAGAAGGCGATCAGACCCAACTAACAGGTGTATTCTGCAAGTTTAAAGCGCCCATATAATGCTCATTTTCAGGTTCATAACTGTATTTTAAGGTTGTACCAGAATAGGTTTAAAAGGTTTAATTTTCAAAAAACACCATATTTTTGTTGTACTGCACAGCTCTCTCTCTCGCTGCAGATCCTCTTTTCACCTGGTTTCTGATTTAGCTACAGAGTGAGACCTCTTTTCATCTTCTTCTTCTGTACTATCTTTGATTGCACTCACACATGCGCAATAGCTCAGATGTAGAACATTTTAGCTAGCTAACTCATAAAAGACCGTAAAAGAGAGCCTGTTTCTCCAACTTTGGTCAGTTACAAGGCAGGATTATCTGGGAGACTTCTTCTAAACGAGGGCGCACATGGAAGTAGTTCTTTTGTAGATTATGGTGAACTTGTGTGTGTTGTAGCAGTGCTTTGCTATTGAGAACGATGTAGCATGCTAGCGTTAGCATTAGCGTTAGCATGCTACGAGCTAACGGTTGTGGTTAGCCGGCTCATTTCGGACTGTGATGTCACAGTGCAGAGCGGAGTCTTGGCGAGCAGAGCAGATGTAGTAACGCTGCTCGTGAAGCAATGTCTGGAAAATTATTTCAATGAAATGAGCTGGTTCGACCATTGAGATAAGAGAGAGAAATATGCGCCAGGACCTTCTTCCTGTATTAAATTTCTTGCTCCCACCCCAGACCAAGGTTATTATAGTTTTGCATTTTTCATTAGTTTTTATTTTTATTTCGTTTTGACTTTTTGTTTTCAAATTCAGTTTAGTTTGAATTAGTTTTTAAAGCGGGTTTGCTAGTTTAGTTTAGTTTTTTATTTTTTGAAAATGCTTAGTTTTAGTTTAGTTTTTATTAGTTTTAGTCTTTTTTTGTAATATGGGTTATTTGTCAGAAAAAGTATTGTGTAATAATAACTCAACAATAACATCATACAATTTTAGAAATATGTATTCAACAATAACACTGTACATAGTCTAAACAAGACGCTGCAGTAAGTGCAAAATGTGTAAGTGACGTGTTCCAGGAAAAAAAACTAAATAGCCAACAGACTAAAGAAGACAGATATGAACAGGTGTTTTGAACTTTGGTTTGAGTGGCAAACTTTTGAGGTCAATTGACTCACACAGTTGTGTAGCTAGACATTCCAGTATCAATACACATACCCACGCTTACTCACGCTTTTAGTGTTCATGCGTATTTACTAACCAGCAGCTATCAGGTCGCCTGTTAAAGCCCTTCTATAGTGTTCTCTGTCCTGCGGTTGTCTCCGTAATGCAGCCTGGCCCTGTACCCATACATCCATGCCCTGTACTCATACATCCATGCCTGTAACGTTACCGGGGTTAGCTTCTGTTTCAAGAACAGGGGGGTTTGTGTTTTCCTTTACCGTGTTAAAGGAACACGCCGACTTATTGGGAATTTAGCTTATTCACCGTAACCCCCAGAGTAAGACAAGTCGATACATACCCTTCTCATCTCCGTACGTGCTGTAACGCTGTCTGACGGCTCCAGCATTAGCTTAGCCCAGCACAGATCCTGCAGGTAACTGGTTCCAACTAGCCTACTGCTCCAAATTGTGACAAAAGTGACAAAATAACGCCAACATGTTCCTATTTACATGTTGTGATTTGTATAGTCTGGCGTGTACAAAAAAAGGTAACATGAGACACAGCCATCTTCTAACAGTAAACAAACCGGGAACTATATTCTCAGACAGGCTTGCTGCGAGCATATCACTCCGCCCAAGTACTATATTCTTCCGCCTGAGAATATAGTTCCCCGTTTGTTTACAGTTAGAAGACGGCTGTGTCTCATGTTATGTTTTTTGTACACGCTGTGACTCTATAAATCACAACATGTAAATAGGAACATGTTGGTGTTATTTTGTCACTTATTCGGAGCAGTATGATTACTGGAACCATTCACCTGCATGTTCTGTGCTGGCCTGATGCCGCTGGAGCCGTCAGACAGCATTACAGCACGCACGGAGATGAGAAGGGTATGTATCGATTTGGTCTAACTCTGGGGGTTACGGTGAATAAGCTAAATTCCCAATAAGTCGGCGTGTTCCTTTAAGGTAAGCTAGGTTAGCCTCCTTGTGCACGCTTCTCAAATGTACTTTCAAATTCGTGGGATTTTTCCCTTTAATTAAATGTCCACTTATTTTACCTACCATCATAGCGGTACTGAAAGTCAGAAGAAAGCGAGTCCTATTTGATTATGACTGTGTCAGATGAAAGCAACTGCCTCGCAGTGGAAGGTGGTAAAATAAGTGGACAATTAATTAGAGGGGAAAATCCCACGAATTTGAAAATACATTTGAGAAGCGTGCACAAGGAGGCTAACCTAGCTTACCTTAAAGGAACACGCCGACTTATTGGGAATTTAGCTTATTCACCGTAACCCCCAGAGTTAGACAAATCGATAAATACCCTTCTCATCTCCGTGCGTGCTGTAATGCTGTCTGACGGCTCCAGCATTAGCTTAGCCCAGCACAGATCCTGCAGGTAACTGGTTCCAACTAGCCTACTGCTCCAAATTGTGACAAAAGTGACAAAATAACGCCAACATGTTCCTATTTACATGTTGTGTAAATCTGGGGAAGAAGGTTATAAATAAACACACAAACATTGAGGAAGATGACACAGGACAATCTTTACAAGTATGTGATAGACAGCATGAAAAAAGTATACATTATAGGTTCTTTAAGAGCTGGTGAATTACTTCTTGAACAGTCCACTCTGGTGATCACTGACTCTGTTTCCTCTGCAGTGCGACAGTATCAGTGTCCAGTGTTGGAGAAGCAGGGATCCCAGCCACAGGAACAGCCACCACCCTCTTCATTTTGACAGTCATTGGGATTCCTGTGAAGGACGTGTCTCTTTTGGTGGTTTTAGAATGGCTGCTGTAAGTTTTGCAGGGATTACTACACCTGATCGAAAAGCACAGTGTGAAGACGCACATATCCCCTACTCTGTGGTCTGTGTCTTTCAGAGATCGCGGCAACACTGTTGTCAACGTCCTGGGAGACTGCATTGGCGTGGCGATTGTTGAACATTTGTCAAGAAAGGAACTGGAAGAAATGGACTCATGGCAGGACACGGGAAGGTGAAACAGACACATGAACAAGACACATTGTTTATAGTAGCAGATTGTCAGAGTATGTGAGTAGAATGAAGCAGCAGACGTTTCTGCTCCTTGCTCACAGCTGCCTTCAATCATTTACGTAATACTTTGATTTACATCCATATGTCATTTAGGGATTCTTGACGCTAATAGTGCGGAGCCCCCAGTTCCCCGGACACCAGGAAGTTGACAGAAAGTTAACTGCTCCTCTTTCTAAAAGGCATCATCTGGAACAACAAGGAATTTAAGTCAAGACATGTCTAATAACCTTATTGGATCACGGCAATGCAGTCAATAAAAACATTCGTATTAATCAAAGATATCCTCAACAATATTACATTAAAGGTCCTATGACATGCTGCTTTTTGGATGCTTCTATATAGGTCCCCTAATACTGTATCTGAAGTCTCTTTTATATAGAACTTAGTGGTCCCCTAATACTGTATCTGAAGTCTCTTTTATATAGACCTTAGTGGTCCCCTAATACTGTATCTGAAGTCTCTTTTATATAGACCTTAGTGGTCCCCTAATACTGTATCTGAAGTCTCTTTTATATAGACCTTAGTGGTCCCCTAATACTGTATCTGAAGTCTCTTTTATATAGACCTTAGTGGTCCCCTAATACTGTATCTGAAGTCTCTTTTATATAGAACTTAGTGGTCCCCTAATACTGTATCTGAAGTCTCTTTTATATAGGCCTTAGTGGTCTCCTAATACTGTATCTGAAGGCTCTTTTATATAGACCTTAGTGGTCCCCTAATACTGTATCTGAAGTCTCTTTTATATAGACCTTAGTGGTCCCCTAATACTGTATCTGAAGTCTCTTTTATATATAACTTAGTGGTTCCCTAATACTGTATCTGAAGGCTCTTTTATATAGACCTTAGTGGTCCCCTAATACTGTATCTGAAGTCTCTTTTATAAAGGCCTTAGTGGTCCCCTGATACTGTATCTGAAGTCTATTTTATATAGAACTTAGTGGTCCCCTAATACTGAATCTGAAGTCTGCCGTGGGACCTTTAATGCCATCTTACATCAATTATAATAATTACATCAAATAGATAACTCCCTCCTCCAAGGCAAAATGTCTGGTGTCTCTCAAATGATGCCCAGTTTGTCTGGCAAACTCCTAAGACTACAAAGAGACAGTGTTTAAGTTACATAATTTACCCTGACAAAAACATTGTTTTATACTGAGTAGCACAACACTTGAGAAAGTCACTCTCTCAAATGTAAATAAGTTCATCAACAAATGTCTCAATACAACCAATTCATGTCAATAAGGAACTATTTAGAAATGAAAAACATGAAAATGTAAATCCCTTCCAGCATCTTATTGACCACCCAAACACTTGTGTCTATCTGGTCACAGCGTTCTCTTAAGATTTTATGTCATATCTCATCTAGTATTTGCACAACACACAATACACAAAAACATTTTGGCATGGTCATCATCAGGTAAACATTGAAAGTATTCTTCCATTGCAATCACAGACTGCAAGCCGCCTTAAAGCAACACCAAAGATTCTTTTGTACCTTAAAATAATGTTTCCAAAATCGTTTCAGTGGTTCATCCACTCGTAACTTCTGCATTTGTACCTTAAAATAATGTTTCCAAAATCGTTTCAGTGGTTCATCAACTCGTAACTTCTGCATTTGCTTTGCTGCCCTCTATCGGCTATAACCGCACTATGCAAGTTTGCCAGATTGGGGAGTGGAGCTGTAATTTGAATGAGACAGCGGTAATGGACAATTACGCTTCCAACCTGTAGGGGGACCGTAGAGGAAAAGTGCTTTGGTGTTGCTTTAAACATAGCAAATTCATATGCACTTTTAAACAACCTACCACTGTGACTGTTTAAGGACATGACCAGCTCTGGCACGTGGGGTAGGTTACTGTCCTCTGCAGTCCCACTGTCATCTCATTTATGTTCCATTAAATTCCATTATGTCCCCATTCCCGAGGCTCAGGTGAAGGAAAAGGACAGCCGATGATTTTACAATCGGCCTTCATCTCTTGGTCATTGAAGAAGATGGAGTGTTATTCGATCTTAAGTAGCACACTGCTTCACCATACACACAGCCCTCTGATGCAATATAGACAGTCTTGTAGGATGCGGAGGATGTGTTTGTGCATCAATGGGTTGGTGATTTTGGTCACAGTTGCAATTGAAGGAATATTTTACTGTTATTTTTTGGGACTTCCAGTCTTTGCTCAACGTTCACGTAACTAGATTACCAGCCGGTCAAAGTGGACCGGTCCGGGGCCCCAGGAAACGGTTCTACCAGCTCTCTGTAAGTTCAAAATTACATTTATAGTTCTAACAAGTGGAGATTTAACACATCACAGAATTAAACTTATTAACTTACTAATCTTATTACACTATTTACACCGAGTAACTGCAAGGTGTAACTGAACCAAGTGACAAAGCTGACGTTAGCTTGCTAATATATGACCCTCTCATCTGACCTGACACTTGATAAAATGCTTTCTCATAATGCTACAAATTGGTACAAAACATTTTAAATTACATTTTACAAAATTACACAACACATAATTTATATAAATGATCATTCATATTACAAAATATGCCAATAAGGTTCCACTAAATAACAAAATGACATTGGATAGGTTGATGCTAGCAAAATGGGACATTTCCCAATAGCATACATTCTCCTAACTTTGAAACACACTAATTCTACGTATGCATAATTCTGCAGTGACTTCCTGTTTACATCGACGTTGCTTTTGATTGGACAGGGCTACAAATGTTTCCTGGCAACTGTTTTACTCTACTGAGTTTTAGGCTATGTTTAGACAGAAACGATCTGAAGAGAAAACGCAAAAGTGGTGTTGCATTCTCACTTTTTATTCCGCGTTTATACGAGCGTTGTGGGGGGAAATCTGCGTGCATATGGTGAAGCAAAAGTGTGTGAAATTGGATGTAGTATGGTGGTAGTGTGAAGCACTGCCACACAACACCACCAAGTCCGCCCGCCTGTGCAGAACCTTCCTTCTACTTCTCTCCCTGGTAGCGTGAAGCCAACAACAAAAGCAGACAATTTTGACTGGACAGACGAGGAGGTGGAGTTATTGCTCCAAACGATGCACACACACGGCACACGCACACACGGCACACACACACAAGCGGCACACGCAAATGGCACACACACACTTGCACAGTGCGTTTTTACCCTTTAGACGGGAACGCAACGGTGGAGCGTTTTTAAGATTTCCACTCTGGAGGGTGGTTTCACTTTTGAGCACATCTGGTAAAGTATTTTGTCGTTTTCACCTGCGAGCGTATTTGTGTAAACAGGGCCTTAGCATCGGTCCAAGTTTTTACTAGCTAAGACATTTCTCAAGATTTAAAAGTGACCTATTATAAGCTGTTTTCAGATTCATACTTGTATTTTGTGATTCTACTAGAACATGTTTACATGCTTTAATGTTAAAAGACACTTTATTTTTCTCATACTGCCCATGGCTGTTGCACCTGTATTAACCCACAATATACGCACAACCAGCACATACGGGTACTTTGCTAAAACTCAAGGCCGCACCCCCTTTTAGGGGATAGAAAACAGACGGTCCCATAGAAGGCAATGCAATTTGACGTGTGTTTGGATCATAATTTAGACAAATGTGTATGGATTATTTTCCTGTTAAACAGATGGTTTGTTTTATACACATGTCTAATGTTGATTGTGTAACCTTGCCTGAACCTGAGCATTCACAATACCTTAATAAACTACGGTTGATTACTGTCATGTCCCCTTCTTCCCCTGTATCAGTCGATCAATGAGCCAACACGGTGGCCACATACTGCTAAATGTAGAAAAACATATCTGATTAAATCACTATTGTTAGGCTGAGTGTCGTCTGTAATTAATCAACCCGTTATTAATAACCAACTGTTCAATCCATAAGCTGAGATTTAGTTGGAGACGACAGTCTGATGCTGCTAAACTGTTAGCAGCTTCCCACTAAAGCTAACGTTAGCTATCCATCAGTAGTAACTGTCACCAGCGTCATTTACCACACTGACTGTCAATATTCACGTTTCTTATCAGCCTCAAATATCAGTGTGAAAGTCTCGATTAACCCGCTACACTACAGCTGTTTCTCTCCTGATGTGACAGCACGATTCTTCCCTCTCATAGGGAGCCTCGGCGGTAGTGGTCTGGTCTATAGCCTGGAGCCAAAGCCCATCTATCAGGATCGGTTTTAGGACATGGCAAGAGGACAAATCAAAGACTGGGGTTTTTGGATGTATTGTTGGTGCAACAAACTACACCGCAACCTTTCGGCATAGTTATTAATTCAAAACGGTTTGTTTACAGTAAAGGTTTGGAGCGATATACATTTCCTCTGTTGTAGAGACATTCTATGAAGTTGCGCCGGTTGTGCGTATGAGGCGCTCTGTTGGAGAGACTGTCTCTTTAAGCCAGCTCTGATTGGTCAGCGCGTTTCTGCATTGCCGAATATCCCTAGCTTAGTCCGTAGGGCAACATGACATCATGACTTTGCGTAAACATACACGCCACTTTGATTTCCCTCTCTATTAGACCACCAAGTACTGCCGACCTGATAGCATCCCAACGAGGCTACTCAAAGAAGCATTACCCGTGGTAAACACTTCATTATTAGATATGATCAACATGTCCTTACTAACAGGTTATGTACCGCAGTCATTTAAAATTGCTGTGATAAAACCTCTTCTGAAAAAACCCACCCTAGATCCTGAGGTCTTAGCAAACTATAGACCTATATCAAACCTTCCCTTTCTATCCAAGATCCTTGAGAAGGTGGTTGCTAATCAGTTATGTGATTTTCTACATAGCAACAGTCTATTTGATGATTTTCAATCAGGATTTAGAAAGAATCATAGCACAGAGACGGCACTGGTGAAAATTACTAACGACCTTCTAACTGCTGCAGACAAAGGACTTGTCTCCATTCTTGTTCTACTAGATCTTAGTGCTGCATTTGACACTATTGACCATACTATCCTGTTACAGAGACTGGAACACTTAGTTGGCATTAAAGGAATCGCACTAAGCTGGTTTAAGTCCTATTTCTCTGAACGATCCCAGTTTGTTAATGTTAATGATAAACCCTCCAAGCACGCTAAAGTTAGCCATGGCGTTCCTCAAGGCTCAGTGCTTGGACCAATTCTATTTTCCTTATATATGCTTCCTCTAGGTAATATTATTAGGAAACACTCGATTAACTATCACTGTTACGCAGACGATACCCAATTATATCTGTCAATTAAGCCAGATGAAAGTGGTCAGTTAGCAAGACTTCAAACGTGTATTGAGGATATAAAATCCTGGATGACCCACAATTTCCTGATGTTAAACTCAGACAAAACTGAAGTTATTGTGATAGGACCAACGCACCGCCGAACTTCGTTTTCGAAAGATATAGTTACTCTGGATGGTATTACCCTGGCCTCCAGCACTACTGTCAGAAATCTAGGAGTTATTTTTGATCAGGATATATCCTTCAACGCCCACTTAAAACAAACCTCAAGAATAGCCTTTTTCCATCTTCGTAACATTGCCAAAATTAGGAATATCCTGTCTCAAAACGATGCTGAAAAACTAGTCCATGCATTCGTTACTTCTAGACTAGATTACTGCAATTCCTTATTATCAGGTTGCCCAAATAAGTCCATTAAGACTCTCCAACTGATCCAGAATGCTGCAGCACGTGTTCTGACGAGAACTAAGAGAAGAGATCATATTTCTCCTGTATTAGCTTCTCTGCATTGGCTTCCAGTGAAATATAGGATTGAATTTAAAATCCTCCTCCTGACTTACAAAGCTCTAAATGGTCAAGCACCATCATACTTAGAAGAGCTCATAGTACCTTATTGTCCCACTAGAGCACTGCGCTCCCAGAATGCGGGGCTACTTATGGTTCCTAGAGTCTCTGGAAGTAGACTGGGGGCCAGGGCCTTCAGCTATCAGGCTCCAGTATTATGGAACCAGCTCCCAGTCGGGGTTCGAGAGGCAGACACCGTTACCACATTTAGGAGTAAACTGAAAACCCTCCTCTTTGATAAAGCTTATAGTTAGGGACGAGGAGTTGAAGCGTCCACCTAACCCGGCCCACCTGCTTCTCCTCGTAGTCATCAGTTTTTTTTTTGTTTGTTTTTTTCTATACTGTATAATTAATAATCGAGCGAGAGTAGAGGGAGGCGGTCCAGTACAGCCCGACCCGGTTGGGGGGAGTTCTAGCCCGACCAGGCACCTCTCTTTAACCTGCCTCTCTTAAGTTATGCTATTACAATTCTAGACTGCCGGGGAGGCTGTTCCTCCCTAAGACACACTGAGCTGCTCTCTCATCTCTACTTGTTACTTTTGTATGCATCCTGTCCCAGAAATGCTTGTTACTAATCTAGCTCTGGGGAGTTTACTCCCCGGAGTCCTTATATTTTTTCTTCGCAGAGCTATGCTCTGCGATTCTCTGCATTCCCGGCTGCATCCTGCTGCGTCCTGCTGCATCCGCAGCCTCCCCGTGCTCTGCAGCGCCACGTTACATCCCGCTCACGCCCTGCTGTGATGTTCCTATGCACAGAGTAGTCAGGATCCGGTATAGGAGACTGCACTACTCAGTATGACACGATGTGCCCTGCTATGACATGAACTTCCACGATAACCTTCAAGTCAATGTGACTTCTAATGTGACTGTTATCACCACTGTTCATCACGCCCCAACCGCCCGTCAGACACCGCCTACCAAGAGTCTGGGTCTGCCGAGGTTTCTTCCTAAAAGGGAGTTTTTTCTTGCCACTGTCGCAATAGCCACTGCTAATGCTTGCTCTTGAGGGAATTACTGTAATTGTTGGGCTTTTGGAATTTATAGAGTGTGGTCTAGACCTACTCTATCTGTAAAGTGTCTCGAGATAACTTTTGTTATGATTTGATACTATAAATAAAATTGAATTGAATTGAATAGAGCACCACAACCGGCAGCTCGCGGTGCTCTGTACCCAGCGCACAGTCACCTATTCTGGGGTAACTAGACCATTATACCACTCAACTGACGGAGCACCCAGACCGGTAGCTTGCGGGGCTCTGTACCCAATGCACAGTCACCTATTCTGTGGTAACTGAACCACCAACTAAACAACTGCTCTAATTCACATTAAACTGAACATTTCCGAGCTTGTGTTGGGCTAGGTAAGCAAAACACTTTGTGAATCTTGTGTGCCTTTTTTTGGAATACTTTTTCTCTTTTTTCACCACCATTCCCGTACGGGCGGGGGACACCCCCACGGGAGGACAGCTCAGACTCCTCTTTAACTGCCCATGGCGAGTTGCAGCCCGGCGGAGACCGATCTTGACAGTCAGACCTCCTGTTATCTCTCAGCGGAGTGCATTTCCCTACCCGCTCGGCCGGTCAGAGCCCCCGAGCGCTTGGCCTCTCTCGATGTGGCGACCAAGGAAGGCTAGCCGGCGTCCTTTGGAAGGAAAGGACCTTCGGTGATCCTGAGAGGAGCGGCCTTAAACCGAGAGTACATAACAAAAATCACTTCGTTAAAACGACTGCTCTAAACATTTCCGTTGATGGTGAAGTGAGATGTATTGTATTTGGAAGCAATGCTGTAATGTTGTGTGGTGAGGAATCCGCTGACACGGTTTCTTGATTATAAAGGTTTATTTACTTCAAAGAAATCAGCATCAATTGACAAGCTCTGAAAAGCTTGGAGAGGACCTGTTTTCCCTTTCTCCAGTGGTCCTCTAACTTTCTTTGTTTGAACATGGTATATCTATTCTTCATAATGTAGCCAATGGCTACAAGCCAACTGGCCTTCTTTTCAAGATGTTGGGGGCCCCATTGATAAGACTTTCCAGATGTTAGAGATGTCTTCTAAAAGTAGGCTAAAGTTCATCCGAGTTTCTTTGTTACCAAAAACTTAAGACAAAGTTTATAAAAGGTCCGTTAGACGTCCAGATACTACAGAGACAAGGTGAATGGGACTTCTTTGGGACTATTTATGTGGACGTTTCTGTCCTCATTCATCTTGTTTCCTTCTTGCACAGCCGCTGCAGTTGACACACCTTTAACCCCTTAACGCCGACTGTCGCTAATTTGCATCAAACCCCTTCCATTCCGACTGCAGGCAAGATTGCGTGTGTATTCCCCCCAATGCCGGTTTGTTTACATGCGATACATACCTAGGAACCTTTTGCATGCGCTGGTTTCTCGTAGGACCGGTCGGAGTGGGAGATATATAAGCAAAATTAACCCTACCCCTAAACCTAACCCTACCCCTAACCCTAAAGAAACTACTGTCAATGTTAGGGAGTACGAGAGTGTTTTCTTTCTTGCCGTTGTCAAGATCCATGTATTTGTCATTTACAGTTTAGAAGTTCTAACAACTTTGTGACATAAATGAAATCTACTATGTGTTTTATTAATTTTACCATTTTGTAAAGAATTTTACCATAATGCCTGTTGTCGCTAATTTGCATCATACCTAAATTTATATCTATTCCATATGCTATAGACAAATTAACAATTTCAACTTAATTTAGCATCAACAGAAACACACATAATATTTTTTTTATATAATTGTGAATAAATTCAGGCGTCAAGGGGCTAAACATGATGTTATATAAAATAAACAATAAATACAGAAACGTCCACAAAAATAGTCCCAAATAAGTCCCATTCACCTTGTCTCACTTCACCATCAACGGAAATGTTTAGAGCAGTTGTTTGCCTGCTAGCTCACTTAACACCGCCTCAGCTAATGTTGTGTCAACCTGCAGTGGGTACAGGTCAGGTCAGTGGTAGTTGGTGGTCTAGTTACCCCAGAATAGGTGACTATGGGCTGGCTACAGAGCACGGCTCTCTTCTGAATGTGAGAGATAGCCACGCTCCCTGATTTGCAAATAAGAACTGGAAATAAATAGGGAAATCAATAAATGTGCCATTAAAGAAATAAAATTCCACGGAAATAAACATGTCGATTTATGAAATAAAAGTCTCTTGAAATAAATAAACGGGGACTTATAAAATAAAAGTACCATGAAATAATTAAAAGTAAAACCTTTTAATATATTTATTTAACTAATTGATCCATTTGTATATGAATATTTACATTTATTTAATTATTTATGTATTTATTGGCTCATTTATTTATCTCATGATGTATTTCAAAGGCATATTTATTCATGTATTTATTCATTTATTTAAGTATTTATTCATTTATTAAATATTGAATAAAACTGCATTCCATAGCTTCAGATCGGTTTCAGTCATTAGGTTACTATTGCCATCTAGTGGCGATACATTATATGCATAGCCACATAATATCCATCCATTCAGGGGCGGATCTACAGGGGGGCAAGGGGGGGCAGCTGACCCCCCACCAGTGGCGGATCTAAAAAATGTTTACATGGGGGGGCAAAGGGGTAGCGAAAGATCTTGGTAGGGTGGCAGGGGAAGACGGTACATGGGAACCCCCATATGTACCATCTATGTGCATACATTACATTTATTACAAATTTAAATTTACATGAAACGTGTGTTTTAACTTCACCTCGGGAAACTGACTTCACTTTCAGAGGCTCGGGGGGCCCTACAGTGGGGGGCAGGGATCTACAGGGGGGATACAAGAATAACAAGAGCTTTTCACATCTTGACTTTTGCAGGCCAGAGTAGCTGGAGATATTAGCTGAAGCCTAAAAGTGGGGATATTGCCAGCCAAGAAAATGCTGAGATGTGCACAGGAGGAAGAGAAGGAGGGAAATGAAGAAGGAGAAGACAGTCAACTGGAGAGAACAGCCAGGTCAGAGCAGGAGAAGACCACAGAAGGAGATGCAGAAATGAGTGAAAGAGAAGAGGGAAAGGAAGAATTGACTGTGAGGGATGAAGAGGAGGCTGCAGCTTCAGAGAGACAGGAAAGAGGCAGAGAGTGATCAGGAGGAGGCAGAGAAGACGACAGAGAGGAAGAGGAGGCTGCAGTTACCCCTGGACCACATGGTTGGTTTATAGTCTCCTTACATATAAATTGCAGTACAGTAACATAACATGTCGTGACCTGACGTTTTGCAGTTTTTGGCTATTTCCATTCTGTTGTATATGTTATAGGGTTAGATATGTAAATATTTACATATACAACAACAGTTCACTCTTCTCAAAACACTTTACAGATAGAGTAGGTCTAGACCACACTCCTTAAGTTACAAAGACCCAACAATTCTCCCAAGAGCAAGCATTTGGTGCAACAGTGGCGAGGAAAAACTTCCTTTTGGGAAGAAACATCAGACAGATCCAGGGTCTTGGTGGCCGCTGCCGGTTAGATACAGATGGATACAGATATACAGATATAGAGAATTATGATTCATAATAATGGTAATTATAGTAACAAAAAAGATAATGGAACTATGACTAGAAATAATAGTTGTAGCAGTTTAGGGCGTAGCAGCTTAGGGCATAGCAGGGCATTGCAGGGCGTAGTAGGGCATAGCAGTTTACGTATGGGGGTTCCCATGTACCGTCTTCCCCTGCCACCCTACCAAGATCTCTCGCTACCCCTTTGCCCCCCCATGTAAAATTTTCTAGATCTGCCACTGCATCCATTTCTATTCATATCTCAGGATTGAGTTGGCTTTAATGAGCTTTCATTTAAAACATATTACAAGCATACAACAGGTAATATACTGTTATTTGTACCTGCATCTATGGGGAAATGGGTATAACCACACCTTTTTTGTGATTGAAGCACAAGCTCATGCTCCTGGACACATTCCCAAGTGTATGTGTTACTTCCTTTACACTAGCCATCACACACAGAGCTGTTGTGACAGCTTAAACTGAGTCATTAGCTGAAGTATGGCTGAAATTATTTTGAAAGAAATGTTCGAATGACTGTTTGAATCAGATCCAAGCTGCTGTCACGATGTACCAGTAAAGTGGTAGGTGTTGTTTGCATCAAGAGTCAGCTAATCCGCCTAATCTGAGTGAAACACTTCCAAAACATCAGTGAATGTAATGAGCTACACTGAAATATCGTGCCAATAACGAACATAGATTCATTTTAAGGAAACAGCACATTCATACTCCTGTTACTGTAATGGTTGTGTAATACAGACAAATAGAGCACAGAAGCATTGTGTGAAACCTGTGTACTTGTATATGTACAAGTGCTAAGATATTTTAAAGGAAGCAATCAAATTCATTTTTCACCCATGAAACTGTGATAAGGACTTTTGAAAATAATTATTGCACTTCCTTAAAAGGTCACAGAAAGTTAACGTTAATTTGTTTGGATGCACATGCACTCAAAAAAAAAAAAGAATAAAGAATGTGATGATGTAAGAGCACAGAGGACTAAGTGCAGGGTAAAAGCTGGGGGCTTTGGTGACTGAAACATACACCTGTTACACTTCTGTGTATACAGTATGTGTGCCTTTGCCTGCTTGTCTACGTCAGTGCTTTTCCCCTGGACTTATTACAATATAGAGCTCAACAGTGTGGTTCCCGAAGTAAAATCCCATTCATTTTCTCCATTTAAACCATCCGAATGTTTCTGCTTCTGTAGAAGCTAGAAGTCCAAATGAAATCAACCTTGTTTTAAGAAAAACATGTATAACTTGCTTAAATACTTCACTACCCACAATCCTAAGTGTAACAGTGATGTCTCTGATTGGTGGAACTCTGTGTTACCATGGAATTGTTTACCGCACGGCAAAACGGCTAGAGCGAGCTTCTACTAAGGGGGTAAGCTCAAGGGGGTAAGCTTCGCTTCAGAACTCGAACCTCCGATGGCGCCATTTTGTTGCCACAAAGGTATCACCTCTTGTTAGCATTCCGCTGACCGCCATTTTTTTTTTACGTCACTTGACTGCAAATAACTTTACATCTGAAGCGTTTAAAGACTCTATTTGTCCATTGTTTATTTCTAAAGAAACACGACAACGTATAAAAGGCTCCATTACCTTGTACCTCACGTTATGGCTCCGTAGCAGACGTTTTTGTAAAAATAGGCTAACGATTGTGTCACATAGTATAGGAATTACCGTATAGTACAGGATAAGCTTGCAGGCAGTTTTGACTTACATGAGCTGTTTAGGTTTAATTACTAATGTTAACTAGCATGTTAATTAGCAATAATTAGCCTGTGCCCATGTTATCTCCTTACATACACCTACACTCTCCGTATCTGTAAGATTGGGAATGATTGAGATTTCTCTTGGCACAGCTACCAGAAGACTTACAACTTTCAGACAGGTTGCTCACGTCACATTCTCTCAGTTGGAGGCTGCGCAGTAAAGCTTGCCATCACCGGAAAAGTGCTTCTAATAGCCTTCACTGGTCTCCGTCCAGAACAACGAGGTCTATTGGTCCATTATATACTGTCTATGTCTAAAACAGCTGAATGTGATGCATACACCCCTAATTATTATTTTTTAGTTTATATCGATATTTATTTAAGGAAATCAATGCCAAATGAGTAGCGTGAGTATATCGATCTATCGATACCACAGGATCGATACGCCCATCCCTACTGTTGAGCTATTGATAGTGTCCTGCAATACCTGTAGCTACAAGCTATATTTATCTAATATTTGCATGTAGGTCCAAGTATTTGTCCAATTTTATTACCCTTTGTTTAAGGTCCCATATTAGAAAAAGCGAGATTTTCATCCAATTTTTTTTATAAAGCAGGCTGAGGAGCTTTAACCCAGGAGCCTGGTCCTGACTGCTAAGTTGGTCTTTGTTAAGACCAGTCTTTAGAATTGACTTCACGTCGGTTGCACCAACCAAACTTAAGCCTAGGCTTAACTACGCCCGGTCTTAGCGATGCGCGTTCATGTGAATGACCACCGAACTATGGCTATTGCCGGGCTACAGTAAACGATGTTCCTCTGTTTTGTAACCGTTTCAATGGAGGATCAAAGAAAAAGAAAAGGCAATTTCACTGACGTTGAAAATTGATAGAGCTGTACAGGCAGCACAGACATATGTTGACTGCCAAGCAGTCCAATGTTATAACATGGAGACCGATAACTGAGGCGATCAACGATTGTTCTGACTCAGGCGGCCTTCGTACAGAGAGTGATGTACGAAAAAAGTGGAAAGACCTTGTGAGCAGAGCGAAGAAGAAAAAAAAACATCCAACCAGTGGGGGTCCTCCCCATAAAACGTCAGTTTATAGTGACATAATTGCAGAGCTGTATAGTGACGAAGTAGAACTACTTTACTACTCTACTTAAGTACTAAAAGGCTGTATCTGTACTCTACTGAAGTATTATTTTTTTCTCCTACTTCCACTTTTTCTTGAGTACATATTTTCGATGAATGAAATACTTTTACTCCGATACATTTTTTATGTGCTGCATCGTTACTCGTTACTGTTGTGAATTCCTCAAGCTACAGAGACTGTGTAGATTACAGTGTGTGTAGTTACGGCTATGTTAGGTACGTACGAGATTGTGAATCCCCGAGATCGCGTTGTGATTCTTTTCATTACGGTTGCCCGTTCAGAAGTCAGAGACGATGTAAGTTTGTACTCTTTCTATTTAGCCATTGTTGCAGCAGATTAAGCTATTCCTGAGTTTCTTCAGTGTGCAATGAGTACTGAATGTTAACCGTTTGACCCTGTGATGTGAAGCTGCTAGTTTACCTGTATTATGCTAGCTTGCTAACTTTCCACTGTTATGTGTGATACGTTTTTTGGGGCTTTAATCGTTACTGTGCTGGAGAGGATGTTCATTTTACTTGCACAGTGTAATAATTTGTTATTTTTAATATAATATATTTAATATTTGTTAATGCCTTTGGCTACAGCCTTGGCTAAACATTTGAAATAATATAAAAAATATGATATTCAAACTTTTGATTGCTTTCTTTAATAACTAAATAACACAATACTTGTACTTTTACTTTCAGTACTTGAGTAGTACATTTTAAAATAAACTACTTGCAATACTTAAGTACAACATTTTTTTAATACTTTAGTACTTCTATGTGTGGTGCTTAAAGAGCACTTCTACTTCTAGTCACTTTATTGATAGAGCACTTGTACTTTTACTCAAGTATTGGTCTCTAGTACTTTATACACCTCTGCATAATTGTAGATACAGTATATTTGGAGGGATTGCAGCGAGGACAGCGAGAGTGTGAATTGGGAAGGTCTGTAGAAACGTGCTTAGGCCGGCGTCACACTGGCTGCGTGGCGGCTGAGTGGATTTTTCTATGTCTTTACACATCAGAAACATGTCTGACGCTGCTGCTGCTAGCCTTGTCTGTACACATGTATGTTTCCCATACATGTGTTTGCACTCAAGCAGTAGTATACTTTGTGTAAAACATAAATATACACTGATTTGATTACAACAAAGACAACGTCGGCAGTATTGACGGCAAAATAAGCTACAGAATATTTTGTTCTGTATTGACAGGTGCAATATTTGAAAATCGATCATTATTTATACATTTTTTAAATTACATTTATATCTGCATTTATGCCAAAACCTAGAGACTTTCAAACATCAAAATGTCATTTATTAATATGTATTTGTGTCAAAATGACATATAAACATCTTTTTGTATTCTATTTTGCCTGGAAACGCTTCCAACACACTTGCAGACCTGCCAACCTGTACGCATTTTGCATAGTAGATACGCATTTTGACATCAAAATACGGTGATACGCTTTGTCACTTTAAACTACGCGAAAATCAGACTGCTTTGAGTTCACTCGTTGACGTGCAGTAGCGTCTCAGTCTAACTCTTGATGGTAGTAGGCTAAAACCATTGACATATATGCTAAAACAGCGTAGCAGCCATGAGCATGCTGGAAAAAAAACTAAAGAAGAAGAGTTCGACCAATCACAGCGTAGGGTTTCTTCCTATCGAAACGTAGCTACGTTAGAGGCAACAGAAACATCGCTGCATGTGACGCTAGTTGACACTACTTGGCTAGTTAACACTACTTGGCAGCAGGTAACGTTATCCTACCATTAGCTACAAGCTGGATTAAACACGGTTAAAATGCTGACTGATAACGTTAAACGATGTGACTATATTTCACTGTAGACGAGACACGAGACGTAACAGTCTGCAGCTGCCGCTGTCGGAAAAACAACAGACGGTGCGTCACTTGAAACTGATCTCGTGGTGAATTCAAAGTGATTGTAAAATATGCTTTTTCCATCTAGTTGTTGTTTTTGTCGTTTACCAGCAATTTACTGGTGAAATAGGTGATTATTATTACATTTTTAATAAATAAGTTAGTATAGGAGGCCAATTTTGGAACAATATAATAGTAATCTTATAGAAATAGGCTATTATAGGCCTAGTATTTTGGGACATACTATAAAAGTATAACAGTATTACAGCCCAGGTTACTTCTATCTCTATTATAATATATATATATATATATATATATATATATATATATATATATATATATATATATATATATATATATATATATATATATATATATATATATATATATATATATATATATATATATATATATATATATATATATATATATATATATATATATATATATATATTTATATTATAATAGAGATCATAAGTAACCTGAGCTACACATCACTAAAAATCTTATAGTATTACTCATATTTACAGATCATGGCAGACAGATGGCCTACATGATGTTAAGAGGATGGGGTGTGTGTGTGTGTGTGTGTGTGTGTGTGTGTGTGTGTGTGTGTGTGTGTGTGTGTGTGTGTGTGTGTGTGTGTGCGCGCACCTTGCAGTGGTGCATGGTGTCAGACGAGGACACTGGCAGGGAGAGAGAGGGCAGCAAACCTAAAAAGAAGCGGGTCTGTGCCCCTCAGAAGTTCCTGACAAAATATCAAGAGCAGTGGCCATGCCTTCGCCCCTCTAAACTGCCCAATCATGCCTTTTACACTTTGTGTAATTATGATTTTGACATTGGCCATCAAGGAGCTACAGGTAATAATATAGCTATCATATGAATGGTTGGTTCCCGTTTAATTAAATACTTGAAGGCAATTAATTTATGGATATCAGTTTATATAAGCACACCTAACATACAATTAAATATTGATCATGAAAAAAATGTTTTAAAGCAGGTGTACTGAAAGAAGTATAGCGTAGTAGTGCAGAGCAAGTGATAAATATATAATCATAGTTTTTCCTAATCACTTTTACAGTCTAACCTAAAATTATGAAGAGAGGCTTTAGAGTGTGTGTGTGTATGTGTGTTGCAGACTGTCGACGGCACGTGGAGGGGAAAAAACATTAAAAAATTGTGGCTGCTACAGACTCAGTGCCTAGAATTAACTCATTCTTCGTACAACCACAGGATTTGAGACCAATCCGCGCATAAACCCTTTACACTACATTCATTGTACAACACAACTTGCCATTAGCTGCTGCAGACCATGCTGGACCACTGTTTAAGAAGATGTTCCCTGATAGTGAGATAGCCAAACAGTATGGCGGTGGCAGAACTAAGACTGCTGCCATATTAAAAACACTGGCCTGGCATGACGATGAGTGCATTACAGAAGCAATGAAGCAATCTCCATACAGCCTTGCTACAGATGGGAGCACAGATATGGATGACATAAAAATGTACCCCATTGTAGTGAAGGTGTTTAATGCCAGTCTTGGTAAGGTAGTTGTGATGTTGCTCAAGATTTGTGAATCAAGAGAGTCTACCGGGAGAGCAATATTTGAATTGCTTGATGGTGAACTGACAAGGAGAGGCATACCATGGTCAAATTGTGTCAGCCTTGCAGCTGACAATGCTGCAGTTCTGCAAGGCTTAGGGAAAGGTGTAGCAGCTTTTTTGAAGGCACAACATCCGCATATCTACCTAGTTGGTTGTCTCTGCCACCTGATACACCTAGCTGCAGAGAGGGCATCCAGGCAGCTTAGTGTGAACAACGAAGACTTCCTCATTACCATCTATTACTATCTAGACAAAAGCAGCAAGAGGATGTCGAGCCTACGTGATATTCAAATCATGTGTGACACAGAGGTGAGGAAGATCCTCAAGCTGGCCACCACAAGATGGCTGTCTCTGGGGCAGTGTGTGAACCATTTACTGCAACAGTGGGATGCTCTTACTGTTTTCTTTGGTAATGAGTTGGATGCAGGAAAGAAAAAGAGGACAAAGTCCCCAGGTTCCTCCAATCTGCCAAAGCTTCCACCTGGTCCTACACAGAAGCCAAAAACCACACCCTCCACCAGCATGCCAGCTACAGTGCAGCCCAAGCGCTCCTCTGTCCTACCAAAGCTGTCTGCACCTCCACCTGGTCCTACCCAGAAGCCTAAAGCCACACCCTCCACCAGCATGCCAGCTACAGTGCCTCCCAAGCAATCCTCCTCTATCCTAACAAAGCTGTCTGCACCTCCACCTGGTCCTACCCAGAAGCCTAAAGCTCCTGCAGCTCCTCCTTGCTGCAGAGTTTGACTTAACAAATTTCCTCTTCAAGCAAAACGAAATTGGAAAAAGAGCTGCAAAAGAAAAAACAAAGGCCAAAAGAACCGAGAAAGAAGAGAAAAAGGATCTGACAAAACCTGAGAAGGTACTTCAGTTCCTCATCAACCATATGTCAAAGGTGTATTCACTCTTTCTGAAGAGGGTCATACCAGTTTTTGACATCAGCAACCAAATACTTCAAAAAGAGGAGCCATGCATACATATCCTGCTTCCAACTTTGGAGCTGCAACTGCAAAAGATATTGCTTTCATTCTGTAAACCTGAGCATGTGATAACTATGCTGAATGAAATTGGTAGAGGTATCAGGCAAACCATCACAAGTGAAAAGCAGCTGCCTGATGAGGAACTCTCAATTGGGCGTGAGACCCAAGTCTTTATCCAAAGCCAGGGCAACTTAGAGCTGAAGCCATTCTATAGGGATGTGAGGAAGTTCTTTTCATCTGCAGCTGACTACATGCTTTCCAAATTTCCATTTGGGGATGAGCTACTTATGCATGCTGTTGTGGCCGACATAGAGAAGAGGCAATCGGTGAAATTCTGTTCTGTTGACTTTTTCATCAGCCGCTTTCCTTCCATTTTGCCGGACAGTGTAACAGTGGATCAGGTAGAGGATGAGTTTAGGATGTACAGTGGGGGAAATAAGTATTTGACCCCTTGCTGATTTTGCAGGTTTGCCCACTTACAAAGAATGCAAAAATCTACAATTTTAATCATATGTACATTCTAACAGTGAAAGACAGAATCCCAAAGAAAATTCCAGAAAATCACATCATATGAATTTATTAAAATTGATAACCATCTGATGAGGAAAAACAAGTATTTGACCCCCTGGACAAACACCATGTTAATATTTTGTAGAAAAGCCATTATTGGCCAGCACAGATGTCAAACGGTTTTTATAGTTGGTGACAAGGTTTGTGCACATTTCGGCAGGGATGTTGGCCCACTCCTCCCTGCAGACAGCCTCCAAATCATTCAGGTTCCGAGGTTGTCGCCTGGCAACTCAATTTTAAGCTCCCTCCAAAGATTTTCAATCGGATTCAGGTCTGGAGACTGGCTAGGCCACTCCAGAACCTTGATGTGCTTCTTCTTCAGCCACTCTTTTGTTGCTTTGGCGGTGTGCTTAGGGTCGTTGTCGTGCTGAAACACCCATCCTCGACCCATCTTCAGCTCTCTCACTGAGGGAAGGAGATGTCGGTCCAGAATTCCACGATACATGGCCCGTCCATCCTCCCCTCAATACGATGGAGTTGTCCCGTCCCCTTGGCTGAAAAGCACCCCCAAAGCATGATGTTGCCACCCCCATGCTTGACGGTGGGGATGGTGTTCTTTGGGTTGTACTCGGTGTTCTTTGCCCTCCAAACACGACGAGTTGAGTTGAGGCCAAAAAGTTCTATTTTGGTCTCATCTGACCACATCACCTTCTTCCAGGCCTCTTCTGAGTCGTCCAGGTGGTGAATGGCGAACTTCATGCGGGCCTGTACATGTTTCTTCTTGAGCAGGGGGGGACCTTGCGTGCGCTGCAGGATTTCAATCCATGACGGCGTAGTGTGTTACCAACCGTTTCTTTTGTAACTGTGGTCCCAGCTGCCTTCAGTTGATTCATCAGTTCCCCCCTTGTGGTTTTGGGATGATTCCTCACCGTTCGTATGATCAGGGACACCCCACGAGGCAAGATCTTGTGTGGAGGCCCAGACCGAGGGAGGTTGGCGGTGGTGTGGTGCTTCTTCCATTTCCTGATAACTGCACCGACAGTTGATCTTTTCTCTCAAGTTGCTTTCCGATTCTCTTGTAGCCCATCCCAGCCTTGTGCAGATCAACAATCTTGTCCCTGATGTCCGTAGAAAAGCTCTTTGGTCTTGCCCATGGTAGTGATGTTGGATGCTGGTTGTTTGGGTGTTCACAGGTGTCTTTTATACAGGTAACGAGGTGAGGCAGGTATATTTGATGTAGATAATTGGTTCGGATTGGGGCTGTGTCTTAAAGAAAGACTAACTGGCTTGTAGGAGCCAGAATACTTGCTGTTTGTCCAGGGGGTCAAATACTTGTTTTTCCTCATCAGATGGTTATCAATTTTAATAAATTCATATGATGTGATTTTCTGGAATTTTCTTTGGGATTCTGTCTTTCACTGTTAGAATGTACATATGATTAAAATTGTAGATTTTTGCATTCTTTGTAAGTGGGCAAACCTGCAAAATCAGCAAGGGGTCAAATACTTATTTCCCCCACTGTATCAAACCACCCGCTTTGATTCCAGCATCCTCAGGAAACGTATTTATGAGGCCTGGAGAGAAATTGGCCTGTTGAAGAGGGGAGGCCAGGAGGTCTTGGCCAACCTCTCAGCAGTCATGCTTGGAATACTAGTAATATTCCATAGCAATGCTGACTGTGAGAGGGTTTTCAGTCTTGTTACCAAGAACAAGACCCAATACAGAGCAAGCCTGAGCACTGATATGATCAGTGCTTTGGTTATGAAAAAGGTGAGCATGGCTGCCAAGGGGACTGTCTGCCACATGGAGGGCTTCAGCGACAGGCTTCTGAGGAAGGCCAAGGCAGCTACCTATGAGGCAACACAGTCTAGAGCAGCTGCCACTGCCACAAGTGATACAACTCAACAGTAAAATGTTTATTTAGAAATTACATGACACAGCTTCAGTGATTTTATCTTTCAATAGTTTGCCAGTTGTCAATGTTCAAAAGGACATATTTTCTTCTGTGAGTTTAAGTTATTTATATTATGTTAAAGGTCTATTAAGGTCTATGAAGGTCTCTGATAAGGGTCATAAACCTTTAAACCCTTCCCCTTTGTCAGATGTCCAAGTTGAAGTGAATGTTCTTTGATGTGAAAATACATCTTTTCATTAAAAATGTTCTTGCTTCCCTCATAGTGAATTTATATGTTGAATAACTGAATATGGTGGTGAGTGGGGATATAACTGTATGTCCTATGACCAGGTGAAGTGATTGGTAAGCATGTGAACTAAATGATACACTATACTGATGCCCAACCAGCCAAAATGACGTCAAAGACAGCGGTAATGGCACATTTTTTCCGCATGCGTGCCGCCGTGTTCATGAAACAGAACTTTGACAATAAATCCGCAAGTTTCTACTCAAAAAAGTTTTTGTGGTTGGCAGGTCTGCACTTGAAAAATAAGCGTTGTGCATGCACATGTTTTTGGCATTGCTCAAGCCGCGCCTGAGATGTGCATGTCACGCAAGCAGTGCAAGCTCTAACCTGTTAACATGGGAGCCAAAATAAAAACGGACACTCCACGTAGCTGACACGCTCACACCACGCAGCCAGTGTGAAGGAGCCCTTAGATTTCAACTTTACGCCTGCTACTGACTAGGTGTAAGAATTACGCCCGGTCTTAGCGAGAAGAGGGCTTAAAGCATAACTCGCCAAAATGCAACCTAGGGTCTTTTTGTGAATGTACCCGTGTCAAACTTTCGTTTAAAAACATAATTAGGACGGAAACGCCACTTTTAAGATTCACCGTCGTTTTTTGGTCAAATGGTCTTTTATGTTAGCCTCAAAATAGCTATTTTTAAAACACTAAGAAGGCTCGACACAACATGAAACTTTACTTGAAGTATCACCAGGGGCTCTACACCTTAACGAAAGCATTGAGAACATTGTTTTTTGTACCCAGAGTTTACTAAAAAGAAAGGTAGTTCTTGTTGTTTCCGGCCGCAGCCATTTTATCAGTCAAAAACAATCGATTTCCAAATGCAACGTAACAGGGAGGAGAGTAAAGATGGAAAGCTCCTAAAGTTTAGTTCCATATAAATGCACGGATTATTTCTTGCTTTGTCGTTATTGAAAAACAATATTGACCTCGAAGTTGAAAAAGGAGCCTCATATGGAGTCTGTTCATTCGCATTCGGATATCGACTCGTTTTGACTGCCAAGGTGGTAGCGGCTGGAAACAACAAGAGCTACGGTGAGTTGTTCAAAACCTTTCTTTTTAGTAAACTCTATACAAACAATGTTGTCAATGCTTTTGTTAAGGTGTAGAGCCCCTGGTGATACTTCGAGCAAAGTTTCATGTTGTGTCGAGCCTTCTTAGTGTTTTAAAAATAGCTATTTTGAGGCTAACATAAAAGTGCCCCTAGCACTCCCATTCAAAAGGCCATTTGACTGAAAAACAAAAATACAGTAAATCTTAAAAGTGGCAATTCTTTTAAACGAAAGTTTGACTCAGGTACATTCACAAAAAGATCCTAGGTTGCATTTTGGCAAGAGTTACGCCTTAAGCCAAGATGGTGCAACTAGCATAACTATTAGGTCGGACTTAGAATGCTGAGTTAAGACCTACCTAGCTTAAGACCAGGCGTAAGCCCTGTTGGTGCAACCGGCTCTAGTGGTTCTCAACCTTTTAGAGTCGCGACCCCCAGAATACTGAAGTTGTTGTTCGCGACCCCCTTACCCTCCTTTACAACGAAAGAAAGAGAGCCGCAAACTGGTGTAAACAGCTGTTTCTACATGCCTCCCCTTGCTGATTTTGAGTGATTTTTCCAAATGCTCTGATTGATACATGTAAACAAATAATGGTTCGCTTTAATCACAGTTTAGTTTTAGCAGCTAGCACCTAGCCGTTGTCCAATGCGCTCCAGGCTCTGTGGATGTTTGTGACTTTTTCTCTTCCCCTGACTCCTTTCTGTGTTTCAGGACCTCCTCATTTACAAATGAAGCTCTGAATATAATACATTAAGTGTACCAAACTCACACAGTAATGCAAAAGCAACATTCCCCAGTCTAGAATGTTATTTGTTTTCTCCCCAGTCATCTGGCGACCCACAGAAATGATCTTGTGACCTCCAGATTGAGAACCACTGCTTTTGCCTATAAATACTGTGAAAGTATCGAAACCCTAAATTCACAAAGAAACGAGCCGTCTGGACTCCCATAAGGGTGTGATGTCACTATATGCTATATAAAGCTATATAAATGCTATAAAGTGCTGCTCCAGTGCCGTTACAGTCATTCCCCGGCTAATATGACATGTGCATGATGTGGAAGACCCAAGAGAGGGTAAATACAGGTATATTCAGACAGAGTATGAGAGAAATAATGTTTTTTGAACATTAAAGGATGTAAACATGTTCAAGATTCAATAGTTTATTTCCATGTCCTACAAGTTCTAGTAGAAACCCAAAATACAAGTACACACTTAAAAATGATGGGTTAAAAATATCCCAACTTGGGTTGTTTTATAACCCAACCGCTGGATCACTATTGCACCGGACCAACAGTAGTTAATTTGACCCAGCAAGATGGGTTGGTCATTTTTAACCCAACAGATGAGTTAAATATTCTACCCAAATGCTGGGTCAAATTAATTATAATTCTGGATTGATTCAACTACATACATTTGTTATATAGTGTACCCAAATGCTGGGTCAAATTAATTACAATTCTGGGTTGATTCAACTACATATTTCTTATATAGTGTACCCAAATGCTGGGCAAAATTAACCCATATGCCAGATTAATTCTAACACATTACAGTACAATTTAAGAAAATAAATTGCAATAAAACTGTTAAACTACAAACCTAGAACAGAATACATGCTAGATGTATGCATATATTATTTAATAAACACTTAAACAATACAAAAACAAAACAACATAATGGAATCTTTGAAAAAAATTTATTATATCAACAATATAGTGGAACTGGTGCAGTTCATATCACTCAGGTAGGAAATAATTCAGAGCAAAACAACAATTACGAATGAACTGGCTGAACATTCAACAGGTCTATAGTGAACAAATTCAAATTCCTATTAAAAAGCTGCTATTAAGAGCCATTAGCTCTACTTGCAAGCAAGTATTCTACTTTGAATGAACTTTACCATTTTAGACTCCCCTCCTGGCATTTCACGTGACCAAGTTTCAAACAACTTTGATGCAGCATCCCCTTGCAGGACAAGCCTGTGCAATCTATAAAATGGAAAACACATTTTTAAAACCAATTCAATGTGGCACACTAATAAAACATTATAAACAATGCATCCTTATATGTAAGATCATATTTCCCTATACCTACCATGCCTTTGGTCATTAGGAGAGGGAACTCTTCGAGGATCTGATCAATGGTCCAATTGTTGTCCCTAATACACTTGGCCCTGTAGACTGCTGTGTTCGGCATGTAGTTCTCTATCTGGCTGAGGGGCTGAGAATTATTTCCCAACCATTCTTTAAGCTGTGACCCACGTTCGTCTGATATGGTACATTCTGTAAAAAAGAACAAGAAAGTTGTCATTCACTGAAATATGGATGTTTTGCTTCATCAAATCATTTTTCAGTTTAATAATTACCTGGTATGAGAGCCCTTGCTAGAGCGCCATCATCTGGCGTTTGTGGTGGTGTCTGTGCCGTGCTCTGCAACCTGCTGGTTGATCTAAGCCGCTTCCTGACGTTCCGCGGCCTTTCCTCCAGGAATCCAGTGGCTGGCTCTATTCATCTATTGGAGTCACTTTGACATATTACATGGAAGCTATTGAAAAAAAGAGGAAATTATATTTCATAAGAATTCATGTCTGAAAAGGGCTTTAGTAGCAATTCAGACTTGATGTGCTGTGGATGGGAAAAAATATTTCTTACCTTTTAAATCTTTTGACAAGGTCTGGCACTCTGTCAAAGTGTTAATGACAAAGCTATCCATTGATCTGAAACAAACATAAAAAGAGCTTAAGCAAAGATACAATTGCTATTGTATTAACTATTCAGATATCACCATGTAAAAGCAATGCAGACCAAAAGCAGAATGTAATCCAATGTAAAGATAACAGCCATTTTATTTAGCATCACAATCCTCCCTCTCTATCTATACAATTCATATGACAAATTGCATGCATGTGAATTGTTTTTACCTTTTTACAAGAATATTTGTGGCTGCTCAAAGCATAGCCTTCAGGGCACGAGTGTCAGTACAACAGTACAGCAGTGGTTCCCAAACTTTTTATTATATATTTCTTAACCCTTAACTCAAGTGGCCCTTGTCGTTTGCCAGGCCACCATTTTAAAAAAGCATTTGTTCTTATCTATTGTGGGTCACCACATTACTTAAATAAATGCACATAAATGCATTTAGTCAGACATATCAGGTTATCTCACTGTTTTTACATACTTTAATCAGTCATACACTGTTATGCCTTCACATTTCACATTAAAAGATTCAGGAAAAACAAGCGCGTTCATTTATAGCCAGTTAAAATAATATAGCTAGCAAAGCAACTAACTGACAGCCTGTTGGCTAGTAAACTATCTAGCTAGCTAGCTAGCTAGATAGTTTTAGCCAGCTAGCTAGATAGTTTGTTAACTGGCGAATCACCTGGCTAGCTTGAAACTAGCTGGCAAATTAGCCTGGTGAACTGAATAAACATGACCATATGCCCATGGGCATTATGAACTTGTTTCATTAATTCATTAATATAATTCAGACCAAACGGATAAGCTGTAGGCTATCCATGCTTCCATGATAACGGCTAAATGGCTAACGTTAGCTAGCTACGTTGTTAGCCAAACTAACCAACTAGCCTCACAATATAAAGATAGTACTTTAATAGGTAACGCAACACAGACAATGTGAATTAGACATGTAGCTAGTGTACACAAACCTTTTATTATTTATTTGCCTCGTTGGATGACCAGACTGGTTCTTTGCTTTGACAAGTGCTCGGTGTGTGGACTCTGGTGATGATCTGATGACGTTCGAAGCACAAACAACCCAAGTGCTGGGTCAACCGATGTATGTTGGGTTGATGGATTTTGACTCAACGCATGAGTTGCACAAAATAACCCAACTTCTATATAAATAACCCATAATGGGTAAAACATTTCATAACCCAGCAGTTGGGTAGATGAAATAACCCAGCATTTTTTAGGGTGTATGATCCTGAAAATGAGCATCATATGTGACCTTTAAATCAGTTCAAACACCATGGATGTGAATAATTAGAAATACTGGAAATTGGAAATACATAAAAAAATTTTGAATGTAGGTTTGGCAAAACACCACTGATTTTTTTTCTCTCACACTCAACACTTGCAACTGAACATTTCAAACTATGCCATACAAATAATACCCAGATTATCAGGTTTTGTCAGAAGATGCAGGGTCTAGTAAGTGGTGCCCTTGGGTCTGATGTTTTGTGTTTGATCTGTACGACTACACTTATCAGGTATGAGCAGGGGAGCAGAAAATTTCCGCAGGCTTCTTTCCTAGACTCTATCTCCTTCTCACTCAATGTTACCCTATCACATCCCACACCTGAGCCAATGACACTCAAATCTCAGACCCTCAGGCTGAGTTGTACATATCTAGTACGCACTGATTCACTCTAGAGAAGATGGAGTGACTTGTTTCCCGGGGAACAGCCTGCCCTGCACACAACCTTTACATTATGAACTCATAGTGACTTCTTTTCAGTATCTTTGAAAAACCATCATCCAGTGCCTAGCTTTTGCTTCTGGTCTGCACTAAAAACATTCCCTTAATATAATTATGACTCTTGGTACAGGCTTGTTTCATGCTTTGATGCACAACTTGGTTGTTTCCTGCCTTCTTGCTGTCTGCTTTATTTCTATCCCCATGCTCCTATTATTGGGCCACATATTTATCTGCTACTCTGCTGCCCACCCCCTGCCTGCCACATCTTATTTGAAGCTCATTCTTCCTGCAAGACGACTTAAGAACTTTATAAGGCCCTCCACCAAAAAGGTCAGTTTACTTGGACCTAAGGAGAAAATAACCCTCATGATGATATATGTATCCCATTTGGGATTAAAATGCACCTGGATACATTATCTGAATCTGAAAAAAGAACGCAATCTAACTCATTTGCATATTAAGGTTTGATTCATTTAACACAAGGTGTAAATGCAAAGATCCATGGATCGGATGTCATCATCAAGATAATGTATCCAGATACAGAGGAGATGTTAATACCAGGTACCGTAGTGATGCTTTCATGGTTTATCTCAGTTTGGGCTTAGAGGTTACAAATGTATAACCTGCGTTACAAACTGAGGGTGTAGCATTTGCTGTATCGGGCAGGCAGTGTCTCTGTGTGTGTGTGTGTGTGTGTGTGTTGGGGGGGGGGGAGTGCTCTAATGAACTATGCTATTGAGTTGCATTATGGGAAATATGGGATGAATGTTTATGGCCTAAAAGTCAGGATATCTTGGCCTATGGGGCTTTAATTTTGAGCATTATAAACTACTACTATATTACTATTTTCTGACAGAATAACCATCCTCCACTGGAGCTGTTCTTTGGCTAACATTAGCTAACTCATTTATGAATGGGAAGGGACTGGAGGTTGTTTGCCGCAGGCACAGCAATCTTTCCAACATGCACACTCAGCAGACCTTATCTGGATAAATAAAGATTAAAAACCAACAAGAGTAGAGCTCTAACAGAGTAACTCCTCCACTGTGTGTTACGTTGATATATTGGCCCTACCAAACACAGTGTGTCCAGACTGTGTGTGTGTGTGTGTGTCAGGTATCATCTTGGCGCTGTTGTTTAGCAACCTAAAGCCGCCTGTGTGAGAGAGAAAAGGTAGGGATGGAGCAGAAGAGTTAGAGCGGGAGGGGTGTTGTCAATTGCCGTAAACTGTGGCGCGCTCGTGCCAGTTAACTTGACTGAAGCAGACACACACTTCCATTATGGCGGATTGAAATGTTCACTGGGCCGTGTAAAGGAGTAATGTGTTAGTTATATGGCCTGGACTGTGAGGGATTTATTCACATGCTAAACCCATCAATAATGGCACACAAGTAAATCTCTCGTCAGTCTTTGTCTGAGTTCATTAGTTCTGTTTTAGGAGATTTTGTGAGTGGAAAGGCATTAGGAGATTGTGTGTGTGTGTGTGTGGGATTTAGATTAAATCATGAAAGTGTGTTTTAATCTTTCCTTTTGGTTTTCTTATTTGTTTTGTTTTTCATATCCTGCTTGTGGAGGTGTCTCAAAAAATCCAGGTTTTCAACCAATCTCCCTGGCCAAGAGGAATCAATTCTTGCAACTGTCAGCTACTGAATATTCAATGGGTTATTCATAAGCGACACGCAGAAATAGCAACAAAAAAAAGGGTGGCCTGTTCATGTCCTCTTCTCTTTATTGCTTTCACACCCAAGCCTTTCTCTCTTTTCACTGTGACTTCAGAAGCAGAGTGGCCTGCGACATGACTCTCCTCTTAGTGTGATGGGAAATCGTAGCCATGTGCACTCGGTCCAGCTGTTAAAAACACTCTTGGAATGAGTATAAAGGCAAGCCCACACACACTATATGCAATATAACTAAGTACTCTGTATAGCGGCTCTAAGGCAGATGATGTAGGATAGTAAGATGAGCAGGATACATTATAGCTCCACTATAGAGGTGTCTTTTAACAGAGCCCACATACGCTACGTTTCAAAATAAATCATCTTTCAATTAAAGAAGTCAACATAAATTGTTGTTCTTCAGACATTAGAGATACAGAAAGCCTGCTGATGGTGAATTAATTAAGAAATCTGTGGTGACTGCAATTCCCACTTCTCACATTCTTTTGTGATTTTAAAGCCCCCCCCCCTCTGCTCAAAAATGTGTTTTGCATATTGTAACTTTACTCTGATTTTTGACTTTGACACTAGAAGGCTTTCGCATTCACCTGCAGTTTTGAAATATATATTATATTTGCGTATTCTTAGACCCCGATTTCCAGTATCAGAGAATGAGTAGGCTACATATAATTTGAAGAAATTGTAAGTGTAATTCCTTTAAAAAAAAAAAAAAAAAAAAATGTGTGAAAAAATATAAAACAAATAGTTATTAAAAGTTAGCTATCTCTAAAAATAAAGATTCTTATTTTGCAGGCAGTGTGGAGCAGTATATATAACATTTGTGTATATTTGTATATTTACATGTTTATATTTGTTTTTATTCCATTTTAAGTGTGTTATTTCACTGAACAATAGAAGGAAATCCTCTTCCCTATCCTCCACTCCCTCCCCTATCTCATCATGACAACATCTGCTCACAGCTGGCACTCTATCGGCGTCTGCTTATTATTATTTCAAAGCATATCCCAGTGACCAAACTGCTAATATTTACATTAAGGTCCAAGTAAGCTACAATTCAAACTTAGCTCACTTTGCGTAATCGTGCGCCTATACAGGCATCATTACAGAATATGCTACAAACACATTCTATATCAGATGGGTGTATATTTCCGGTTACACCCCTCGTATGGTGTGGTGCCGTGTGGATTTCCCTCGCTCTCTGCAGTGTTGTTCAAGTTTGGGATCACTCCGTGCCATCCATGTAGCCTAAAGTAGGCTATCAAAGCACCACTAGCAGAACAGAGGCCATCCAGACAGACTGGCAGCTGAACAGCAGTTCAGAGCGTGACGTGAGTCTTTTTCCACTCCGGTCCGAAGCCCAAGGAGCACTCGCTTTACACACCTCCCCGCCCCCCCTATCCCCCCCTCCTCCCTTCTTCCGCTTCTCCTCTTGAGGAAAACACGGACGCTCATGGAAAATCCCTCCCTGTCCTCTTTATGGACTTTAAACGAAGTTACCCTGAGGTAACACATGTAGCCGACAACAAGCGTCTTATCTGCCCGAGTGCACTTTCTGCGCCGATTTCTTAACGCACTAGAACTTGCCTGCGCTCCATCAGAGGAGAGCGACGCGGGTGGGCGCTGCTGGTGGGTTCTATCCACAGAAGAAGAAGAAGTTAAATGAAGATTTTTATTTTGGACCACAACAACAACAACAACACTCATTTGGACGGTTTGATTCGGATCGCGAGTGGTCTAAATGTCCCCGTGCTGAGGCAGCGGCGCGCAATGGGCAGCCCAGCTCATCTAATAGTAGTCGGCTATAAAATAAAAGACCAACGATGTTCTAAAAATGACCTGTTTATTATATTAGAGAAGTTTCTTCTTTAATATATATATTTTTTGCGCTGCTGAAAATTCCAGAAATAAACGACCAACCGGAGCAGGTGTGTGTGTGTGTGTGTGTGTGTGTGTGTCTGTGTGTGTGTGTGTGTGTGTGTGTGTGTGTGTGTGTGTGTGTGTGTGTGTCAACCAGCGCAGAGAAGAGAAGAAGGGAGTTGTAAAGAAAGAAGACTTGCTGCATCACGGCGGAATATTTAAACACTGTGTATTTCCGCTGTTCACATTCAAGGGACTTCTTTTTTTTGGAGGACAAGAAAGACAAGAAAGTAGCAAGTGTGTCCAGGGAAGCGGAAAGGAGATGACTATCAACACTGTTCTCCTGCTCTTCATTCTCTCTCTCACAAGTGAGTTCTTTCATATTCTTTAAATCGACCCAAGTATGGATGTGTATTTCACTGAGATGACGATGATTGTCATTGTTGACAATAATCATAAGTGAAGACGCTGTCCACGGTGCTGAAGCACGCATCACATCACTTTGCTATTTTGAAAACACGAAGACAAAAACTAATAGTCACTCTCTCTCTCTCTCTCTCTCTCTCTCTCTCTCTCTCTCTCTCTATCTCTTTCTTTCTCACACACACACACACACAGAGGGAGAGAACACCTTGAGTTAATTAGGTCTGAGTAAACTGCAGAAGAGAGATAACTCACCACAAAAATGAATGGATGCAGTGTCCGGTAGATAATCGTGCACAGGTCACATTAAGGGTGGCACTAATTTGATATTGACCGTTTTAATTAAATCTTGAGCTAAATCACAAATTGCTTCTTTGCTGTCAGTGTTCAGTAAATCTTACTGTGAGAAATCTTCCAAGAAGACAGACTGAACAAACTGCTGCGTTTTTTTTTTGGCATGCTACATCCCTATACATCAGCCATTGGATTTGTATGTACTTAAATTACCCAAAGTAAACAGGCAACGGTTCAAAGTAGCCTACTGCATGTTTCAAAATGTTGCAGTAGCCTGCTTGTAGTATTCCTTTATATTCTCTAACAACCAGGAAGATAATCTGAACAAATCATAACAGAATCGGGTCATTTGATTCCATCAGTGTAGCTTGGGGCCACTCTTAGAATTCTTTGACTATAGTTTGTAAAAAAAAAGGCAATAAAATTGTCTTCTTTTTTTACATTTAATTATTTATGTTACCATTTCTATCTCTCTATAGTTAAATGCTACTCAAACCCTTCTTTACATGACAGGAATGTCAATGTGGTGGTAAACCACCAACTCACTTTCTTTTATTGAAATTACATTTCCTTTACATGATTTCTTAACAGTAACTGCCCAATTTCAAAAACATTAATTTCAAAAGGTAGTTTGGGTGTATTTGTAGAGTGTAAACAAGTCCTCAGGCTAGAATATGAAGGACATGACCTCACTGTTCTTAATAATAGCTACGGCCCTAAGTGTAGCTTATGTAGCTATTCTCTGTGCGTTATGTTTTGTCATCGTATTGTTTCTGTAAATAGCAAAACAACATTGGCAGGTTCCAATGTGTGCGTGTTGTTTAGTTCATGTTGCCTTAAAAAAAACATTGTGGAAAGGATCTTACACAACCTGTCTTACCTAATTGTGTTCTGTAACATCTGATTTACATTGTTAGTGTAGAGCTTGATGATCAGTCTGAGCCCATTATGACTTTATTTAGAAAGAGACACAAACTCAGAAGACCCCTGTGTGTCCCAAATTGGAAGGATGTGGCATGTCTTTGAATAACACTCAACCTTTGCCTCAGAGACAGGGTTTAAAAAATGATGTGTAGTGGTCATACTTTTAAAATAGTCATAAGTAAGAGCAGATGGGCACTTTGAATAATTTACAGAAGGCTATTTTATACCTACCGCCGGAGAGCTCTGTCTCCTGTCTTTTAGGAAGAACACTTCGATGTCTCCACCGCTGTCCTGAAAGAAAAGCTTCCTTTTACTAACCTGACCTTCACAACATCATCAAAAGTCCGTGTTTACCATCCATTGTTTTGATTGAGCGACACCTAGCAGCAGAAAATTACATATTGTATGTTTAATAGAGTGTTGACTTGTGTCTTTTCCCCAAAACTGTATTAGCTTGTAGGCTGGACTTATCCTTTAGTAGGGCTTTACTAAAGAAAGACCGAAAACGAAAAAATCTGAGCCATCAATGTTCATATCTGTTCTACAAAAACAACTGGACTCAGACAAAGATCTGGTATGACAGGAAACATAGTCAAGCATTAATCTGTAACATCCATCAAGGCAAAGATATCCTGAAATCTAGGTTTGAATTATTTAAATGATGTAATACACCGAGAATGCACATAGCACTTTGCGGTGTCTTCCACCATGTTGTTGTGAGTGTTTGTATTTCCATGAAGGTCTGAAGACTTGACCTGAGGGATGTACCACCAAGCGAGTTCGACAGAACCAGGCTTTCTTTGCCTTAGCTGGCTCGACAAAGCCTGAAGCCCTCATCAGACATAACGGGTACCACGAGAAGTGGTTAACAACTTGCTCTGTTAACCCAGGATTTCTTCTTCAGGATGTGTACACATTCCCATAAAAGCATCATTTGACTCTTCTACTGCACAAAATGGACCCATCCCATGCCACCTACTTCCACCCATGTAACCTAAAGCGTTACAGGTCAGAGTAACGCATATGTTAAATTTTCTAAGCACAAACGGACATTTGGAAAAACAGAAAAATGGGTTCAAATATCCAATTTTTCATTTTTTTCCACCTTGACAAATAAAAAAATTGGATCTTTAAACAGTTTTTCCAATTTTCTGTTTTTATTCAGAGGATCAGAAATTTTGAAAATTGCGTCTGGGCTCCAATAATTCATGCAATGGTATTCTTTCCCTCGTTCTGCCTAGCTACGCCCCGCCCCCCACTCGAAACCATCAGTTGCAAGCACCTCTGACCCCAAAGTCTATCAGTTTTTTTGGTCCATATGCAGTTAATGACCTGCATATTCCGCAAAGTAGAGGAAGAGAAAACCATTGCAGTATTGAATAATTGGAGCCCAGACGCAATTTAGTAATTTTTTCAATTTTTTGATCCTCTGAATAAAAAACTGAAAATTGGAAAAACTAGATAATTTAATCAAGGTGGAAAAAAATGAAAAATTTGAATCCCTTTATCTCTTTTTCCAAATGTCCGTTTGTGCTTAGAAAATTGAACTGATAAGTGTTACACTGACCGTTGCAACACCTTAAAGGTCCAGTGTGTAACGTGTTTAGTTGTTCATTATCAAAATCTGTGTTGCCCGTTCACAAACTTGTCCTTTTTCATAAACATTTACCACCACCATCAATTCCAAGTATTCCTTTTGACCTGATATTTTACATTTGCATGAACTGGGGTAGACGCTCCATATTCATGCGCCATCTACAAATACGTTAGCCGGTAAGGGACATACAGGACATACAGCTCCGCCTTTTGAGATTTCGCTGTCACATGATAAACTCACAGGTGCCGTTAATGCTGCTAATGGGTATCGTAGCTTCCTGGCCCCGGCAAGTCTGAAGAAGGAAACATGGAGGACCACACGTATTCAAAATCCAAATTTCAGGAATTTCTTCTTCTTTGCCAAGAAAAAGAAAAAGGAGATTGAAAATAGCAAGAGACCGGCTTTTTGAAGCGTGAAGGCTACCGTAGCTGTAATACCTACTTTGAACTGCGTGGCGCGAGAGAGTTAATATATATGATTTCAACTAGATGGGAGAAATTTCTACACATTGGACCTTTAATACGGGAAATACAGGCCTTTCTGTTGCATTGAGACCACTCCAGATAAAATCTGAATGTGATTAAGGGCTCTAACTATTAGCTTAACCTTCAGTTTAACTTTAACATCTCTATTGCACAAATAGACTATTCAGGTTCTTACTTTATGGCAAATGATTTATCCTACGAAGTTACAATAAACTGCAGGCTGAAGTTCTTTTCTTAACTTCGCACAGATTCCCCAGCCTCTCTTGCTTCCAAATAGCTAAACACATTGGCGCTCACAGTTACATGAAAACTTGAAACAGCAGGTCGCTGTTGTAAAAATAAAAGAACATGCATGCTCACTCAGCCTTCCCTGCGTGTAATCTTACAAAAACAGACAATTCATCGGGGCACAGAGGGGGTGAAGCATTCCAGATATTAAATGCTCTCTGTGCTGTTGTCAGTTTGTTTGACAATGTAGACATAATGACTGTGGAAGTCATGAGAGTGGGTCAAAAGCATTCCGCTTCTGACTTATTTATATGATCACTTTTACGTAACCAATAATTTAGGGCTGAGGAAACACAAAGCTTCAGGGATCCTCTCACAGGGAAGGATGCATGACTGGATTTTTGTTTGTTCTTTGGCTCTAAAACCCTGCAGTAAAGCGCAAGACTGCAAGACACACACCCATACACACGCTCACATCGCCTTAGTGCCCTTTGGTAAATTTACTTCATTTACAGCCAACTTGTTTATTGTTCATCATACATGGTTGACACTGGCTTGAAAACATACTGTGATAGAGAGGGTATCACGCATGGAACTGCAACACACACTCATAATGTGGTGACATATTCAGTGTTACGCTACCCATAGACAAATGCTTTGTTCATTTCAAGCAGAGCATGTAATGGTACATGCATGTGTACCTTGTGTACGGTTTTAAAGGTATAGCACTTTCAAAATAAAATGTTTTCCCACTCTGTGTTCTGAATGGTCTGTAGGCAGCAGGGCAGAGAATGCAGAGGAGCGGCTGGTGAACTACCTGTTGGGTCCAGAGCGCTACAACAAACTGATCCGACCAGCTGTCAATAAGAGCCAACAGGTCACCATCTCCATACAGGTGTCTCTGTCGCAGCTCATCAGTGTAGTAAGTATGCTTGTATAGAAAAACACGTTTGTACACATGCACAAATACACATTATCAGAAAAGCTTTGGGGCTCACTTTGGGGCCCCTACCCTACCTATTTGATAACGGTGACATCCTGATTGTGACAAAATGTGTTTAAGCATACAAACAAAATATATCGTCGCTGTCTGGTGAAAACCTTGTATGTCCTTGCATTTCAGGAAATGAAAAAAGGCGAACGTGAAAACATTACAGTGAGCTATTTACCTTCGCCAAAGTCAGATGTTATCGCCTCATCGCTGTTTAAATATTTGTAAAACCAACAGACAGACTTAAAGGGTGACCAATAGCATTGATTTATGAAAAAAAAATTCAAACCATACAAGGCATATATATTATTGTGAATCTGACCTGGGAACTTGGATTCATATCTTTTAAAGCTTCTAGCAATTCTTGCACATCACGGCTCATAACAAACTTGCAACATGTAGTAATATTTCATGCTTTGCGTTTTAAATGTGGGGGTCATAGCGGTCATCACGGCCTACAGACACATCACCGGTATGCTTGTTTTAAAAAGTCATGATGGGCAAGCTGCATTGTAAAGCCCCTGGAGGCCCACAGCACCCCCCCACCCCCACACAGGTATTTTCACTTATGTAGCCTGATGTTCTTCTCACGACAGTGTGGATGTGTACCAACTGTGTTTGATTGACATCTCCATTAGGGCGGGACATCCTGACCATTGGAGTTGATTTTAGTTCAAAGAGTCACGTCACATCACGTGAATCCAACCATTGCTCCTCTCGATAGGCCCTTTTCATATAGGAAAAAAAACAGGTGTTACTAATAACAACAATGCCTCATACACATACATCAGACTTTATTACTGCTTCAGTACAGTTTCCCTTAAATGAAACTCAAACAATATAGCTACATAAGTATAACAACAGCATTGAATACATATTACATTATTAAATGTGTTATAACAAAAAGGTTATGATAATGCAGGTTAGGTGAACTGGCAACTTCAAATTGCCTGTAGGTGTGAATGAGTCTGACTCTGTTTGTCTGTCTCTTTGAGTTAGCCCTGTGACCGATGTACGTCACCTCACACCCAATGCATTCTGGGATAGGCCGCAGCCCTCCTGCAACCCTGAATAGGATAAGCAACTTAGAAAATGGACGGAAGAATCATTTTGGACATTTTTTTGTTCAAAGAAAGTATATCTTATAGTGCAGTCACGTCAGCATTGGCCCCCCATTGATTTCAATGATGCGATGCTTTAGCTTCCTGTCATAGCCATATCCCATCTCAGATGCCTTGTGTGACATTTAATCCTACATATTTGCAATCTCAAATTATTCTAAATATTACAATTTATAATGTGTTATATTCTCTAACTTATGACCACACATATTTACTCTGGGTGCACGCTCTGCACTCTAAAACTTCTGCACAATAAAACACAACTCGGCTCTGTATTAAGTCTAACTTTGTGACATTTGTGAAGGTGTTGGAAGGTATGTTATTTTGCCTCAAAATGGTTATGTTATTGCATCCACTCCCTTAAGGTGTGCTTTGGCATTTTGGCTTGGACTTTTATCGTGCTAAAAGCCCTGCCGGTGGACAGCATTGTAATAATTCAACCATTTATATTGTAAAGTCAAATCTTATGGACATGATGCTCATTGTATCACAAGCTGATTGTTGTTTTCTTACAGAATGAGAGAGAACAGATAATGACGACCAACGTGTGGCTGTTTCAGGTACAATGCAATCTTTCTAACTGCCCAGTGCACATACAGTGTTCAATACACAGTACATTAGGCCTTTGTGTGTTTGTGTTTGTGTTTGTGAGTTCATAAACGCTCTCTCTGCAGGAGTGGAATGACTACAGACTGAGATGGGACCCAGAGAAGTATGAAGGCATCAAGAAGCTGCGAATACCATCCAAACACATCTGGCTTCCTGATATAGTGCTCTATAACAAGTAAGTATTTGCATGTCATTCTACCAAAAAGAAGATCCGTTTGTCTGTATTTGAGTTAGAGGATCTGGTTCTATTATGCTGTTTTTAAGTCAGTATAATGAAAAAAAATCCGGCATTAACATTAATGGATTACAGTATGGTATTAATAGAGGTACAGTATATTTTTTGTACAGTATTAAGATATTTTCCACCATTATTGTCGTTTGAAGCAGAAAATCTGCTGCTAAAATAAGCCTGTTTTTTTTCTATGGGGATTTTGTAATTATCATTTTCTGCATTCTCTCTTCCGGTTAGTAAGTGCTTAACAGTGTGCAAAATACCCGTCAATATTCAGAGGGGCTCCCATCTCCCGATTTTTGCCCCAATACCAATCTAAATTTTCTCAATGTGCAATAGGCCTATAACATTACAATATTTCATGGATGCAAGCCAAGACAATCAGTCTATAGCCTACATGACAACACACATACACACTTAACAATTTTTGATAATCCGATATGCTATAGTATTCGTAAAGGTAAGAGGTTGCATTGGCTAAAGTTGTTTGGATGCACGTTGTTTTATAACAAGGAGAGGCAAAGTTGTGCATTACAATGCAGACATGACAATAATTGGCACCAATCTGGCGCACTTACAAGAGCAATCAACTGAATAAATGCCAGGGATAGCCTATGGGAGACTGGCACGCAATCAGTGCACTTGCAAATAAGAACCTGCAGTATGACCGATTGTGTGACATTATTTAACCATCCATCTACAGCAAATATGATCAGACAGATACATCACTGAACACATACATAAAGTATATTCGCCTAACCATGCAAACAGGCCATCTCTCAAATTGAAAAAAGCAACACAATGTCTGCTTTTATTATCACTTCAGACAATCATCAGGGAGAGTTTGGGTTTGTCTGATTATTATCGTTGCAATGAAGGGGAAAAAAGGCCTACAGTGCTGCCTCAAACGTTAGCCGACTTCAAATATGTCTTATTCAAGTGTTTAATGTAATTATACTCTGTGAATCTGTACTCTCTCTAATCTTACATGTCACTCACAACCTTTTACAGTGCTGACGGCGTGTACGAGGTTTCCTTCTACTGCAACGCTGTGGTCTCCAACACAGGAGACATCTTCTGGCTTCCCCCGGCCATCTACAAGTCGGCCTGCGCCATCGAGGTGCAGAACTTCCCCTTCGACCAGCAGAACTGCACTCTCAAGTTCCGCTCCTGGACCTACGACCACACAGAAGTGGATCTGATCCTCACCAGCGACTTTGCCAGCCGCGACGACTTCACGCCGAGCGGAGAGTGGGACATTGTCTCGCTCCCGGCGCGCAAAAACGAGGACCCCAACGACATCACCTACCTGGATATCACCTATGATTTTGTGATCAAGCGGAAACCCCTGTTTTACACCATTAATCTGATCATCCCGTGCGTGCTGATCACGTCGCTGGCTATCCTGGTGTTCTACCTGCCGTCAGATTGCAGGGAGAAGATGACGCTGTGCATCTCAGTGCTGCTGGCGCTCACTGTGTTCCTGCTGCTGATATCAAAGATAGTGCCACCCACCTCTCTCGCAGTGCCTCTCATAGGTCAGTCATATTGATGTGTTATAAATAGGGATGCACCAAATCCAGATTTTTGGGGTTCGGCCGAATACCGAATCCACTGGTTAAGATTCTGCCGAATCCGAAACCGAATACCGAATTCTACTCCCAGTTTTTAGCTGTGACTGTCCTTCCTTTGCCGTACCTGACGTTGCTGCATTTTGGCTGCTGTCTGTAGATTCCTTCACGCACAACTCGTATTCTTTTGGATGTTTAATACGCAAATGTTTTAACAGCGGCCATGTTGTGTTGTATTGTTTAGGGTACTTGCCACCATGAGACAAATTGGCATTGCAAATTGAACACGTAGCTCGACTTGAATCGCCTTCTTTTGACTGAAAGTACTGCCAAACAACACTTTTTCTGCTCACCAGTTCCATTTTTTCTTTCTACTACTACTGCATTGAACGCTCCACCTACGTAAACACCTTCCCGTAATCAACAGTGTCGTCATTACGTCGACCAGCGTAGCGCGCGTAGTGCAAGCGTAGGGTTCGGTTCGGTGGAAAAAAATTCTAAGGTTCAGCAGAAACCGAACCCCGTCAAAATGCTACGCTATTTTGTGCAAACTCACATTAAAAACCTCAAGGGGCATATCCCTTGCTTTCTTCGTAGGCTTTTAATATGAAAAATGTGCAGGAATTGCTGACTATTAACTTAATAGCAACTTAATAGCAAACAACAAAAGAACAGCAAAGTAAGTCAAGTTGATTTATTTATTTTTTAAGCACATTTAAACACAGCTTATGCCAACCAAAGTTCTGTACAACATATATAATAGTATAAAAGAACATTAAAATGTAAAAATAAAGAAAGCAGAAAGATAACATAAAGAGAACATACCAACGACAACAACAGGCAGCACTTCACAAATACAGAATTATAGACATGATAGCACATTGAGGGATTAGTGGGCTAAAAGGCCAATGAATAAAAATGTATCTTTAGCCTGGATTTAAAAACAGAAACTGAGGGAGCACATCTGATATCTAGCTGGTTTCAGAGTTGTGGAGCAGCAACTGCTAAGGCTCTGTCACCTTTTGGTTTTGGTTTGATCGTGGGACACACTGGAGAGATTTGTCGTCAGATCTAAGAGACCTTGGGGCTGACTGCCGGTAAATAAGATCTGTGATATAAGACGGGGCCTGACCATTTAAAGCCTCCAAGGCGATCAGCAGGGTCTTAAATTGGATTCTAAAGTGAACACGGAGCCAATGAAGAGAGACTAGCGCTTGGGTGATGTGCTCACACTTTTTAGTGCCAGTCAACATCCTTGCAGCTGCATTTTGTACCATCTGTAGTTGAGTTAATGAAGACTGGGGAAGGCCTGAATATAGGACGTTGCAATAGTCCAGTCTGGATGTAATGAAGGCGTGAATTACTTTTGTTCATATCATGGAAGGACCGAATTGGCTTGAGTTTGGAAATGTTTTTTGACTGAATTGTTTATCAAATATGACACCAAGGTTTTTTGCATGTGACTTCACATATGGGCCTTTGGAATTGCTCAGTACATGTTGTACTGATGGAGTTAGTGATGTGAAAATGTACGTCCTGAAAAATGTGAGCCATGCGGTGCCTTTATTAGAGACTTATTTGTCCATGTTGGACATGCAGCCAGCAATTACTGTATTTGAGACTCATTATTGATTACCTAGAAACAAGTGAAAGCAGAAATATGTATTTGTTGTTGATGTCATCTTGTCTTTTCTTTCTCTAAGGTAAATACTTGATGTTCACCATGGTGCTGGTCACTTTCTCCATTGTGACCTCCGTCTGTAACCTCAATGTGCACCACCGCTCCCCATCCACCCACCACATGCCGGACTGGGTCAAACACTTCTTCTTAGTCCGCCTCCCCACCTTCCTCTTCATGAGGCGTCCAGGCTCTTTCAACACTCGTGATAAACTCCGCAGGAAGTATGCCAACCGGAGTAGCGTCGGGAAGAACAATTCCCAGAGTGGCACAGAAAAGAAGCAGTACTCCAACATCAGACTCGGTGGGATCCGAACAGATGCCGACTCCATCTACGTGAATGAGGACTTGGCGCACAAGTTCTGCTGGAAGGATGACGACATCCCGGATGGGGGTGGTGGGTTGTCAGACCTCCGGAGGTCTTTGCCTGTTCAGTGGGATGCGGATGTGGAGGAGGCAGTGGATGGAGTGAGATACATCGCCGAACACATGAAGACAGAAGATCATGATGATAGGGTGAGGACGTAAAGCCGTGGTTAAAAAAATAAATAAGTGATGAAGAGCAGGAAGAGATAGGATCAAAGGATGAAAGAAAGGGAAGACAGAATGTATTATTGGAAAGAATGGGGGAAGAAAAGACCTACAAAAGCAGATTATGGAGAGGTTATCAGGACTAGATAAGACACGGAACATGTCTTAAATCTTTTAGTATTTGCTTTTGTCCTTCTGCCAATCATCTATATTTGTTTATGAAAACCTCAGAAAACCATGCACACACTCATACGAACACAAACTGACTGACTAACCCAACTGGGGTTTTTAAACTTCTACCAAACTTACACACTTAATACATATCATAAACATATCACAAACATGTTTTGCAGCTGTAATTGCTCATGGCAAATTCTTCATCAAGCTGCCCCTCTTCCTTTTGGCTGCAGTGCTGTTAAAATTATGACCTGATATGCATCCTAAAAGCTCCATAGACACTGCAGCAGGGAATACAATACTGCATCTTAATAAGTTTGCTCATTTAGTTGGTTAAAAACATTGTCTCTGGCTGACTTTATTGTCTACAGCCGTCTTGTATTTAAACAAGAACCCAATGGTGTTAAAGGCATAGTCCGGATTCTTTGAAATGGAGTTGTATGAGGTACTTATCCAGAGTCAGTGTAATAGCTACAGTAGATGGCAGTCGGCACATTGGAGAACCAGACAGGAGTATCAACACGGAGCCACCTAAAAAAGGCTTTTTTTAGAATATTTTCACCACTTTACCTTGCCGTCAGGTCTGGATACTCCACATAGCATTCGGGGATGGGAGAAAAATGTGCTCTGGTTTAATGGCATTTCTTTAAACCAATCAGAATCGTCATGGCCGGTGCTAAACTCCACACAGAGCTGCTGCAAAATAGTCATGCGAGAGAAAACTCAGATTGGACAGATAGTCTAGCTAGCTGTCTGGATTTACCCTGCAGAGATCTGAGGAGCAGTTAACCATAGTCCTCTGAAATCCACCGAATTTAAAATTCCAACACAAAGAAAGAGGAAGGAAACTGCACGGGAGCAATCCCGGAAGTTGAATGTCAAGGATATAGACTAGTTAGTTTGTGTTATTGTGTGACTTTGGGATTTTTAAAGGTTTAGTTCGGATTCATTCTCAACCTGCTTTCAAACAGTGGGGAAATGCTACACAGTGGATGTGCTTGTCTTAAATGGGTCTTTTTATTTTACGTAACTTTTAACACCACAAACTAATGTAGTTACTTATTGATGTGCTCTGTGGCCTTGGAAGTAATTTACTACTGTTGGTGGTAAGCTGTTTACCTATTTCCAGTTGCTAAGCTACCATTGCACAGTCATTGTTAGGGGGAGGGGTCTAGCAAATGATCAATTATAAAAATAGGTGGATTATGAGTACACAAACCTTTAGAGCTCTACACGCACATACTTTATAGTGATGCTTTGATCTGTCTTAACAACCTGTAATAATCTAAAGTTGTTGGTTTTGTTCCAGATCATAGAAGACTGGAAGTACGTAGCCATGGTGATAGACCGTCTGTTCCTGTGGATCTTCATCTTGGTGTGTGTGGTGGGAACTCTGGGGCTCTTCATGCAGCCGCTGTTCCAAAGCTATAACACACCCACTGCTGATGACACAGAGTGAGTCACATACACATAAAAATAAAATCCATCACAACACATATCTTAACTTGGCAAAGACTGTCATTTAAATGTCCAAAATATAAGTGAAGCATACTGTTTTCTGTATACCCGTTGAATGACTTGACCCCATGCTTCTGCACAAAGAGGCTCAACATTTGTATTGCATTTGACATGTCAAGTCACTTTGTATTTAAGCAGTTTTACTAGTAGTATGCCTTATTTGTTTGTGACATGAAGCTGCAGCTGCTTCACAATAAAAGCCATACTGGTAAGTGGAAAGCTTTGAATGTGAAAGTGTTTCACATCTTTCTAAACTGGATCTGCACTGCATCAGTTGTATTAAAGCTTCAGAGTGGATGAGATAATGGCATGTTATCAACCTGTACAATTGCAACTGTCTGTTGTTGATGCAGATTAATGGCCACTTGGTTGAGATACATTACGGTAGACTCATAAAATATCTTGTCATTTATGATAAATGGCAGCCTAAATCAGATTAAAAAAAGAATTGATTATTGCTTTGACATTTTTGACGTTTGTTTTCTCGCTCTTTCAATTTGCTATTGATTGATTAACAATTGCAAGAATTGATGAGGACCGGAATCAATATGCAAATCAGAAGTGATAATGTCTAAACTATTGCCAATCCTATTAATAGTAGCCTTTTGTGTTCATGCTAACTACTTAAACATTTCATTTTTTTCATTTTGAAACATAAAACTAAGCATTCATGCACCAGGTGATTTTTGCAGAATACAATTTGTCTTTGTTTCTATTCACTATTTTGTGTTTTTCTTTTGCTAGGTATAGAGATTTCTAGGATGTGTGGACATGAACTTTAACTGTAGCAGCTATAACCGAAAGGCTGCACCAGGTCTGGCTCTGATCTGTCTTTGCTCGTTGGATCTGATACATATCCAGCATAACCAATGCAGCCAGCTACATTGGTTGTGTTTGCAGCAGTGGACCTCAAACAAACACAATCATACTGGGACACTTTTCTTTTTGAACTGCATGGCTTCTATTTCTGATGGACTATGCCTCCATCCAAGCTCCGCCTTTATCACAGGCATGGCAGTCTTGATATACTTTTTATAACTCAAAAAGTGTGCAACAAGAATGAGGTTGTCAAAGAGCCAAAGTAGTGCCCGTGCAGTTTCTGACACAACATACAAGACAGTTTCCCTAACCCTAAGACAGGCTATTTTACCCAGCTTTTATTTTCCAAATGTATATAACAACCACAAATGACAAAGCTGGTAAAAAATACTGGTCATCTGTTGTCTTTGTTTTATTTTGGACTGTCTGTGCTGCTGATGGAGCTCTTTACAGACTCAATGTGAAATGGAGGTGCAAAGGTTCATTACACATAACAACTCCTATAAGACCATGAGGTCTTTTTTTTCTCCTCTGCAAATAAGACAATTTTCCCAATGGACCATCATTTCTTCGTTCACAATACAAGCTTTATTGTAACATCGTGAGGACAATTTGTCCTATCCACCTTTTCTCTTCATAAAAATATGAATGCATCATCTCTCTCGCTCTGTCCTTTTCATGTTCTGCTTCAGAGCTTTGTGCCTGATTCTCCAGCCTCCACCTCCCAAGTGGTGTTGTAATTGTTAACGCATTGTCTTATTTTGAAGAATGTGTATTCTCCTCTTGCTTTCTCTTCCTGTCTTTCTCTCACTTGCTTGGTTATTCTCTTATTTTCTCCCTTTGTGTGCTATATCACATAACACTTGTAGCAGCACCGGGTTACATACAGTACTAAGCGTAAATATGACACTGACTGTATTCTATTACATGTTAAATAAAAAGCTCTGTATTTTATGTGTTTGTTCCCCAGTTTCTTTCTCACATCTTGTTTCTTTACTTAAAGGACGATACCAGTCAGGGAAAATATAGTTGATCCACTCTCTCAGTAAGAGAGAGGAGGGGAGAAGCTATTAGTGGAAGAGAAATCATTGTATTGCTTTTGTGGATGGGGATAACTGACATTGTTGAAAGACTCGGCTGAGGCCTGACAGTGTAGGATAAAAGCAGGTGTTCAGTACTCAGAAGGGGGCAGACAGGATTGGCAGAAGGTGGTATAAGTATTTTTATACTTTTCAAAAGTTGGAATAATGACACTAATGTTTCATTTGTGACTTGTTTTATCTGGATGACCTCAAATACATTTTGAACGTTTCTCACACTTGTTTTCATCATGTGTTGATCAAACAGCAACGGAAGACAAGCAGTTGTGTGTTTTGCGCGTGTGTGAGGTCTTGTGAATGTATGTTTAAGTGTTGCTCTAAAATACATATTCAGAAAGCATGCATTTGTCCTGTTTAAAATCAAAAATAATGTTCGTCTGTGTTATTAGTGAGAAAAAATTAATTCATGGACAATTCAGGGAGACATTTTGTTTTGCGAGTATATACACACACACACACACACACACATTTAAAATAAAACACCTTTAAGAGCCTCCGCTCTGGTCAGTGGATCTATCAAAAGAAAGTTGAAAAAGGCCGAATCCACGTGCAGGGTCACATTCTGTTAATGGACATTCTATTGTGTTTGTGTGTGTACAGAAAGCCTCCTTCCTCAGTCTGAAAGAAGAGGAAGTGTGCTCGACAGCACTAATGCGCCTGGGTCCCATTGGAGTCATGTGTGTGTGTCTGTGTGTTTCAGAGTGCATGTGCCCAAAGTGCGAGCTCCATCTGCCAAAGAAAAGGTAATATCAGGTGAAAATAACACCACCTTCCAACTGTCAGCAGCCTCTGAAGACAGAGCACACTGTTACTTGTGATGTACTACTACTAAATGAACACGCACACACATAATAGACTATGATAAGATTTAACTGGCCCAAATCCTTTATCTCAGCAAAAATGAAGCACTGATTCCTGAAGTCAGCACGTCAGCAGAAATACTATGAGACTCTGCTGTGGGGACAGCTATCGACAAAACACCTATTTACTGTGCCCTCTCTGGTGTGTGTGTGTGTGTGTGTGTGTGTGTGTGTGTGTGTGTGTGTGTGTGATATTTACCAGGTGCCCCACCCTATCAATATAAGGTTGACTGAAGCATTAAGTTGACAGATGTGACGTTGCTGTGTCTGGGCGAAAGGCAGAAGAGGACAAAGCAGGCCAGCTGTCAAACTGTAGGATTAGATCATGAAATGTAATGTTGTTGTGGGCTGCATCAGAGACACATCACCAAGGGGCTGTAAATGGGGGGGCCCTTGAATTTGTTTGATATTGTTATTTTATCCATGAATATGACAATTTATAAATGCCTTTAAAACTCACTCATAATGACAAAAGGCTTGCAAAGCATCCCTTATACAATGCATTTTTTATTTTTTTATTATATTATTAAAATGTGGTGTCACATTGCAATAGTTTAACGGGTATGTGAAAAGAGTGTGGAATAGCTCAACTAAAGAAAAGTATAGATACATTATGATTTGAATAAAAAAAAAAAAATAATAGACTATGCAACTGAGAGTACATAAAAAACTAAACAAGCAGAAGTCTTAGAACAGGACAGAAATCTAAGAGTAATTAATAAAGAGTTTAAATTTACAAGTAATCAAATGGGTATAAGTCAACCATTTATCCATAAATAGTTGAAATACAGTAGTTTGCTTAAAAATAGAAAAATAAAATGGATAGCTAAAAGTAGCCTAATGGATACACAATTGAAATAGTTAGCCAAAAGTAATTGATAAATGGTTAAAATAATAAACTAAAAGTAATAGATACATGTTTAAAACTAACGGATAAACAGTTGAGATAATTAGCTAAAGGTAATCGATGAATGACTGCGATAACAGTAATGGATAAACGGTTGAAATGGTTAGCTAAATATAAATAGTTGAAATTGCTATTTAAAAGTAATAAATGGATATACAGTAACATAGCTAAATTAAATAGTTCAAAAAGTAATCTAAAATAATTGATAACATGCTTCTACTTCTACTACTAGCTTCTGCGAGGTGGTAGGCTTCAAATGCAAAGTTGACCAAAGTAACCTAAGCATGTCATGCATTTTAACTTGTGCTGTGCTTAAGCCAAACTAACTACACCAATGAGCTAACTTGAGCCACTGCTTTCATTTATCTTCCTACTGTGACTCTGATCTCTGATCTGTTTTTCACAGAGCAGCACTTTTCCAGTACACTGCTTTTTAACTGATTTCTTTCCATCAATCCTTTTGGTGCTACCCTCCGCAGCCACCCCTCACCCTCACCCGTCTGATCTCTGCTGCAGTGTTAATTTAGGTGAACCCAGCTTTGTAAGATCAGCACTTTTTGTCCAGCACACACATGTACACACTGAGCCTTTTTGTCTATTTGTTAGTAGCTGTGGTGACTGTGCTGTGCTGATTTGCCACATTTCCAATGCCCATAGCTCCCAGTGAATATCCAGCATGCTGTCATGCAATAATATACATATATATATATATATATATATATATATATATATTAATAGACATAAGCAGTATATATATATATATATATATATATATATATATATATATATATTAATAGACATAAGCAGCTTAGTGATACATTGTGGTTGGTGGACTGATGTAGACTCAAACTCTGGTCATTTAGCTATCAAAAATATTTAGATTAGTTTAAATTTTTAAGAAGACCTTATACATTGTGTCAGTTGCCTTGGAGGAATATGCTTTTAGCCTTCTTGCCAAGAGTGGGGTGAGAAGATCAATACCACTCATGTCTGTGTGGTATCAATCATCTCATCTAACTTCAGCAAAGCTGTTATTCCTTCCTAACTTGACTTTACATATATGCATTTATTAAAATGAGGCATCCAACATATTGTCAAATACTACTTCTATTTGCTTTTTCGCATCCAGACCATCATTAAATGGAGATTATGCCATGGAAATAATCTCCAGCACTCACTGTTATTTGTTCTCTTCATCTCACTTCTCAACATGACGTTATGCCTCAAACAACAATCATCTGATTTCTATTCTTGTCCCCTGCAATGTTTGCAAGTGTTAACAGGGGTCTGCACCACGGTGGATAATCCGGCTGCCTGCCTTGCTAAAGTTTCCTAAGGTTGCTCTCCTAAATAAGCAGGGTTTGTCAGGGCGCCCCTGCAGTCATGCAGAGGGCTTGTTCTGCTCCGTCTACCCGCACTGGTGCCTGAGGGCGGAAACACTACTGCTCCTTCACACACACTCCACCAAACCTGGACACGTCACACATCTCCGTGACCCATTCCTTCTTTCTCTTCCCTCTATCAACCACCGTTCCTCTATCCCTCTCCTCTCTCTATGTCTGCTCTTCCACTCTTACCACTCTTAGCACACTTACTCCCCCCGCCCCTTTTCAGTCTGTTGTAAATTGCGTGTGGAGAAATGAGAACTAAAAATACACCAGTGATAAACCCAATTATCTGTCCCTTTTCACGCTACACGCCCAAATAGCTTAGAACATGGGACAGGCTGTACGCCAGATACCAGCCTTCAGTGGGGATTGTTTGCATTGGTGTTGTCTACGTGATACGCAGGTATCCGCAGTATACCCACTAAGAAAGCTCCAGGATTTCCATATACCTACTTAAAAATGTCCAATGACACACAACAACATACTTTCCATTATATTTTTGATATATTTTGAATTGTCATCTGTGTTTTTCTTCTTTGCATTTGTTAAATGAAGGTATTTCCACCGTTAATTGGTGCATAAAAGTGTATCCAAATGTAGTAAATAAAGTCTTTGACGCTGAAAATAACCCTGGGGGAGGACACCCAGACCCCTCACTATGATATGATTTCGGAATAGAAAAGTATTGTATATACTTCAGTGAAAGCTAGTAGAGAGTGAAACAGCCAATATAAAGTTGTGGCAGTGTAGCTGTAGACCCCCTGAAGACCCTGCAGTATTATACTTTCTGAGTTTTCACTGTGTCTTTGCGGCTCCTCTAGATAACGCCTGCTAAGCATGATGCCTTAAGTCAGCTTGTCCAACAGGATAACTCACTTTCAGTAGCACCCAATATTTGATCAGCTTGCATGTGCGTTTATGTATGTGTGTTTGTGTGTGTGTGTGTGTGTGTGTTCGGCCTGCTGTCTGAAGATGACCAGAAAGGACATAAGCACAGAAACACTGCACTGAGAAATACATTCAAGACGACAAACGAATGCCCGACTTTGCTCTCTGGTGAACAACTTTGATTATTTTAAAGACTTATCCTTTCAGATATTTCACACTCTGCACAGCACCGATGCACTGTACTTGGCAGATGAGTTTTAAGTTTGGCTTTTCACTTCATTTCGGATATCCAAACCATGTAAAAACATCCCCAGTGTTGACAGTACATTTGGTCCCTGATTAAACTCCCCTTCCCCTTTCTGCCGCCACAGCGATGAATTAAAGATATCCAGCTCAGACAGTAATCAGTGTGATGCTCTTCGACAGCACTTATGATGTACTAACAGAGGTTTGAGCTTGTTTAAGTATTCCTCTTGCCTGTGGCTCAAGTATGTATGAGTGTCAGATAGTCCTTCTCAATCATGAGCTGCAATAGTCAAAGTACAGCCAAACTGGTGAGCTGCTGCATTTATTTTTGATTTATTCCCACCAATCCCTGACTTGCAATCTCCTCACACAGAGACCTGTGGAGCTCAGTGATTTTCATGTGTAGAATATCATAAGCCACACATGGGGACAAATTCCAGGACTTTAAACTGTTAAGCTGGGAGTTTTATTTATATAATTTGGGGCAAAAATTGGCATCCCCAATTTGATTCATTGCAGTTATAGTCAGCATAAGCTAACCCATTTTTGGACTACATGCACCGGACCATATGACTTTTACTGTCCCAGAGGAAATTAGTTTTTGCAAGACCAGCGTGTGTGTGTGTGTATTTCTGGGTATGTTTTAGCTCCAGTGTAAAATATGGTTTCTGCTGCTTATGTCTATCATCCCTGTGTAGGTGTACTGCACATCCTGGTGTTATTATTTTTGCTTTTTTTTAATCAGACAAATGAACAGATGTTTGTGTAGCCGTGTGTATGCGCTTTTCCACCTGCATTTATTTGTGTGTGTGTGCATTAAGATGATAATCCTAAATTCAGTAACACAAGTGCTTCTGTTGGCAGATCTTATATCATATGATGTAAACACAACCATATGTGTTAATAAGATTAATGTAAAGTCTTTACTGAGGTCACTTCTATTGGTCTTAATGTACTCTATGCTAAAGCACTGATTGCTTATATTCTTTTCTAAATTGCTTGAAAAAGACTTGGTCCCAGGTCTTTAGATTCAATGGTAACAATTAAGCAACCACTGAAGCAATAAATAGCCATTTATTACATTACAGTAATGTGGTGTTTTGTTCCCCAAGCATATACATTGGAGGCACTTTAGGGTTAATTGTCTTGTGGACAGGAGGAGTAAGGGACTCCGGATGTCCAACTTGTTTAGCCATTTGCCACACAGTTCCATTGTAGGCATCCTTTTTTATTTACAAAAATAGACCGATCTAGGAAAAAGTGACTTGTTTGAAATAACTATTGTACTGAGACAAATATTTACTCAATATGGCATTCTTTGGCATTTATTTACCATCACTCTGCGGAGCAGTTCTGCTCTATTTCACAGTTATTTACCTACAAAATTCAGATGCCAAATTACACACACGATGTTGTCCATTTCCATTGACTCCATTGAAGCATTTTGCTTAATAACAATTTAAATTAAACCATTTCAAACAAACTTTTTAGAATATCTTCCTGAAATATAATTTTCTACATTACACCACAACTACAACCAGAAATAGGTGAGCAGAGTGCAGATGACTACACATGGACTGCAGGCTGGCTTTGCCGTAAGGGCAGGTCATTTATGACGCCAAAAATAAATAAAACAGTTTTCAGTGTTTCAGTGATATCATGATTACGTCGTGCTGCATGCAATAATCCCTTTTTGTTTTCAGAACCGATAAAAGGTCTTCAGGTCTCAAAACTGAATTTAATTGTCTGCTTTAATCAGCTGATTTAAAAACTGATTCAAAGGGGCAGTCAGTGATTCTAATCCCATATGTACACATTTTGAAACATTCAGTGAATATCTCCTCACGGTCCGCTAGCTGTGTACTGAAAAAGCCCCGGCTCTGCAAACGGGAAACAAACAAACTCCCAACACTATTCAGTTGGTGCTTGTGCACAGGACAGGGGAAAGGCCACGGATGTATGAGAGGGGGCGTTCGTTTGGGTGCTGAGTTCAAATATTGTGACAACCCTGCTATTAGTCAGCAGTGTCTCTGTGGTAAATTAATTGATTGGGTGATTTTTGGATGTGTTAGTTATCAGTGATATCTGGTGGTGCCTGGGCCTGGTGCTCAAAGATTATAAATTTAGGCTCTGCCAATCATTCTCTCTCTCTCTCTCTCTCTCTCTCTCTCTCTCTCTCTCAGGCACCCTCCCTGAATTTATACTCTCTTTTGGATATTTTGTAAACTCTACAACATGCACACACGCCACATTGTCATACATGCTCACCCATTACTGATCCTACTGACATTCACATCCCACGGTATGTGCTCCTTTGCCATGCTTTGCAACCTACTGTAATTACTTCTGTTAAATAAATGACTTTGTTTGTTCCTTTAAACGTGTGCATCTCTCATTTTTGTCATGGCCCAAGAGACAGGTTATGACAATATCAACAGTCTTTCACCAGAATCACTGCCTCCACCCTTAACCCTCTGGGATCTGAGGGTAGTTTCAGACACACAAATGATTTTGGCATGCTGTGATATTGTTGTCAATTTGAACAAATCCAAGCAGTATTTTTAAAGTACCATGACTGTTTTGTATTCAGCACAGGTTCATCTACAATAATATCATGTTGTATTACCATGATATGTTTCACTTGTGTTGTGCGTTGCATAAGGGTGCAGCCATTTGTAGAACAGACTATTGTTTGGTGAGTCTGACTGACTTCCTGAATGCAGCAACAATAAACCTCTCTGAAAGTCATGCCTTCTGTTCTGTCCATATTGTAACCCTGACCTATTTTACTCTATACCACCATTTCTTTTCTCACCTTATAAGGAAAACATGATATCCACCTCCCTGCATACTGGAAGCTTCCAGAAGCCTCTGATCACCTCCGCTCCATTAAACCCAACCTCAGCGAGATGATCATGCCAGGGAGAATAAAAAAGGGGCCATCCAGCTTTCATTACTTGGGGTTGAAAATAAAAGCACTTCTCTCGGGGTCAGGGGATGTGGTGCGGATTTGGGGACATGAATAATTCAGGTTGGTCTAAAAGTTCTAGCGAGGGAGGTAGATATTTTTATATGTTGTGTTTCACTTGAGGCAGAAAGATGGCACCAGTGTACGGTGTATGAATGAGAGCAGGTGCAGGAGGGAAAAAATTTTTTGGAGGTATGTGAGGTGAAAGTAGAAGGGTGACAGGAAACATGGAAAGGATGGAATGTATTGAGCAAGTACGGAAAATCAAGTAAAACAACCGAGGAAAAGCAAAGTATGAAAAAGGGAGACAGAGATTGATGAAGACAATTGTATTGTTGGGATGACGACTGGAAAGAGAGGAAGTGCAAACGGAGAGAGGTGGAGAGACAAGAGGATGACACTAATGGCGCATCCAGCTTTTCCAAAAAACATGAATTAAACATTGCCCAGGGCAGAGCAGCAGCACAGGCCATGGGGCATCACGCTAAACAATCCTGGCAGAAACATTGATTCTCTCCTAGTTCCCCCTCTAAACCGCTTCACTAATGAGGCTGACGAAGACGAGCATGTCATGACGCCACGCTGTGAGCTCAGCACTTGTCAGATGGTGACACCAGTAGCAGCAAAACCACATTATCCCTGCCGTGCTTATTCTGTTTTTCTTCATCCCTCCTTTTCATACAGCGCTTGTCTGCTAGGATTAGATTAAATTAAATTCCTTCCAATATAAATTAGAAAGAATGTTTTGATGCTTTTACTTGTGTTGAAATAAGGGGAGGCTGATTGTTGTGACAACATTCAGACAGTTGTGAAGGTTGATTTTGTTTGTCCTGGTTGATATGGCCTGAGGGTAAAGGGGAGATCCTGGCATAAAGTCTGTGTGTGTGTGTGTGTGTGTGTGTGTGTGTGTGTGTGTGTGTGTGTGTGTGAATAAGCCCTGGTATACACACACCTATGCTGCACATAGGATATTTATATCCACACATGCCACATCTGGTAGAGTTTCACCTGGGGCAAAACACCATGTTTGACTTAGATATTGTAATAAATATTACTGTAATGTGGTAATCGTTTCATCCAGTCTCATAATGCAGTGGTTTCATTATCTTGGTAATTCATTTAAAAGATAATATTAAATGAAACTAAATTGAATATGATTAGAAGGGGTTTATTGGATGGGTGGCAATGTGGCTCAGTGCCACGTTGGTGTTGGTGGACTTTAAATAAGCTACATCAGGGGATGTAGTATATTGAAAAACACATCAACAGAAAAGCATTTGAACACATGATGGTACTTTTTGAATGATAATAGGCCATTTAACAAAACAGTTCAACATACTGAATCATCTACCGTGCATTTTTTTTTTTTTTTTTTTTATAGCTGTAATAGAAAATAAACTAGTCAGCAAGGGTGAATTCTTCACAGGCCTACTGGGCCCAGTGAGCCAATCGGTCAAGGCGCAAAAACCTCTGATTGTAGTGACTGTTATTAGCATTTCTCTTTGGAAAGTCACAGGAATCAGTCAGTACTAATGTCTGTGCCCAGTGGCCTAAGTGTGTGCATATGTGTGTGTGTTTGTGTGTGTGTATGTGTGTCTGTGTCTGTATGTCTGTGGGTCCATGTACAGGCGCATACACACATGCACGCACAACCACTGAGTGAAGAGGTAAATTCAGTCTGTCTCTCTCTCTGTCCAGGACACATCCACATCCAGTTGTGTCTTGTTCACTTTCTTCCCACTCACTGACGTATTTGTTTGTGTCGACTCGGTTTAGCTCAGCTCGGCTAAGCATTACTCCCTTAATTACTTTGTTTAATGACGTCAAACCAAGCGTGGAAAATCGCGGGCTAAAATTAAACATAATCAGCGTGATCCGAGGCACCTGGAGAGTATATAATACGAGCAGCGCTCCACAATGAGACAGAAACGATGTCTCGGAGTATCTCAACTTTCCTGCTCAGCACAGCGCGGTGCTGCAGTTTAGTGGCTGCTGTGGAAAAGACACAGCATGCTATACAGTCCCTCTCTCGTCTTGAATTTGGCAACCCAAAGAGTCTCAATAGATGCAAAGAATGTGCTTTAACTCATCAGGATACACTGACAAAATAGGTTTCAACGTCTTAGTGTCATGCAACAGAACATGGTGTGAAACGCCAATACTAAATGACACATCCCTCAAAATGAAGGAAGTGCGCAGCTGGGTTCAGCACCACGGACAGCTCTCAGTGAGGGAAACTCAGTGGCGCTGTCCGTGGTGCTGAAATCAGCAAATCAGATTCACGCATAAGGAGCAACACATCATTCAGTCCTGCATTTACCATCAAACAGAAACTTTTTAACCACGTCTATATCAGCTAGAGATCTGGGTAGAAAAGCGGAGCACCTGCCGCAACTGCCGACCACTGACGCAATTAAGTCAGATCTTATTCTGTTTCATTATTGTGATTACTGACCTCTTTGGCTCTGCCATAAAGTAATTAAGGGACATTCGAATGTGTGAGAGACTATTTTAGACGGTATTTCAGAATCGACCTAAAAAACTAAACCATGGTGAGTGCAACACCTGCCTGTAGTTACTAGACACCAGTGCCAAACATTCCTCCTGAATATAGGCTCACTTTTTGTGTTTATAAATGAACGTTCTCTTCCTGTCACCCACGGAATTAAATTACGTCTATTATCCTTCAAAGCAAGTGTTAGGGCGGCTCTTCCCTCCCTGTGTGGAGTCCGTATTGATGCGCCGGAGGGGAGCTTCGCGCTCATAGGGGAGGGACGAACGAAGTGAAGTTCGGATCAGATCAGGAAGGTGCGCACCGGCAGAGCGAGACAGACTGCACCAGGGGAGAGACGCACGTTTTCATGCCATTACGCATTATTTCTTTCGCTCATTAATTGAACCGATAGAGTTCATTAAGAAGAAAGTGAAGAGGATCCTCAAGCGACACGGGGGAGAGATGCAGCCGGCGGCGAGATGGACTTTGCCGCTTCTTCTCGTGGGGTTGATAGCGCAAGGTAAGTGGGATTTATCCCAGGTAGGCTTACATATGATGTACGGTAGTTTTTTTTTGTTTGGTTTCAAAGAGTATTTGATGATATGGTAAGAGACCGTGCTCGATAATTAACTTGGAGATTTTGTAATGGTTTAATTAAACGCGTTTATTTTATAACTTTGTTTTAATCTTTCAGCTCTGCGAAGTCAGCAATAACGTAGCGGAGCTTCTGTCCAGTGCTAAAAAAGCCAAAGAAGTTTCATAGCCGTTAGAGCTGTGGCCATCGATCTCATTAGTCTTTCAGTTTTATTATTATTTAGAAAATGACAACATAGTTGTTAAAATATTGAATGCCAAACTGTCAATATCCGCATTATGAATTCAAAGTTGTTTCAAATGTTTTTCTCTCTCAACATGATCGTGTCATAAAGCTCATCCATGACTCGGTTTCGTGTTAACTAGGCCAACAAAATGAAATGCAGAACAAACCGGGAAATGAATTTGGATGAATGCAAATGTTGTTTTGAGGCGAGAGTCGGGATATCAGGAAACCAAAACAGATTTGTTTACAGCATCTGTTTCCCTGTTTACGGCTGGTGAGAGAGTGTGTAGGGTTATATAGGGCCTGTGCCAACATCGTATTATTCAGACCAGACAGAGGGCAGATAGGAAGGTTTCAGGCAGGGGAGATTGGCCGTCTGCAGGCATTTGATAAAAACCTTTCTCACTGCCATGTGCGTCTTTGGATAAGTCTGATAACCGTATTCCGTTTTGCCCTAATTATGATTAACAGGTCGTATTGCATTTGTAGTGTGTTTGCTCATGTAGGCTACAGCGTTGTGAAATGATATAAAAAAAAATATATATATATATTTAGAGCTTTAGAGTGAGGATATTTTGTGAAGGGATTGGGTAATCTTTGATGGACCCTTCCCTTTTTAAAAGGGGTATTATAGGGTTACAAGTTGTGACTTGTACATTTTAAAACAAGAAAGAGAACAGCTTTGTCTGTAGATATTGAGTTGAAATTTATGGGATAACAAGGGAAGGAGGAAGGAAGGAAAGAAGAAAAGAAAGAAGGAAGGAAAGAAGGGAAGAATGAAAAAAGCAAGGAAGAGAGGAAAGAATGAAGATAGGAAGCAAGGAAGAGAGGAAGGAAGGAAGAGAGGAAGGAAGGAAGGAAGAGAGGAAGGAAAGAAGGAAGGAAGGAAGGAAGGAAGGAAGGAAGGAAGGAAGGAAGAGAGGGTCAGAGGGAGAAAGAAAAGAATAATGCAAGGAAAGAGGAAAGGCAGGGGAAGGAAGGAAGGAAGGAAGGAAGGAAGGAAGGAAGGAATGAAGGAAGGCAGGCAGGGAGGCAGGGAGGCAGGGAGGGAGGAAATGAATCTGGTATTATTGAAATGCACCCAGCCTTAATCACTGACCACAGCTGAGGCAGAGAGCCTGGATGTGACCTGGAGCCTCTTTGGGAAATAGATGCAGAGACAGTAATTATGCTGCGGCATTTCAATGCAGTAGCGTAAACATTTGCTCCAAGGGCATAAATAGCAGCTATCAGATTTATGCAAGGTGGCAGATAGGCTCTTTTATGGTTTATCAGGCTCCACACACATACTTCATTCCATGCATGACCCTCTTGGCTGCGAGGCAGCTGTTTGTGGGTTTATGTGTGTGTTTCCCTCACTCTCTTGTTCTCTGCAGTTTCAGAAGTCAAGTTTGTACCAGCATCATTTGTAAATGTTTGTGGAAAGTCGTAAGCCTTAATCTCAGTCTGTAAATGTAAAGGTATACTCAGACACACTGCTATAGACAAAGGGATCAATGTTAGCCAGTTAGTTAGTTAGTTAGTTAGTTAGTTAGTTAGCTAGTTAGTTAGCTAGTAGTTAGCTAGTTAGTTACTTAGCAGGCGAGCTGAAGACTCTAAGGATATTTTTGTGTGGTGACATTTGGAGTGGTATGTTTAATTTACATTTTCGAATCTGTGTACATTTTCACAAAATCAGAGTAAAAATTACAAATCTCAGAGCATACATTTTCAGCCAAACATCAACATATTAAGGAAACATTTATATTTGTGCAAAATGTTACCACCTGCCAACATGTTTTAAATCTTTGTTTTGCCTACAGTATCCAGTCGTGGCAACTGAAACATGGCTTTACTGGTTGTTTAGGCAACCCAAAGCACTTAGAAAGATCATGGTTTTGATTAAAGGATGAAAAGAAATCTACGCTGATTTAAAGCACAAGTCTTTTAGTAGATTAAACCCAAAATGTGGGAAATTGTCTGGGGTGTAAAGATCCTGTGCTTTGTACACACATCCATCCACTTAGACCTCCTCCCTATGACCTCTTTGCTCCTGCTTTTGAAGAAGCATTGCCAATCAGGGCAGCAATTATGTTTCCTCTGTAACATATTTGGCAAAGCAAGTTAGTAGTATCGAAAGCAATGTTGTGCATTGGGCCAGTTAAACTGTGATGCACTGTGTTTGGAGATAAGTCAGACAATAAACTGTAGCATTGCTCTCAATCATCACCTCAGAACTGTCACATCTTTTTCAGGGATGTGTGGGGATATTCTGGCGAACAGAAGGCTAATGTGACCGTACTTTTAGCTGCAATTTTAGCCTCATGGCAGCTAATATGCACATAGAGGTCCACAATGCCTTCAAAAAAACACAAATAGTAAATAGCACGTTCATATACAGTATATACCGTATATCTGTTGCTTCTGGTGGTTTTGAATGTGCTACTACTAATGTGTTACCTCAGCCTGTAGGTATATTCATGATGCTGTCCGCTGTTTTCAAATAGAGGCTGCTCTCTTAATGTCTTTGAATGCATGACTGATGATCCGGTCAGTGAACTGTGGTGATGAGGTGTGTGTGTTTGTGTGTGTGTGTGTGTGTGTGTGTGTGTGTGTGTGTAGCTGCGTGGTAACAAGGCTTATATCACAGTAACATTTACAGAGCAGAACACAGAGCAGAGGGGGCGTGGCTAAACACAAAGTGAGTCACAGATAAATGGGTTGAGAACACCTCACACTGCAGTGCTCACTTTACACCGCTGTAATCACACGCCTGTTTTCATGATGCCCAACTTATCATTTGCTCTCAACGTTTTACCGGAATGAAGTTTGGAGAGTGTTTTATTCATTTCCAAAAAAATCTGGTATCAGTTAACACTTTTCATTATAGGATATTTAGTGTATAATACCTGTACTATCCCACATTGTTGGCGCCAAATTTTTCTCGCTCTGGCTTCTCTCAGGGTTAAGATGACATTTGCTGAACCCCAGAGAGAGGATCACCACAAAAATGTAAATTTTTTAATGAGAAAACCATTGTTGATATATTGAACAACAAAGGTTGAATGACTCTTTTACATGAAACACATTCAAATTCATGTAACCCACTTTTGGGGTAACGTGCCTTGAGGGAAAGATGTGCAATTTCTATTTGATCTGCTCATTTTGAATGTGAAATAAAAGGCAATTTTCTTTCTGCATGAATATGTGTGAGCACACAAAGGCCTGTGCGGTGTCCCGTGAATGTCATAAGGCTTTTGATAGCACTATATTAGACCTGTTTATATCTGCAGAAAAAGACAGAATGGAAGAAAGAAAGAAAAGAAAAATTAAAGAAAGTAGTTTGCAGGGTTTTGGGAGAGATGGAGCATTCTGCTTTTCTAGACGTTGTATCTTTTCCTATTCCATTTACTGGGCACACACAAACACACACACACACACACACACACACACACACACACACACACACACACACACACACACACACACACTGTCCAAATTCCTGCTCCACTATCCTATCTTCTCTGGCTCTTTGCACCTGTCTCCACAGTTTCGCACACACAACTCATCTCTCAGGTTGTTGCTGTCATCAGCTTTCTACTTCATCTTACTCAGTTGTATCTCTGTCTTTTCAGCTGTCTCTCTCTCTACTTTTCTCCCCCCATTTACTGTAATCTCTGTCAGTTGACTTCAGCTCATTTCAACTCAGCTTTATGGGCACAAAAGGAAAACAAACAGTATGAGCTGAGCATTTCAGCTCATCGCAAAGCAATTACTCCTTTATATAGTGTTTACCATACAAGCATTGTGCGTGATGAAGATGTAAAAGTAAAAACACACTTTCTCTTTCACCTCCGTGTCTCTCTCTCTTGCCCTTTCTGTCTCCCTTCGCTCGCTCTCCTTTAAAAGCATTTGCATGCTCAGGGGAGAATGGAGGCTAAATGGCTTTCTAACAGTATCCTCTCAAACGGCCCATAAAAGGTCTCTTCTTCTCCGACACTCGTTATCCGTCCTTCACCTTCTCCCCCCCCCCTCAGTGTGCAAGTTGACCTCCAACCCTCATGTCTTGGGTGCATTAAATATCTAACGGGATCTATATTTTAACCAACTAGCTTTCTACTGTAAGTGTTTTTAGACAGATTCTGCATAGCTAGTTGAATAATTGATATGGTACGTTTGAGTACATTAACTGTACATGCTGCTGAGTTTACTGTAATCACGAATTCCTCTTCTTTCCTCGATCATAACCTACAGCTGGCTTATTTTTTCTGAATTCTGTTTTAAAAAAGGAGTCCGATTGAAACGATAAGCTCAACCAATAAACTACACAGTTGTATAGTAATGTCAAAAGACATATCAGACTGCTTCCGTTGAATTATCAATATGTTAGGACAGAGGTAGCCAATAAGCATATGTATGTCTTATAGTGGTCACGAAAGAAATGCTGGAAGGACACAGGTTCTATATGTTTGACGTGACACTGGACACTACAGAAATAATACAAACAGGTTGCTAAAATTAAAACCATATGACACCAAACTTCTACTCCATATAAACCATCACTTACAGTAATGTCAGAAGCTGATCATTCTAGCTGCACCAGCTGTTCATCTTCAAATTATATAAACAAGTTCCTCCGTAGAGATTAAATATTTACACCCAGTAACTGCCAGGCGTAACTGTTGCTTAGCTAAATGAATCAACTGACAAAACTAGCGTTAGCTTGCTAATATGCCCGGTTTTGGACAAGAGAGTGAAACAGGTAATATGAAATATGGTCGACACATCTGACCTGAAACTTCTGTTTAATATCGATGTAAATTGGGGTATTATTTACATTCCTAGATCCCAGAAATGTGCCTGGGGAGTACAATTTCAGTATAACTAATGAATTATGGCCAAAATTCTCATTATTATTATTTGTCGCTGATAAAATTGATCAACTCGTGCTAGCTAGCTAATAATATTGACTCACACTTAATTCTAATAACATCCACACAGCAGAGAAAAACAACACAGTGGATGCATCCCATGAACTAATATTAACACTAGCTTGTCAATGATATAGTCTTTGGCCTTGGACGTAGCGCTAGCATGCTAATGCTGTATGTAGTATGCTATTTAGCCAGACATGTCAGCGATCACAGCTCACATTAGAGTAGATAAGAACACTGTTTAGTCAATTCAAGACGCCACTGCTTGAATGCAAAGTACCTTACTTTACTACAACCTCATGTACACCGCTTCAACGTGTTGGGAAAGCCAATGCTTGACAGCCTGTCTAGGCACAGTTGCTAAGCTATGATTGGACAAACGCCACATCAGTGGGTTTAGCGATCTGTCAATTGAAAAATTGTTTCATGCTCATTTGGTGGTAATAGAGAGAAATTTGTGATCATGATTCATTGATTGATTGATTCCTAAATTTCATGTTTGTACATGTTGGTTTTATTTATGCATCACGAAACACATTTTTCACTAGTATTGAGACTTTTGTCGTCCATATACTTTCATTTAAGTAAATCATTTTTCATCCCTTGATTTTCACCTTTTTGCCAGTGATATGCTAATCCTAGCATGAGAGAGAGAGGAGAGAGAGAGAGAGAGAGAGAGAGAGCGAGAGAGAGAGAGAGAGAGAGAGAGAGAGAGAGAGAGAGAAGAAATGTCCAGAGATGAAAGTGGGTAGAACCTGTGGCTCATTTCCTGTCATAGTTGGTTCTTTTATGATTCTCAACAGTGAAATGCATCTGACCATGTTAAATGTGTGAATGTGCGTGTATGCACACGTGTGTGTGTGTGTGTGTGTGTGTGTGTGTGTGTGAGAGTGTAGAATCCTGTTTTGATCAAAGAGCTGGTTTAGTCAGTGGTTTAGCAGCTATGCCTTTGTAATTATACCAACAAGTATGCAGATGAAGCACCATGACAGTCCATATTAGTCCAACTAATTTCTCCACTTCTTTTCTGTTATCTTCTAATTAAAATCACCTTTCTTTCTTCCATCCTTTCTTCCTCTCTTTCATTTTCTTCTATTTGATTCTATTTCTTGTGCTTGTTCAAAAATACTACTGTCTTTACTGTGAATTGGAATATTTTGTTTTTGCCAAACATAGATCAGATGCAAAGTGTTGGGTATCATGCTCCCTGTGAACTCTATTTAGCATAGTATTAGCACATGCTAGGCAGCTACAGACAGAAGGCTATGAAGTCTGGATTCTCATAATCTTCTGAGTGACATCTTAAGAAGGCTTTGCTTTCAGTCTCCTCTCCTTTCCTCTCCTCTCCTCTCCTCTCCTCTCCTCTCCTCTCCTCTCCTCTCCTCTCTCTGTCTTGCTGTTTTTTTATTCCTCTTGTCGTTCTCTCCAGAGGGCTGCCACAAGGAGTTCAGCAACAGCTGGCTTTCTGGTGTCATTGTTGTCTGTATGAACATGGTTATTTCTTGCCTTTGAGAAAGGGATCTTGATGTAATAGGGTCAGCACTGTTTCATCATTAGGATTTCAAGGCCTATTCCCAAAAGAAGTCCATTTTAATTAAGAGACTTTGCTCTCATCTATCCAAAACTCAGTTTGGCTGGTTTTAGTCAAATGAAGAAAAGTATTTAAAAAAGAGTTTAGGGAAAAAAACACAAGTACCCCAAGGCCAAATCTGCTGATGTCTTTGAGTTGACACAAGTAGGCACTGCAAAGTTCTCTATGTTGGTTCGTTGCTTTGTTTGTTTCTTTTTTCTTTATTGCTTTCTTTATCCATTTTGTGTTCCCTCGCCAATCCAGCTCTCTCCTGCACCCTGTCCTCCATCCAACAACTCTGAGAGCTGCCCAGCAGAGAAGAATGTGGTATTGATCTAGATATTTATAGAGGGTGGAGGAGAGTGAGCGGGGTTTCTCCGTGAGAACTCTAGGAGCACTTGGGGTCTTGAGGCAGGAAGAGTAGGTGACTACCTTCACCGACGGCAGTGAGTGATAACTCTTGTGACTCAGTTGGCCTCAAGGCAGCAAACTGTGTGGGGAACAAGTCGTCACTTTGATATGGTTTACTTTGAAAACGTCTATGGCTTGCACAACCTACAACAACTGGTATATGTTGGTAAAGTGTGCAGTTTAACTGTTATTCAATACCATAGATTTAAACATATAATTCCAAAGATTTCAATCCTCGTTGATCTCGCAAAGTGTGGTTTAACACTACAGATCACAGGATTTTGGAGTTAGCAGACACTCCTTATGCAGCTTCTTTGTTGAAATACAACAGACGAGTAACTGGTGTGTCTGTTTACAGTGCAGCCAAACAGACTCATGTTGTTTTAATAAAGAAGTCAGTCAATAATTGCCTTTTTTTCCCATCCTACCATGAGTAACTTTGGTACAGTTCTGATTCACATGATAATATAAACCTATACCATTGTTACATAAGCCAGGAGAGTGCAATGTTTCTAAGTTTATTGTTATGGAAAAACTCAGGAGCAGCTTGACTACGGATATGTCACGTACCAGTGCCATCCCAACTCTGAGTGTCTTTATATTTCCAAGAGGCATACATCTCCTGCTAAAGCTGTCAAGTTTGGGTTATGGAAAGATGTTGATGGCGCCATAACATAGGCGCCGCAAACACAGATGCTCACCCAAATCTTGTTGTTTTTCCAAGTTCAGTCCATCTTACAGGAACATTTCCTTATCATGAAGCAGTATGGCCGAATAGATCTTCTTGGGTCTTGAGTAACCTCATGCTACCTAAGTTTTCCCCTTATCTCATCTTACCACAACATGGTGTTTCTAGACATTCTACCACAGGTATTGTTTAAAGGAAAAATAAATGGGAATACAGAATGGGGAAAAACACTAACAGAACCAGCAGCTCCTCTTGCAACTCGATTCCTCACCTGTGCTAAAAAAAAAAAAACTTTCAGCACTTCATCTCCTGTCTCCTGTTAGGATACAGTCTTCAACTTCTCTGCACTAAGTTAAAATAGCTTGCTGTGCATTTCCCACTTGGTGGACGTGCTGATATTGTGCCTCAGGCCTTCGAGGCTCTTCCCTGGATAATTAGTAAATAAGGCACGTCGTATTTTGGTTCTGTTTACAGCACTTAAGCCGCAGTCCAACCAAACACATACCTATATTCTGGAAAACAATAATATCTCACGTATTAATACAGCATAAACACGTCAGCTGCCATCACCTAAAAAAAAGGCCATGCTTGTCACTGGGATTTATCTCCATTTTGATTTTGTATATTTCTATTCTGGGATATCTTGGATATAACCATACCGCTATCTAAATAAGCAGGCTGCATTACCCTTGGGGCTTTTTAAATGATACTTCTATGCAGCAGTGGTCAATTAATCAATTTATTCATGGATTTAGGTGAGTTACAATGGTTTCCAGTAATGCCAATGACTTGGACTGAAATGAAGCAGTGATCCTGTGATCCTAAAGAAAACAGATATGATATACCCATACCATTCAGAGTGGACATGGCTGCTTCCTGCTTCCTTAATCAACAGTTTTCAATGCTGTGACATCCATTTTAAGCTGCCCAATCACTCAAAGAAACACCCTAAACGTTTACTCATGTCATATATGAGTTCAAAATAGACTTTGAGCTTTGATGATCTAAGCAGAGGACCAATAATCCTAAGGGACTTTTTCATAGACGATTCATCAAATTTCTACTCACTCAAAAGACTTATTGATGTGACGTTTGCATCAAAACAAAACTTGAAGAGGCTGTCTATTTTTCTCACAGTTCTGTGATTGATTAGCACTGCCAGTATAAAACCTCTAAGAATGACATCTTAGAAACAATTAGATTTCTACTGAATTTGTTGCATTCCTTTCAACTGTTTTTCTTTCAGTCTCTTCCTCTCTTTGTATTCTCATTCACTCATCCAGTCACTGATCTCTCTCTCTCTCTCTCTCTCTCTCTCTCTGTCTGTCCCTCTCCTCTTTATCTCTGCGCTCTTTCTGTCTGTCCAGACTGCTTTTCATCCAAGGCAGAGGACCGGCTCTTCAGGAAACTGTTTAGAAGATATAACCAGTTCATCAGACCAGTGGAGAATGTGTCTGACCCCGTCACCGTGGAGTTCGAGGTCTCCATCTCACAGCTGGTCAAAGTTGTAAGCTAAACACCCAAACACACAGACACACACCAGAGTAGATGTTCTAATTGTCCAAACAAAGCTTGTAAAGACTCAGTTCAACATGATGTCAAAGGTGTTTAAAGCACCTTTAGACATTCATTTCATACTTTTCTGTATGTCTTGTTTTAATAAGTGTGTATGAGCAAAGGTGAATGGTACCAAAATGTTGTTTCACTTATTGCATCCTCTCAACAGTATGTGAGAATCTGTGGGAATTGAGAGACTTTTTCCAGCGAGCATCTTGATCATTTTTCCTACCTTTCACACAGAAAAGGCAAAAGATAAGCTGCGGAACGAGGGAAGTGAAAAGCAGAAAGTAAATACAATCTTTATTTAGTCTGTTCAATTTCACGGATTCCGAAAATGTCACACTGTGTTGTTATACACTGCTGTTTTGCTTTGGCAATGTTAAGTTTAATGCGGCTGGGGGAGGGTTGTGTGTGTGTGTGTGTGTGTGTGTGTGTGTGTGTGTGTGTGTGTGTGTGTGTGTGTGTGTGTGTGTGTGTGTGAGTGTGGGGGGCGGGGGGGGTTGCAGCACATCCCCCGGTGAAAAGAGGTTTTCAGCTCTGAATGGAAATCCTCAGATTAAGGGAAAACTGCCTGCAGGAGCGTTTTTTTTTTTCAGACTGGACTGATATGTAGCTATAGAGGTTAAGGTGAGATTTATCTAAAGGTCTGTGGATGAGCACGCGTGGGCGTTGGTGCACTGGAATGTGCCACAATGTTTCACGTATCTGCATGTATACAGTATATATGGCTGATTTTATGTGGATTTCTGAGAATCACAGGACTGCAAATCAAACTGAATAAGGGCCAAGTAGAAGGGTGGAGACAATCTGTAACCTCTCCATCTATTATTAACTGACTCACAGTCGACCTTCTCAGTCAATCAACTCAAGATTAGAGAACAAATTCCATTTCCTTTTGAAAATGCTGTGAATTTTTATTCCTAGCTGTATTTTTCCTCTACATGGCTGGTGTGCACTTTGGTTGTAGTTTGTTGTTTTGGCTGCTGTACCAACAACACACACGCGCGCACACACACACACACACACACACACACACACACACACACACACACACACACACACACACACACACACACACACACACACACACACACACACACACACACACACACACACACACACACACACACACAGTTCTACTTTCTACAGTAACAACTGCTTTCTTCTCCTTGTCTTTGCAGGATGAGGTGAATCAGATCATGGAAACAAATTTATGGCTCAGACATGTAAGTAACACACACAAACACGTACGCACACGCACACATGCACGCACGCACACATGCATTCACACACATTACTGTAACTACTGGCCTGCCTCCATAGATAGAGTTGAGTGAAGACAGAAGAGGGGTCATGTTTGTTAGCACATACTGTACCTATGTATACTAAGCAGACATCAATATGGGTTGTCACACTATGTTTCTCTCTCTACCTGTGTGTGTGTGTGTGTGTGTGTGTGTGTGTGTGTGTGTGTGTGTGTGTGTGTGTAAATGTCATACTTCACTGAAATGTTACACCACAGAAATAGAATAAGAGAATGAATAATGAACTGCTGGCTGTGGTCTTTGACTAGTTCAAAAGGAAATGGCGCTCCACTGTACATTGACCACAGAAATAGAATGAGTTATCCGCTACATACGGTCAAAGTTGCAACGGTACACATGAAAATGGCCGCCGCTCTGACTATGTTGATTTGAGTAGGAATGTTTGTTTTACTCTCATTCTATTGCTATGTGTTTAACAAAATAAAAGTAAAGGAGAGAGGACAAGAAAACACTGATATCTCAGGTAGACATTTGAATGCAATCAGGTAGTGATGTTATGGTTATTCATGCTTTGTCTCTAAGCAGATCTATAGCCACGGACCCCTAACTCCTGACCTCCCACAGCCAGCTGTTCTCCCTAACAACACATTTTGTCTCTGTCCTCCAAATTGCTACTTAATTGCTTACCTTTTAGTTATTTTCATTCGTTCTCGCTGTTCTAAATCTGTATTTCTCTTTGAAAAAGCAAATAATTTAAGCTGCAATTTATACAGTAATAAACATTATAGACATTGCCGTTTTAAATCATTGACTAATTGCGGCCAAACAGCTGTTGCATGCTGTTGGGATTCAATGGTGGATAAGATGATACTGTTATCTCTGAGCTCAAATTAAAACGCATTCAAAGGCCTGTATAGGCTGATCTTATTTGTAATGGCTGAGCGGTTTATTTATGACAAGGCATCACTAATGAGAAGCTGTGTCAACACCAAAGTCACTGATAAAGACTTTGAATCGCAGCCAGTGGGTTTACAGTGTTAGCCGTTTTAGAAAGCCCCACTTGATGAATTTATTGCATCTGTTCTGCAGTAGCACTGCAGGGGATTCCTTCTGGAGTGCTAATGTATACTGCTGTGGCAGCATACAGTATTTCTAAATGTGTTTGCTTTAAACTTCAAAAAAGCAAGCTTCATTAACTTCTTTTATGAAATGAATATATAACTTAATTTTAAACAGTACTAAATACTGTATAATTGATGTGTGTGCTCGCAACACAGAATAAGAATATTTTCTCGCCCTTCTATAACTATAAAGAATATAGTATACATAGCCTCATTTTTTTTTGTTCTGCTCCTTATCCTAGCTACTCTATTTTTCTATTACTTCTAGCATGGTGACTCGTTTTCTTGTTATCATTTTTTTATCCCTCATAAGCCAGTCAATACTGATCATGTACACTAAGGGATTATATGAATATGATTGGGGTGGGGAGAAGGGCTGAACCTGAACTTTTTTAGATTGTAGGCATAATTGTATTATAATAGAAATACATTTAAGTAAATAGAAGGTGAAATGTAATAATAACAAAGTATATACAACAACATGAATATCTTACGTAAATTAAATGTATCAAGCAACTAAATCAATAAATAATAGAATATATATCGACATAAATCAGTATCCATGAAATAAACAAATATTCATTATTTCCAAGCTCCATTCCAACTCTGTTATATATAAGTTTTAATCAATACCGATTGTCATTCTCATGTCTACTTTAATTGCCTATGTATTTCAGGTTGTTAATCAACGTCTGGGGGTAGGATCAACACTTGATTGGCTCTGTTACTGAGAGTCAGACAAAAGCTATCGAGTCAGAACCTCTTCCCAGTATCTGAAAAATAATAAAGTATATAGTATTGGTACAACTCGTTTCACTATATATAATAGAGAGGGGCAAAACATAATGGATTTAAGATGATGCACCTAATTCAACATCTACTTACAGTAATGGAACAACAAAAACAATGCATTGCATGCAGTGGAAGAAGTAAAAATAGCAATTCCCAAATGTATGGAAATGTGCATCCTACCTTTTGATTGTGACTGGGAAAAAAAGAAGCCCCTTCCCTGTTATCCCAAACAGTTAAACTGCCCTTTAGCAAATAAATGAATAAATAAGTACAAAAGCCTTTTTACCTTTACATAAGAAAGTAAATGTAGAATCATCTATATGTGGTAAACAATAAGCCATACATCTCCACATACCAGGAATTACATCTCCAGCGAATCACATTGTAAACACCCTGGATGAATAAATGGAAAAGCCAATGTAGCATGACGTGGTTAATTAAACAGCTCCCAGGTCATAGCTGGATATTAATCCGCCTTGCTAATGAATGAATTAATCTTGAATGACATGCAAATAGCCAAGACTAATGGATCTATGGCTCATGAAATGTTACCCGCAGGTATGTTGACAGCAAGTGAACGCAGTCAGTCTTCTGTCTGAGCTATTTACTCATAAACTCCCCTCCTCTCCCAACTGCTCTTTATTCAGATGTATTTTCAATTTTTGTTATCATCTGCTTACTGAGGCTTTATAACTCTATGAGGAACTGCATCAATAAAATACATGTTTGCTTGATTTTTTTTGCTACATTATCCTTATTTGGTTCTACTGTAAAACATCAAAAGGAAGTTCTCCCTGCAGTATAAATATGTATTTCAAAATATTTCCACGAAGGGGAATGTCTCCAGTGACTAATACTGTCTGCAGTGTACAATGCAAAATACAAAACACAAAACAGATGGTTGACTTCCTAATTTGCTCTCAATGTTTTTTGCTGCTCTCTCAGATTTGGAATGACTACAAGCTGCGATGGATGCCGGCGGAGTTTGACGGAATTGAGTTCATTAGAGTTCCATCGAACAAGATCTGGAGACCCGACATTGTGCTCTACAACAAGTGAGACTGTCACCATCATCATTAATTTTTTAACTTGTTAACTGTAATAGCAATTATTATTAGAAATAACACACCAGAAAACAACAGCATTGGTTGTTTGTTCAAAATCCAATTAATTTTCTAATTCTCCTCCCAACCATTTCAAATTCAGTCTCTAAACCTAAAGCTGCGATCATCAATATTTTAATATTAGCAATGGGTCAAATGTGAGAGGCGTTGCTCATAGTGATGAACTCACGGAGAACTGTCACCCAACTGCAGTGCCCGTCAGCTCTACAGAGTTTTAGCTTTTTTCAGCTCATTGTTTTGGTTTCATAGCCCATAACTTTACTGCTTTAGTCCACTTTCACCACTCTCACTCACTTTGTTTCCAGCAGCATGAGGCAGCTGTTTTCAGCAAAAAAGCTCTGATAAATTGGTTGGAGGCCACTTATTCAGCACAATATAGCACACAGACACAGTTAGCGCCTAGCTGGTGAACATAATGGAGCATTTAGTAGCTAAAGAGCCAGAAATCTCTCTTCAGCCTTTGGTGGAGACCAAAACAGAGCTAAAACAAAAGTGAATATTGGACTTCATCAAGTTACCAAAAACACCAACTCCAAATTAATGCTAATGCTGCTCTGTGTCGGCACATGTGTAAATAGGCAACGGCAAAACTTAGAAAAATTATAAATCACTGCTTATTTAACCACATAGTTTTAGTTTCTCTAAACTTAACTAGAGCTTATCTGTAGAGATGAAAGGTCAGAAACCGCTCATGTGAATCATTTTGCATCATATGGGAATGGATGGCACTGACAAAAACAAATTGTATTACTATTTTATTATTTCGGCATGAGAACATGTGTTATTAACATCATATATATTATGTCCTTGAAGCACAAATGTATTGTATACCTTTATCTGCTGCACTGTGCAACAGACTGTACTGTAATTACACTGAAATGTGCCAACTCAATAGTATATTGTTCAGGCTCAGTATGTGCTGCACTGAGCCTTTCCATTTTAATTTACCTAATTGTGGCCTCATTTATTTTTTCTACTTACAATAGTGACTCATATTGTTAATCAAAGGCAATTTTGTATTTCAGAATAAGGCATAATGCAGCTTCATTGTCCTCTGTCTTTTAATCCTGATTCTCTCTTTATTACCTCCATAACCTCGCCTTTTATCTTCTACCCTCTTTTGTGTTCTTCGATTTCATTTTCTCCTTTCATTTACTCTCATTGTTTGACGTCTCTGCCTCCCTCTAACCTTTGTGTCCTACTCAAAACCCATATATGCTTGTATCATATCTCCTCATATCCTGTCTCACATGTGACTACTTCTGCGTGATTGCACACACACACACACACACGTCATATACAGTGCTGTAGGTGATTTTCTGGTGGAGGATAAGACCAAGGCTCTGCTGAAGTTTGATGGTACCATCACCTGGGTTCCTCCAGCCATTTTTAAATCTTCTTGCCCCATGGACATCACGTATTTCCCCTTCGACTATCAGAACTGCTCCATGAAGTTTGGCTCCTGGACTTATGACAAAGCCAAGATTGACCTGGTACTTATTGGGTCTAAGGTAAGTGTTTGTCTGGTGTAACTATCAAATTCATCTATTTCATTGTTTTTCTCTTTGTCATACCTACTAGTAAAGCACTGCTTACACTCATCGGTTATTGCAGCTTTCCACTAGATCCAGCGACAGCGGTCCTCTCAACGCTTTCTATTACTGTAATTTCCTATGGGGAGCGGGAGAAGTAGTCGCGCAGTGCATGGTGGGATCAGTATTCCAGTATTGCCTCAAAATGGGATGGTCACTCACCTGCATTCGTGCATGTGACCATGTCTTAAAGTTGAATAGACCTCAGCTTTATTTAAATGAGTCCGTCCAGCGCAACGCGCCTGGCTCATGGACTTAGGACCAAGCTGTTAAACTAGGCAGTGTAGTTCTAAAATAAAATTATTCAGCAGTGGCATTGCCTACTTCTCTCCTCAAATGTTTTAAGAAATAGATTTTAATGGATTGTTTAGATGGAATCACAGAACGTTTATGAGCAGGCTGCCATGTTCTTGCCTGTTTGAAAGGGGAGAACAGAGCATGTTTATCCAATAAGGATAGATGATAGATTCCATGATGGAGTAAATCACCAGCATGAGATGCGGCCAGTTGAGTGGAGCGTCATGTCCTCGCCTGACCTGGTGGAAATGCTCCGTAATTCTAAAGTAAATCCATCTGCGGCAATATTAGATGCTCAGAGCAACTGCTCAACCGTGGCACTGTGAGATGACATGGTATAAAGAGCGACAAAGTCTGCAGGGATAAAAAGCAACAAAGTCCACTTATGGAGAAGGTCGGGCTGGATGGATGGGTCAATCAAAGACAGGACTTTTCAACTGTCAATGAGACTGCTCCTGTGTCCTACGTCAAACCAAAAGTCAACGTTGACTTGTTTAACTTTTGTACACTTACAACGTACTTAACAAACGTCACACACATAAATTACATTACAAACATGTTTATTTGAACCCAAAACACGATCTTTTCCTAAACCTAACAGTAATTTTCTCACCTAACCCTAACCTGCACGTTAAAAAGTAACGCCGACGGATCCTGACCAATCATCTGTATATGACGAGTTGAGTGTGAGAATGTATTCCAACGTGTATGTACCGTAGGGTTTATTATTCTGTCTTTTATTAAAGGGGTATTCCACCGATTTTACACACAAAGGTCAGGTTACGCTAATGGAGAGCACTTCTCAGCATGTGAAAACAGTTATATAATGTCTTATGTAGCTCTGGAGGGAGCTCTCTAAAGTCTGAGAAATTAACCCTGATGATGTCATGGTGTTGTAAAGAAAACTTGCCTCATAAACTTAGGGCATAGAGGGCGCATAAAAAGATGTTACTGAGTTGCATTTTAGGAATATATAGTTTTTTAAGCAGGACCCATTTTAATCATTCTTTCTATATAATTCCAGTAAGAAAAATGTAAAGATGAAATTTTAATTTTAGAATATTTGGAACATAACCATTCTGTAGTTTAACCATTTTGTTTCTTGCTTGCCTAGAGGGACTTTGGTGGAAAATCAGTGGCTGCATTAGCATTTTCTCCTATTTTTTCTCTTTCTTCCTATAACTGTAAGATTTTCTGTAAGATCTGTAAACATCACAAGACGGCCTTATTTACTGTAAACCACAGTGATCAGCGTCTTCTTGCAGCAACTTACAGTATGTTGGGTGCATGTGGACATGAAACAGGTGAAAATCAGTTTTAATTTGTTTTGCACATTCTTAAAGATCCATATTCATCAGGGAGACAACTGTAAAAACCAAAACCATGAGCCTAGTATGTATTGTACTGACTTTGAGGAGCCTTTTAAGAATGGTAAGTTGAGCTTGAATGTTGTTCTGGTGTTAAATCATTGCATGATTTGATTTTAGGATCTTTATCCATCACTTAGGTGAACCTGAAAGACTTCTGGGAGAGTGGCGAATGGGAAATCATTGATGCCCCAGGCTACAAGCATGATATCAAATACAACTGCTGTGAGGAGATCTACCCAGACATCACCTACTCCTTCTACATCCGGCGCCTGCCACTCTTCTACACAATCAACCTCATCATCCCCTGCCTCCTCATCTCTTTCCTCACAGTGCTGGTTTTCTATCTCCCGTCTGACTGCGGAGAGAAGGTCACGCTCTGTATCTCCGTCCTGCTCTCCCTCACTGTGTTCCTGCTCGTTATCACCGAGACCATCCCCTCCACGTCGCTGGTCATCCCGCTCATTGGAGAGTATCTGCTCTTCACAATGATCTTCGTCACGCTCAGCATCGTCATCACTGTGTTCGTGCTAAACGTACACTACCGGACGCCAATGACCCACACTATGCCGGACTGGGTGCGCTCTGTGTTTCTCAGAGTGCTGCCGAGGATTATGCTGATGCGGAGACCGATTGACGAAGACAGCAAGGCTGGGGGGTTGGACAGCAGTGGGGAGGCAGGAGGAGCTGGAGGGGGAGGAGGAGGCGGAGGAGGGAAAGGAGGGAAGAAAAGAAAGAATAGCTTGATGCAGGTAAGGCGTCCCCATCCTGAAACATCTAGTCCACTTGAGCTCTTAGACTTTGACCCACGTGTCATGTCTGGACCTGTTTTATAAACCACAAAAAGTTTGGGTGGTTATGTCATCTTGATGTGACTACACTGGGCTGGAACTAGAGGCCACAAATAATGGTCCTACCGCACCAAGCACAGTTTTTATTGAATATTCTACAGTTTCAGGCGTTTCAGTCCTTCCTGGAAGACATTCATAGTGTTGCAATCACTTGTTCGTGGAAAAAGAGAGAAAAGGTTGTATCAGAAATGAAAAAGAGAGCTAAAAGTGTGAATGTCCAGTAAGCTGGCCCATTGAGAATCCATTACAATTTTAACATCTACATTTTTTAAGTCAGCTTACTTGGATAGCTATCCAGTTCTTGTGTACTGTTTCCATTCAGTTGTCAAGCAAGTTTAGTCTACCTTTTGAAATGTTGCAAAAAAGAATTTTCATCAACTAGTCTGGAGCGAATAAAGTAGTTGAAGTTGGCGGTATAGATATATATTTCCATACACCTTTTCTAATGTGCACTTCAAAATGTCCATAAAATATGTGAATGTAAACACAGCAAATGATAAGGGAGAGGCAGGTGGGCTTTAGTACACTATAGCTTTGACTTGATCCTGCAGCTGCAGCGCTGAAGGACAATATACTATCTAAAATGTAATCAAGTGCGTTTCAGCTGTGGGACAGGGAATCCTCAAAGTAGTTATTGATTTTTGTAAATATCAGGCAGGTATAGCAGAGAAGAGCAGCAAGGGGAAGTAAGTGAACTGTAATACTCAATACGTATTTCTGTATAAAATGTATTCCTCCTTCTAACAATTTGAAAGCTTGCTTGTCTGACAATACAACTTCCATCTTTGAGTACTCTTCTAAAATCCTTTGGGATATAGCTTCTAACTTCCTGCCCTTAACTGCCAGGTTAATCTACTAAAACAGAATTCTCTACTGGTAAAGAATTTAAAAAAAGTTCTATGAACCAATAAATTCTTTATGATCAACACTGAGAGCTCAGAGGAAGCACTCCAACTTCAACTAAAAGTTTTACTTCCCTAATCACTGGAAAGAAACAAGTCTTTTCCCGATATAACCTTGATAAAGTTGCACCTACAGATATATCCCAGAGACCTCAATGTTTTATATGAAATTATTACTTGAGAAGGTCGACTTTGAAGCAGATGCAAAACTTAATCTGAACTCTGGTTGTGATCTCCAGCAGGTGGGAGGAGGCTCCCTCAACTGTCTGGAGTTCGGGGACAGTAAGTTCTCCACTGTGGAGGGCTGCACTGGGAAGAAAGGCCCTTGCCCCTGCCAGAATGGGAAGGAGACCCCAGAAACACCAGACATGGGGAAAATAACACGTCAGCTGAGTCCACAGAGCATCAACACGGTGGTGGCCTTTTCTGTGGTCTCACCTGAAATCAAACAGGCCATTGAGAGCGTCAAGTACATAGCTGAGAACATGAGGAGTCGCAACAAGGCCAAAGAGGTGAGTCATTGTTATTTTCACTGTATTTTAATCACTCTGATTGTCAATAAAAGTTAAGTAAAAATAAAATGCAATGCAGGCTTTTCATCAATAGCTGTTAGAAAGTCCTCCAACAAAACATGCAAAGATACACTGTCAAGGCAGCCATTTTTGGTTGGTTTCTGTTTACTGTCAGATTCATACTGTGTATTTAAAGTAAAAGCATCTATTAGACACTGAAAGAACAGAGGGAAAAGAATACTGTTTTTCCACAGAAAAATCCAAGTGAATTAAGTGAAATAATTATCTATTATTGGTTTAGATAATCTGGTTAAACTATTGGCTTGTTCACAACGTGTCTTACTGCACATGTATTGTGCCCTTTTAGACGTATTCTTTAACACATAGTACAATGTCACTATAAAACCACTGAGGACCATTAAAGGTCAAATCCAGGATTGCTACCAGTCCCCCAGTTTCCCAGTTAATTTTTCGGAACCAAAGTGTAGAAAAAGATTTAAGGTGACATTTTCAAATTAATTGGAAATTCCCATTAATTTGGTGATATATGGGGATAATGTTTCCGACATACTATACTGTGACTTTTAATGAATTTTTTTCGACAAACTATACTATGACTTTTTCATGACTTTTTCGTCATACTATACTATGAACAGACATGTATAAAGTAATAGACACCCAGACTTGAGTAAAAGTACAAGTGCTCTATCAAAAAAGTGACTTAAGTAGAAGTTGAAGTGCTCTTTAAGCACCACACTTAAGTGGAAGTACTAAAGTATTCAACATTTTTGGACCGTTTGGTAATTATGGAATGGACCACTGGAGGAAAATAGGGGAGGGTCATGTCTTTTTATTCTTCGTTGATGGGAGGGTCATCCATTTTTTTTAGTCTTTTGTATTCATGAGAACAGCAAAATTTCAAAGTGGCTTGTTTGGTGCATATTTATCCATGGAGCTCTCTCAGTCTCTGCCCCTATCACTAGCAGATGGGTCCCTCCCTGTTTAGTCAGCCAGACAATTTAAGCTGTAGCTTTAGAGACCGTGGGATTTCCCAAACTGAATAAATCCCGCTTGCACATATAAACACAAAACTGCTTTGCTAGCTCCATCGTGTTGTAGCTAAGACATCTGCTGAACATTAGACATTAGCTAAGACTAAGACATTAGCATGATTGCCGTACTGTTTAGTTCAGCCAGGAGGGCATGAGAGGCTGCAGCCATACCCGACTCAAATATCTTTTCGGTCCCGGTGATTATTTGTGAAATTATGCAAATGACAGCCTTTTCAAGGCATTTGAGCAGGAAGGAGTGGTAGCATGCAAGCTCCCAAGTTGACGCTCGTCTGAGAAATGGAGTTTTGGATAATGTTCAGCTTCGGCAGCTTTACCTATGCTAAAATATACAATGACTGAGGAAGCCTAGTGACGAGTCCATAGAAACCAGTGTTGAATGTCTTATTACCCATTGTGCTTTGCTGAATGGTCTCAATGTTTTATTGTTTTATTTCATGTGAATACTAGTTGGCTCCCATCTCTCCAGCCCATGGGCCCACCACCTGTGGGAGGAAACGCTGGGGTCGGGTGCGTTGTCACACGGGTGGCAGTGAAGGTCAGGGGCCTCGACGGACCAGACCCGGGCAGCAGACGCTGGCTCTGGGGACATGGAACGTCACCTCTCTGTGGGGGAAGGAGCCGGAAGTGGTGCGGGAGGTGGAGCGCTACCGGTTAGATCTGGTGGGGCTTACCTCTACGCATAGTCTTGGTTCTGGAACCATACTCCTGGATAGGGGTTGGACTCTTTTCTTCTCCGGAGTTGCCCAGGGTGTGAGGCGCCGGGCGGGTGTGGGGATACTCACAAGCCCCTGGCTGAGCGCCGCTACGTTGGAGTTTACCCCGGTGGAGGAGAGGGTCGCCTCCCTGCGGGTTGTGGGGGGGAAAACTCTGACTGTTGTTTGTGCATATGCACCAAACAGGAGTTCGGAGTATTTGGCCCTCTTGGAGACCTTGACTGGAGTCCTGCATGGGGCTCCAGTGGGGGACTCCATTGTTCTGCTGGGGGACTTCAACGCGCACGTGGGCAATGATGGAGACACATGGAGAGGCGTGATTGGGAGGAACGGCCTCCCTGATCTAAACCAGAGTGGTTGTTTGTTGTTGGACTTCTGTGCTAGTCATGGATTGTCTATAACAAACACCATGTTCGAACATAGGGATACTCATAAGTGTACTTGGTACCAGAGCACCCTAGGCCAAAGGTCAATGATCGATTTTATAATCGTTTCATCTGATCTGAGGCCGTGTCAACTGATCACCATCTGGTGGTGAGTTGGGTCAGGGGGTGGGGGAAGACTCTGGACAGACCTGGTAAGCCCAAACGGGTAGTGCGGGTAAATTGGGAACGTCTGGAGGAGGCCCCTGTCCGACAGACTTTCAACTCACACCTTCGGCGGAGCTTTTCGTGCATCCCTGTGGAGGCTGGGGGCATTGAACCCGAGTGGACAATGTTCAAAGTTTCCTTTGCTGAAGCTGCGGCGAGGAGCTGTGGTCTTAGGGTCTTAGGTGCCTCAAGGGGCGGTAACCCACGAACACCGTGGTGGACAACGGTGGTCAGGGAAGCTGTCCGACTGAAGGAGTCTTTCCGGGTTATCCCAGAGGACTCCGGAGGCAGTTGCAGGGTACCGAAGGGCCCGAAGGGCTGCAGCCTCTGCCGTGAAAGAGGCAAAGCAGCGGGTGTGGGAGAAGTTTGGAGAGGACATGGAGAAAGACTTTCGGTCGGCACCAAGGTGCTTCTGGAAAACTGTTCGCCACCTCAGGAGGGGGAAGCGGGGAACCATCCAAGCTGTGTACAGTAAGGATGGGACACTGTTGACCTCAACTGAGGAGGTAATAGGGCGTTGGAAGGAGCACTTTGAGGAACTCCTGAATCCAACTAATACGCCCTCTATGTTAGAGGCAGAGCTGGAGGATGATCGGGGATCATTGTCAATTTCCCAGGCGGAGGTCACTGATGTAGTCAAACAACTCCACAGTGGCCCCAGGGATTGATGAGATCCGTCCAGAAATGCTCAAGGCTCTGGGTGTGGAGGGGCTGTCCTGGTTGACACGCCTCTTCAACATTGTGTGGAAGTCTGGTACGGTGCCAAAGAAGTGGCAGACTGGGGTGGTGGTTCCCCTTTTTAAAAAGGGGGACCAGAGGGTGTGTGCAAATTACAGGGGTATCACACTTCTCAGCCTCCCTGGTAAAGTCTACTCCAAGGTGCTGGAAAGGACGGTTCGGCCGATAGTCGAACCTCGGGTTGAGGAGGAACAATGCGGATTCCGTCCTGGTCGTGGAACAACGGACCAGATCTTTACTCTCCCAAGGATCCTGGAGGGAGCCTGGGAGTATGCCCAACCGGTCTACATGTGTTTTGTGGATCTGGAAAAGGCGTATGACCGGGTCCCCCGGGAGATACTGTGGGAGGTGCTGCGGGAGTATGGTGTGAGGGGGTCTCTTCTCAGGGCCATCCAATCTCTGTACAACCAAAGCGAGAGCTGTGTCCGGGTTCTCGGCAGTAAGTCGGACTCGTTTCAGGTGAGGATTGGCCTCCGCCAGCGCTGCGCTTTGTCACCAATCCTGTTTGTAACATTTATGGACAGGATATCAAGGCGTAGTCGGGGTGGAGAGGGGTTGCAGTTTTGTGTGCTGGGGATCTCATCGCTGCTCTTTGCAGATGATGTGGTCCTGATGGCATCATCGGCCTGTGACCTTCAGCACTCACTAGATCGGTTTGCAGCCAAGTGTGAAGCAGTTGGGATGAGGATCAGCACCTCTAAATCTGAGGCCATGGTTCTCAGCAGGAAACTGATGGAGTGCCTACTCCAGGTAGGGAATGAGTCCTTACCCCAAGTGAAGGAGTTCAAGAACCTTGGGGTTTTGTTCGCGAGTGAGGGGACAATGGAGCGGGAGATTGGTCGGAGAATTGGCACAGCGGGTGCGGTATTAATTCAATTTATCGCACCGTTGTGACGAAAAGAGAGCTGAGCCAGAAGGCAAAGCTCTCGATCTACCGGTCAGTTTTCGTTCCTACCCTCACCTATGGTCATGAAGGCTGGGTCATGACCGAAAGAACGAGATCCAGGGTACAAGCGGCCGAAATGGGTTTCCTCAGGAGGGTGGCTGGCGTCTCCCTTAGAGATAGGGTGAGAAGCTCAGTCATCCGTGAGGAGCTCGGAGTAGAGCCGCTGCTCCTTCGTGTCGAAAGGAGCCAGTTGAGCTGGTTCGGGCATCTGGTAAGGATGCCCCCTGGGTGCCTCCCTAGGGAGGTGTTCCAGGCACGTCCAGCTGGGAGGAGGCCTCAGGGAAGACCCAGGACTAGGTGGAGAGATTATATCTCCAACCTGGCCTGGGAACGCCTCGGGATCCCCCAGTTGGAGCTGGTTAATGTTGCTCGGGAAAGGGAAGTTTGGGGTCCCCTGCTGGAGCTGCTCCCCCCGCGACCCGATACCGGATAAGCGGACGAAGATGGATGGATGGATGGAGGAAGTGTTTCCATGATTATTGTGTTTCCACAACAATGTTAGTGAGTAAATCTACTGAAATGGCCCCCACACCTTAACAGAGGAGTGTGATGTGTGTCAGATGAGAATGCAGAGGCTTAGTCACGTATGGCTGTAGAAAAACAATGGGCATCTGTACATCTTAGCCAAGAGCAAACCGGTATGGAAGGTATCAATAAATTGTTGGGGAAGGTCACCCCTTTTTTCACAATCATTTTGGAGGGTCATCCAAAATGTATTGCTGGTGAAGGGAGGGTCAGGTCTATTTTGACTAAAGTTCCCAAATCTCCTCCGGTGGCCCCTGAAATAAATAACGAATAGTCCCTTCAGTATTACATGTAGTTTATTTAAATTTATATACATTTTATTAAAATGTACTATTCAAGTACAAGTAAAAGTACAAGTAGTGTGTTATGAGTTATTAAAGAAAGTTTTCAAAAGTTTGAATATCATATTGTTTATATTATTTAAAAAAATGTTGTACAGTTGTGAAGTAGTTCTACTTCGTTACTACACATCTCTAATACTATGAATTTGTATGACTTTTTTCAACGTACTATACTATGACTTTTTCATGACCTTTTTCAACATACTATACTATTACTTTTTTGACAAACTTTACTATGACTTTTTTCCACATACTATAATATGAGTTTTTACGACATACTATACAATGACTTTTTCATAGCTTTTTTCGACATACTATATACTATGACTTATTTTACAGACTACATACTATGACTTTTTCATGTTTTTATTCAACATACTATACTATGACTTTTTCGACATATGATACTATGACTTTCCTATAACCTTTTTTGACATACTATGACTTTTTCGTGACTTTTTCAACATACTATACTATGACATTTTTTGACCTACTTTGACATACTATAATATGACTTTTTAATTACTTTTTTCACCAAACAATGCTATGGCTCTTTATGACTTTTTTCGTCAAACTTGTATATGACACTAAGCTAATGATGAAATAACATTAATTATAACATTAGCAATAATTAGTAAACATTATAAATCAAATTGTCCCTGTTTTACTGTTGTAAAATACCTATAAACTAAAGATTAATTGACTTTCAATTTACCATTTATTAGTGATGGTTATTATAAAGTGTTACCGACTTTTTCATTTTTTTTCGACATCCAATACTATTGCCCTTTCATGTTTTTTCTACATACTATTCTATGACTTTTTCGACATATTATACTATTACTTTTTTATTACTTTTTTTACATGCTATACTATGACCTACTTTGACTTACTATAACATAATTAAACTATGACTCTTTATGACTTTTTTTCAACATACTATACAATGACTTTTTCATTTTTTTTCAACGTACTAAACCATGACTTTTTCAATATACTGTACTATTACTTTTTATGACTTTTTTCCGACATACTATACCATGAATTTTTTGACATATTATCCTATGACTTTTTTATGATTTTTTTAATATACTATACTATGACTTTTTCAACATACTAGACCATGACTTTTTTATGACTTTTTTCGACATGCTATATTATTACTTCTTCATGTTTTTTTTCTAACATACTATACTATGACTTTTTTGACATACTATTATGACCCTTTCATTGTTTTTTCGACATACTATACTATGACTTTTTTGACAAAGTATACTATGATTTTTTCAACACACTGTATAAGAAGACAAGAAGACATACGTTATTAATACAACTTTATGTAACTATAACTTTATTAATCCCGCAAGGGGAAATCATTTTTTTTGTTAGTTCCACACAGACCTGAAATAAACACATAAACAGAACCCACGCATGCAAAAATGGAGAGGGAAAGGGCCCCGAGCAGCTTCGAGGTGGTGACACAGCACTTCTCCAGCTATCAGTCCACTTAGTCCATGCGGAGACTTGAACCAGAGACCCTCCGATTCTCAAGCCAAGTTGAGTTTTTTTGATGCATGACTGTTTTCGACATACTATACTATGACTTTATCATAGCTTTTCAACATAGTATACTACAACTTTAATGACATTTATCGACATACTATACTATGACTTTTTTGACATGCTATACTATGACTTTTTCATAGCTTTTTTCCCCCGACATACTATACTGAGTTTTTCAACATACAATAGGACTTTTTTTAAGACTTTTTTCAACACACTATACTATGACTTTTCCATAGCTTTTTTTCTGCCAACATATGAGTTTTTCGACATGCTATACCATAGTATAGCATGTCGAAAAACTCATAGTAGTATACCTACTTTGTCATACTATAATATGACTTTCTAATGACTTTTATCGCCAATCTATACTATGGCTCTTTATCAGTTTTTTTTTACATACTATATTATGACTTTTTCGTCAAACTATAGTATGACTTTTTTATGACTTTTTTCGACATGCTATACTATGACTTTCCTGTGAAGTTTTTCGACAAACAATAATATGACTTTTTATGACTTTTTTTCAACATACTATACTATAACTTTTTTTATTACTTTTTTCAACATACTATACTATAACTTTTTCGACATGCTATACTATGACCTACTTTGACACACTATAATATGACTTTTTAATTACCTTTTTCACAAAACTATATTATCGCTCTTTTTGACTTTTTCAACATACACACTACAGAGTCACCTAAAAAACCATCAGCATTACACAGTATTGTACAGTATAGTATGCCTTTCTCTCTCGATTTTTCGACTATGACGTTTTCATGACTTTTTTTATGCTATGACTTTTTTTGACATATTATACTATTATTTTTCATGTTTCTATGCTGTGACTTTCCTAGGACTTTATTCAACATACTATACTTTGACTTTTTCAACATACTATACTATGACTTCCCTATGACTTTTTTCGACAAACTATTCTAGGACTTTCCTATGACTTTTTTCAACACACAATATTTGTTTTTTTTATGACTTTTTTCGACATGTTATATTATGACTTTTCATTTTTTTTCCGACATACTATACTATGACTTTTCATGACATTTTTCGACATACTATACCATGACTTTCCTGTTACTTTTTCAACATACTATACTATGACTTTTTATGACTTTATTCAACATACTATATTATGACTTTTTCATGACATTTTCAACATACTATTCTATGACTTTTTTCAACATGCTATACTGACTTTTTCAACATACTATTCTATGACTTTTTTATGACTTTGTTTCAACATACTATTCTATGACTTTTTCATGTTTTTTTCCGACATACTATACTATGACATTTTCATGACTTATTTCGACATGGTAGACTTTTTTATGACTGTTTTCAACATGCTACAGTAAGACCTACTTTTACATACTATAATATGACTTTTATTATGACTTTTCAACATACTATACTGTCTTTTTTTCACATACTATATTATGACTTTGCTATGCCTTTTTTCGACATAATATACTGTGACTTTTTCTGACTTGTTCTGACATCCTATACTATGACATTTTATGACTTTATTCAACATACTATACCATGACTTTTTCAACATACTATAGTATGACTTTTTATGCCTTTTTTTGACATAGTATACTATGACTTTTTATGACTTTGTTCGACATACTATACTTTGACTTTTTCATGACATTTTTCAAAATACTATACTATGACTTTTTATGACTTTATTAAACATACTATACTATGACTATATATGACTTTATTAAACATACTATACTATGACCTTTTCATGACATTTTTTGACATACTATACTGACTGACTTTCCTGAGTTTTTCCAACATCCTATACTTTGCCTTTTTATGACTTTATTCAACATACTATACTATGATTTTCATATGACTTTTTCAACATTGTATACTATGACTTTTTCATGTTTTTTATCAACATGCTATACTATGACGTTTTATGACTTTATTCAACATACATGACGTTTTTATGACATTTTTCGACATACTATACAATGACTTTTTCAACATACTATAGTATGATTTTTTTAATGACTTTTTTCAACATGACATTTTAATGTTTTTTTTTCTCGACATACTATACTATGACTTTTTCATGACTTTTTTTGACATACTAGACTTTTTTATGACTGTTTTCAACATACTACAGTAAGACCTACTTTTACATATTATAATATGACTTTTACTATGACTTTCAACATACTGTACTATAACTTATTTATGACTTTTCAACATACTATACTGTCTTTTTTTGACATACTAAACTATGACTTTCCTATGACTTTTTTAGACATGCTATACTATGACTTTTTGGACATACTATACTATAAGTTTTCATGACTTTTTTTATAACTTTTAAAACATACTTCACAATGAAATCTTTCGACAAACTGTACTATGACTTTTTCATTACTTTTTCGACATGCAATAATATGGTTTTTTTCAACGTACTATACTATGACTTTTCACGGCATACTATACTTTGACTTTTTCCATAACTTTTTAAACATTATATATTATGACTTCTTTTGACTTTTTTGAAACACAATCACAAATTACTTTTTAATGACTTTTTCGATATACTATACAATGACTTTTTTCAACATACTATAGAAGAAGACAACATACTTTCAATATAGCATATTTTAACAATATAATAACTATATACTGTATTCATAACGTTATTAATCCCGCAAGGGGTAATTATCTTTTTTCACTCATAAAAAAGGACCTATCATGTACATGTTGGTGATTTGTCAACATATATAACCATGTGAATCATTAAGCTAAAGATTAGCCTGAATTGCTAAACTAGGCCGTTTTTACCAAAATGGTGACTATGAGGCAAAGTAAGCCAGATGATGTGGGGCAAATTGAACCAGTGGTTCAATTTACCCCTAACTTAAGGCACTGAAGTTAAGTTAAGTTTTAAGCATAACATTGTTTTAAATATAGTATTACACAACTGTTAACCATATATTACACATTGCATAAAAGCTATCATGCCAAGAACCTACAAAAGAAGAACCAACTGGGGCTCTACACCCTAAGAAGAGATGGAGAGAGCAGCCACTGATGTTGAGGGCGGCGAAGGACAGAAATATTGACAGGTCAACACTGTCTACTTCTGAAGAAGATCCACCCATGGCTTCAACCTCCACCTCTGCTGAGTTGCCTTCACAGGCATGTTCTTCAACATGTGGGACAGATTCACTCCTTACCTCCCCTGGATATGTGTCTCCCACTGAAATTCTAATTCCTTACCCAAAAGTCAGCAGCCTATGGCACAGACAAAGAGAAAGTGGGTGAAGACAAGGATCCTGACTGATACACCTGATAAGCAGGCAATAGAACTGGAACATGAAAAGAGAAAAAAAACAAACTAAAGGGGAAACAAGTAACCAACATCAAAGAACAAGGAAAGTCCAAGAAGAAACAAACCAAGAAGAAAACCCCAGTGTACAGCAGCTCTGAGGAGATGACACTTCTGAGTGTGAGAGCTCCCAGGATGAGAGTAGTGAACCAGACATCTCAGATCTGTCAGTTGGTGACTTTATCATTGTGAATTTTGCGACCAAATGCAACAGCTACCATTATATTCAGGGCAATGAAGTTAATGCAAGATTCCTCAGAAGAATCCAAGGGAGTACTGGCAAAGACAAAGCCACCTTTGCATTCAAAGAAAATGATGTGGGATCTGTCCCACTGAATGATGTGCTGAAGAAGCTTCCTTAACCTCAAAATGTTGGAGTAACTGCAAGGAGGGAGCAACATCTCATATTTCCTTGCAACCTTGATGGATGGAATGTCCAATAGTAATTTTCATTGTGCTGAGGTCTCGAAGTTCAAACTGTTCTTTTCTTCTCACAAAGTTCAAAACTGTAAAACTGTTTAGAAAATTGGAAATTAGAACTGAACACACTGGAGGGACGTTCTTTCTGCCAAACACGTTTATATTAGGGCTGTCAAACGATTAATGTTTTTTAATCGCAATTAATCGCTGAATTTCTATGTGATTAATCGCATGTTTTATGACATGATTAAAATTCTAAGTACATATTAACAATGGAAAGCAATTCTTACCAGTGTATGTTGTATGTTGATGTGTGTCTTGATTGGGAATCAAATGAATGCAAAGAAAGTGACTTTATCAACTTGATTTTAAGATTTGTATTTGTTTATCATTTATTTGCAGTAAAAAAAAGAAAAATGTGTGAATCTAGTCACACATTTGAATCTAGAGTAAATATTAGGGATGGGTATTGTTTGGCTTCTCCGTGAACCATCACCTTATCGTGGTGGAGAGGTTTGTGTGTCTCTGTGAACCTGAGGGCTGTGTTGTCTGGAGCTTTGTGCTCCTGGTAGGGTCTCCCAAGGCAAAGTGGTCTCAGGTGAGGGGCCAGACAAAGAATGGTTCAAAAACCCCAATGAAGAAGCAAGGTAGAGATGGAGTGACCCTGCCCGGAGGAAGCCGGGGCCCCGCCTGGAGCCAGGCCCAGACGGGCGGGCTCGTCGGGCGAGCGCCTGGTGGCCGGGTTTGCCACGAGCCCGGCCGGGCACAGCCCGAACAAGCTACGTGGCTCCCATCTCTCCAGCCCATGGGCCCACCACCTGTGGGAGGAACCGTTGGGGTCGGGTGCGATGCCACATGGGTGGCAGTGAAGGTCAGGGGCCTCGGCGGACCAGACCCGGGCGGCAGACGCTGGCTCTGGGGGCGTGGAACGTCACCTCTCTGTGGGGGAAGGAGCCGGAACTGGTGCGGGAGGTGGAGCGCTACCGGTTAGATCTGGTGGGGCTTACCTCACGCACAGTCTCGGTTCTGGAACCATACTCCTGGATAGGGGTTGGACTCTTTTCTTCTCCGGAGTTGCCCAGGGTGTGAGGCGCCGGGCGGGTGTGGGGATACTCACAAGCCCCGGCTGGCGCCGCTGTGTTGGAGTTTACCCCGTGGGCGAGAGGGTCGCCTCCCCACGCCTGCGGGTTGTGGGGGAAAACTCTGACTGTTGTTTGTGCATATGCACCAAACAGGAGTTCGGAGTATTCGGCCTTCTTGAGACCTTGACTGGAGTCCTGCATGGGGCTCCAGTGGGGGACTCCATTGTTCTGCTGGGGGACTTCAACGCACACGTGGGCAATGATGGAGACACCTGGAGAGGCGTGATTGGGAGGAACGGCCTCCCTGATCTAAACCAGAGTGGTTGTTTGTTGTTGGACTTCTGTGCTAGTCATGGATTGTCTATAACGAACACCATGTTCGAACATAGGGATGCTCATAAGTGTACCTGGTACCAGAGCACCCTAGGCCGAAGGTCAATGATCGATTTCATAATCGTTTCATCTGATCTGAGGCCGTATGTTTTGGACACTCGGGTGAAGAGAGGGGCAGAGCTGTCAACCGATCACCATCTGGTGGTGAGTTGGGTCAGGGGTGGGGAAGACTCTGGACAGACCTGGTAAGCCCAAACGTGTAGTGCGGGTAAATTGGGAACGTCTGGAGGAGGCCCCTGTCCGACAGACTTTCAACTCACACCTCCGGGCGGAGCTTTTCGTGCATCCCTGTGGAGGCTGGGGGCATTGAACCCGAGTGGACAATGTTCAAAGTTTCCATTGCTGAAGCTGCGGCGAGGAGCTGTGGTCTTAGGATCTTAGGTGCCTCAAGGGGCGGTAACCCACGAACACCGTGGTGGACACCAGTGGTCAGGGAAGCCGTCCGACTGAAGAAGGAGTCCTTCCGGGATATGTTATCTCGGAGGACTCCGGAGGCAGTTGCAGGGTACCGAAGGGCCCGAAGGGCTGCAGCCTCTGCCGTGAAAGAGGCAAAGCAGCGGGTGTGGGAGAAGTTTGGAGAAGACATGGAGAAGGACTTTCGGTCGGCACCAAAGTGTTTCTGGAAAACTGTTCGCCACCTCAGGAGGGGGGAAGGGGGAACCATCCAAGCTGTGTACAGTAAGGATGGGACACTGTTGACCTACACTGAGGAGGTAATAGGGCGGTGGAGGGAGCACTTTGAGGAACTCCTGAATCCGACTAATCGCCCTCTATGTTAGAGGCAGAGCTGGAGGATAACGGGGGATTGTCGCCGATTTCCCAGGCGGAAGTCACTGATGTAGTCAAACAACTACACAGTGGCAAAGCCCGGGATTGATGAGATCCGTCCAGAAATGCTCAAGGCTCTGGGTGTGGAGGGGTTGTCCTGGTTGACACGCCTCTTCAACATTGCGTGGAAGTCTGGGACGGTGCCAAAGGAGTGGCAGACTGGGGTGGTGGTTCCTCTTTTTAAAAGGGGACCAGAGGGTGTGTGCCAATTATAGGGGTATCACACTTCTCAGCCTCCCTGGTAAAGTCTACTCCAAGGTGCTGGAAAGGAGGGTTCGGCCGATAGTCGAACCTCGGGTTGAGGAGGAACAATGCGGATTCCGTCCTGGTCGTGGAACAACGGACCAGCTCTTCACTCGCAAGGATCCTGGAGGGAGCCTGGGAGTATGCCCAACCGGTCTACATGTGTTTTGTGGATTTGGAGAAGGCGTATGACCGGGTCCCCGGGAGATACTGTGGGAGGTGCTGCGGGGAGTATGGGGTGAGGGGGTCTCTACTCAGGGCCATCCAATCTCTGTATGACCAAAGTGAGAGCTGTGTCCGGGTTCTCGTAGTAAGTCGGACTCGTTTCAGGTGAGGGTTGGCCTCCGCCAGGGCTGCGCTTTGTCACCAATCCTGTTTGTAATATTTATGGACAGGATATCGAGGCGTGTCGGGGTGGGGAGGGGTTGCAGTTTGGTGGGCTGGGGATCTCATCGCTGCTCTTTGCAGATGATGTGGTCCTGATGGCATCATCGGCCTGCGACCTTCAGCACTCACTGGATCGGTTCGCAACCGAGTGTGAAGCGGTTGGGATGAGGATCAGCACCTCTAAATCGGAGGCCATGGTTCTCAGCAGGAAACCGATGGAATGCCTTCTCCAGGTAGGGAATGAGTCCTTACCCCAAGTGAAGGAGTTCAAGTACCTTGGGGTTTTGTTCGCGAGTGAGGGGACAATGGAGCGGGAGATTGGTCGGAGAATCGGCGCAGCGGGTGCGGTATTGCATTCAATCTATCGCACCGTTGTGACGAAAGAGAGCTGAGCCAGAAGGCAAAGCTCTCGATCTACCGGTCAGTTTTCGTTCCTACCCTCACCTATGGTCATGAAGGCTGGGTCATGACCGAAAGAACGAGATCCAGGGTACAAGCGGCTGAAATGGGTTTCCTCAGGAGGGTGGCTGGCGTCTCCCTTAGAGATAGGGTGAGAAGCTCAGTCATCCGTGAGGAGCTCGGAGAGCCGCTGCTCCTTGCGTCGAAAGGAGCCAGTTGAGGTGGTTCGGGCATCTGGTAAGGATGCCCCTGGGCGCCTCCCTAGGGAGGTTTCCAGGCACGTCCAGCTGGGAGGAGGCCTCGGGAAGACCCAGGACTAGGTGGAGGGATTATATCTCCAACCTGGCCTGGGAACGCCTCGATCCCCAGTCGGAGCTGGTTAATGTTGCTCGGGAAAGGGAAGTTTGGGGTCCCCTGCTGGAGCTGCTCCCCCCGCGACCCGACACCGGATAAGCGGACGAAGATGGATGGATGGATGGATGGATGGGTATTGTTTGGTTTGGATACTGATGCTAAAGCGGTACTTTTAAAACGGTACCGGTGCCTTAACGGTGCCTGAACCGAAAAAAGAAGGGTACTAAACAACAGTTGGGGGACATTAAAGAACGGCTTGTTTATTGCTAAGGCCATATGGTCAAAATTAAATGATTTAATAATTATGTAATAACTATAACAATAACTTATTTCACTAGTAAATAGCTGTTGAACGACAAAAACAACCACCAGATGGGAAAAGGGCATTTAACAATAACTTTGAATGCACCACGAGGCTGTTACCAGTTTCATCGTACGCACCGTCTGTGTTTTTCCAACAACGGCAGGATGTGTTATGAGGAAGTATGGCAAAGTGCGGCAAAGGGTCAAAATAGTAGCCTGATAGAAACAACGCGAAGCCGAGTGAAGTGAAAATAAATTAATAAATGGCAGCATGCGATTAATGCGATTAAAAAGAATTAACGCGTTATGCTCGGCCCTTAATCGCATTGTGATTAACGCGTTAATGCTGACAGCCCTAGTTTATATATATATATATATATATATATATATATATATATATATATATATATATATATATATATATGTGTGTGTGTGTGTGTGTGTGTGTGTGTGTGTGTGTGTGATTGGACATGACTTGATTAACAGCATAAGAAATACAGCATATAGATGTTAGAGATGTTTAAAACTATTGTTCACCAATACAAAAAACAAAAGATTAAAGGGAAAATTAAACTTTAATTGGTTTGTTTTGTGTTGTTTGAGGTAGCTTTAAAAAAAAAAAATAACATTGTTTGGAAAGGTAAGTGTATTATTAAATGATTTTTTTTTTAAAGAGGAAAGTTATTTGTTTTTTTTATTATGCTTGCATTAAAACGTTAGAAATAAGATGGTCAATTTACCCCCAGATGAATCAATTTACCCACTGACTGGGATCAACTTACCCCTAGCCAGGGGTAAATTGAGTCACATGAACACTTTTTTTTCTGCGGTCATAGTTTCAAGGCTCTTTGTCATAGGTAGATAGGCAACATCCCAAATTAACAGTAGATGTCTTCAATGACTTCTTTCTCAATTTCCCTTGCCTGGAGATCCACATAAGTAAAAATCTTACCCCACTCTCCCCTACTATACACTGACTTTTTATTTTTTTTTACATACAATAATACGACTTTTTCATAACATTTTCAACTTACTATACCATGACTTTTATCAAAATACCATGCTGTGACTTTTTTGATGTACTTTATTATGACTTTTTTTATGACTTTTTTGACATAGTTTACAATTACATTTTTCGACAAACTATACTATGACTTTTTCCATGACCTTTTTGGACATACTATACTTATTCATACATTTTTCAACATAATATATACTTTGACATTTTTATTGAGTTTTTTGGCCATAATATATTATTTCTTTCTTTTACTTCTGTTGATATTTATGTATATACTGTATATATATAGGTCCAAAAAGTCATAAATGAGTCAGACTTTTTGGACCTGTTGTTATAGCTCAGGCAATATCCAAGTAAAAGAAATGCAAAGCTCTAGTTAATGTATTGTATTTTTCAAATTAAAAACAACAACAATAATATGCTTCTTGTGTGCTGTAAATCCAATTTGACTAGTTTGAGCTTGAAGAAAAACAGTAGTTGACAAAACCTTTGGATTAAGTCACATATATATATATATATATATATATATATATATATATATATATATATATATATATATATATAAATAGAATATTCCAGTGTTTCTAAACTTTATATAAACCTAGAGCTGCTCATTGAAAGCAAACACACAGCAAGCGTGTCGATGCATAATGTAGGCTATTTATGCAAAAACACAGCAGCGCTGGCCTGGGAGCTGTATTGTGAATCTGGGCAGCATTGGTGGAGATCCTGCTCTATAAGTTAACAATAGTGTAAGTTAGAACCAAATAATTTTAGATGTGAGCCGAGAGCTCTCCCTCCTCTCTTTCTCTGTTATGAATAAAGTGGGTGAAATCTCCCAATGGGGAGAAGCAGTCTTTGATATGTAAAACTCCTGGCTCAATCAGCTTTGTCAAAATGCCTTTCGCTTATTTTGACGCTGTGGTTTGAATGTGATTATCATAGAAATGTCCTCATGTTTAAATCATGTATCAGTTTTATGTTGGCTTACGATGAAAAAATCCTTAATTTTTCACCACTGACACTTTCCTCTATCTTCTCACACTTTTGTACCCCTCCCTCCCTCACAGGTGGAGGATGACTGGAAGTACGTTGCTATGGTGATCGATAGAATCTTCCTTTGGGTGTTTGTGACTGTGTGCGTCGTGGGTACCGTGGGCCTCTTCCTCCAGCCGCTTTGTGGCTTTGTCTCCTAACTGACAATCGATCAGGGTTCACTGTCGCCCTGTGTAGACCAATCCTGAACAAGGGACTAACTCTCAGTTCTCAGTTGACCCCTCAGAATACAGAGTTTTAAGTCCTAAAGCACTACTTGGTGTGCTGGTTTAGCTTCTTGCCTATTGCAGAGAACAGTAATATAGAAACAGTGAAGTTGAGAAAAAGGGTTTCATATTTTAAGATTGGCTGGTAAACTGCGTAAATGATACATAATGCCTTCATTTTATGCCTCTTAAAAATGCTTATTTTACTGTATCTGCACTCTGCCTTTGGATAATCTTAATGGATATCAGTTGGATAATGCGATATCTAGCTTTCTGGACCATTCAAACATTTAATAATAAAGTCAACTTTATTTATTTTACTTAGTTGTAATTCATAGTTAACAGGAATAAAATATATTTCTGTTTTGTTTGCCAGTATGTGGAACATGTTGTAGAGCCCAGATATTACCGTAACAGTGTGCGGTATTATTATTATTGCAGCTTATTGCAGCCTGGCCAGCAATGTAAGCAATTGCTGTGGTTTTTGTTTTCTTCTAAATTTTACATGCTGTCTTCACTGAAATTATTTCTATTGCATAATAAAAAAGGTCTTAGGGTAACTGAAATTTGAACCAAATATTTTGTTGCTGCGTTTTAGCCTTGTAGTGTTGATTTCTGTAAGAGATACGTTTGGCTAGGATCAAAACTTGGCACATCCAGTAGTCCTTCAGGACTGGAACCTGAGAATTAACATCCAACAGATGTAAGTGAACTGGGAACTTTCCACATCCAGTAGACTTGACACAAACTCTCTACCATTCTGAACTCAATTCTGCAGCAGCCAGTTAACTCTCTCCCCCCTTGAGCTGACTGATGACTGTCATACCCGCTCCCCAGTCCGATTCAACAAGCTGCTCACTGTCAGAGCCAATTGCGCTCACTGATTTTTTGTGTCATTTGCAATCAAAGTTCTGATTTCTGGCACACTTGGCAGCGCTTATAACAAATAAGGGCAGGCTGTTCTTGTTTTTTGTAATTAGAAACCATGTGTTTATAAATGTCTCTCTGATTAATGTTCCAAGAGGTAATTGGTTAGCCTGGTAAATACTGGATTAAATGCTACTTGATTAGTTGCTCCTAAAATAGCATTACATCTTTTAATTCATGAGAGGATTCTATCATCAAATTTCATGGCTATTATAATTAAATTTTTTCTTTTTGTCACTTCTGATTAAGTTTATAATTAAGAGCAAACATACAACGCAAGGAACATGCATGTCAGACAGTTTAATTGCTTTGACCACAAATGTTGTTGTTTGATTACAGTACTATAAAGGTACTGCTTAAATTATTCCATTTTATTTTATCCCAATACTTTTTGGTTATATAATGAAGAAATGCATAACTCATGCTGAAGGGAGCAAACGTGTTTGTAAAAATGATTTTTGCCTTTCTTTTGTCTTTGAACTTAATAAATAAATATTTGTTCAAATAAAGTGAATAGCATTTGCTTGTAAAGGTTTTAAAATGTGCAACTGAAAAAAATCAATAACTGCCTTGTAAAGGACATAATATAAAACATAAACATTTTGCATGCACATAGGTACACATAGACACAGGAGGATTGCTTTGTTATTTTTGTTGCTATTATGCACAAAAACAGCCACCAGAGGTATAATTAAGCCTCCAGTTGCAAAGTCTAATTAAAATTCAGACATGTTATTGCTATTCAGACATAATTTTGGTGTTAAGATAAAATGCAGTATTATGCATGACATTGCCACACAATCACAAATATCTATCAGAGATATCAGATATCAGATGTAGAGTACATGTTGAGAGTCAGTTGTTGCAGGTTGTGTCTGTAAATATGCATATTTTAGAACATACGATTTATATTTACAGTTGCACTTCTGGCTTTTGTTTCAGAATATTTATATTTGGACTACATGTGCAAGTAGTATAGGTTATACGGTATATATATATATATATATATATATATATATATATATATATATATATATATTTAGTAATATAGTATCTCTAAGCTCTCTCTTCTTATCTACAAATTACAATTTTACAGTATGCAAAAAATACACATGGCTGAAGACATCCACATGTTTTTGTGTACTTTTGGGCAGAGCCCATGGTTTGCTATAAGCCCCTTAGTTTCAATTAAGAGAACAATACATATTCTCCCGACATTGTGGCAACAGTTTGGGGAAGCTGCTTTCCTGTTTTGACATCACAAACTCCTCATGCACAAAGCTAAACCCATGAAGAAATGGTTTGTTATGGAATAACTTGAGTGGCCTCAAACTACTTTTGTCAATGACTGATGTGTAATTCAAATAACTTTTAGTGCATTTTGCAACTGAAAGTTAGCACCTAATGAAGCAACTTTTATAACAATGGTATTAATCAGAATTCTATTGAATCCTTGCCGATGTGTTATGGTCATTCTTTGCCAAAATCACTTATTCACTACTATTAAATTGAGATTTTGGATAGTAACAATTATTGTCAATTTCCACAACAGTAATTTTTTGCATTTTGAGGAATTAAAGAGCACTATATAGAGCAGATATTGACGTGACACCAAATTGGTCCCGACCTAAAGCGTCCAGACGAAGCACGTTGATAAATTATGCCAAAGGGGTACCCAGAGCATCTAATATTGCCGCGGATGTAATTACATTGTAATTAGTTGAAAAAAAACCTGGAGACTAAAGGAGACTTTTAGCATCAATAACTAACGTCAAAGGCACCTGAACAAGCGTCAGTTTTTAACACGCTGGGAGTGAGACTGTGTTGAACCGACTCGACTCACAGGACTCTGTTGGGACGAGGGGAGGTGGACTCTTGCATCGGTGGTGCTTGGTGCTCAAATGTGGTCAAACACCTGACAGTGTTTCCCTGATGTTGAGTTTTTAATGTTAAGATGTCGCCCACATTATCTGCCCAGAGAATTCCTCAGTGTTTTTCTTTTAGCTGTTTACATTCCTCCTGATGCAAATTTTAAAATTGCACTAGAGCAATGCATTACTTTTTTTTCTCTTGTGTAGTATAAGGGGACTACAACTGCATTTCCTTGTGTAACCCTGTGTTGTACAATGACGATATGAACCTTAAAGGTGCTCTTTAGGCTACAACATTTTTTGTCACATACAGCAAACATCTCCTCACTATCCGCTAGCTACTTGTCCCCTGAACACACCATAAAAAACGCGGTTTCTGTAGACAGACCAGGCTCCAAAAAGGGCAACAAAAACAAACTGGCCAACCTGCACCACAAAACATAACAAAGAGTGTTCCAGCCAATAACCGACAAGAAGGATTTGGGGGTGGGGGTTAGTTGATGTATTAGTGCGCGGAAGGGAGGGGGAAGGGACGGGATGAAGAGGAGGGAGGGGCGAGCATGTTTGACAATACTTCGAACGTCAACAAGAAGTAACGTCACCCAACATCGCTTAGAGCACCTTTAAACCACTAATCAGCCAATCAAATTTCAGGTTTCAGATTTCAGGCCCCAGTTTCCGTTTCCGACCTCTATAATGCTCTTGTGAGCAAATCTCTGTAGCCAGGTTCCATGCTCTTGTGGAATACCTTCCCAAAAGAGGCGAGGCTGTTATAACCGCAGAATAATGTCCATGGTTTTGGAATGAGATGTTCAATAATCACAGCTAATGTAACAAACATGTAATGTTCAGGCCTTCACATTCTTCTGGCATGTATATCTTAGGGGCTTTTTTGTTTACATTTTTTTACTGTAAACTTCTTGATTGATAATAATATAAAGATGGTGATAAAACATTAAAATTGAAAATACATACAGTATATGCTCATCCACCACCACACTGATGATCCCTTTGTGAACACAAAGTGTGCACTGAATTCCTGCATTGGCTTTGAAAATTGAGCATAAATCTCTAATGCAGAATAGTTGTATATGAACGTTAATTCATGGGAGACATGGCTGCATGTCCCCCATACAAACGCACAGACTTGGAAGAGATCAGAGAGCAGTTTGACTCACTGGATAATCTCTTCTATGGTAAGTTATGGTGCCATCGGAGCATGAAACACATGGCTGTAGCCCAGAGGCTGGAGAGGCCTCAGTGATACAGCACTGTAACAGTGCTAGAGAGCAGGGACAGCTAACAGGGACATGGGGGCTGGTCCAGAAGAGAACACAGTGCACATGCTGAGTGGGACTAAATGCCACATTACACAACAAATTGTTGCCCAATGGATATAACCTTAAAAAAAAACATCAAAATTAAATAGTTTTTCTTATTTTTATTTTCATATGGACACTGTTTATGTAGAAATATTACAGATACCATCTGTTTTTGGCTGAACAGCCTTCAAACAGTTACAATACAGTAATATTGTCTCAATAACATAACTGTGTGGTACAAGGCTGTTAGAGCAGTGTTTTCAGAACCCAGTGTGGTCTTGCTGTCAGTAATTATTTGCAAGCAATGGGGTTCATTTTTTTTAAATCTTTGTCTACAGTGTAGAGCGTGAATATGGTTGATGCATTAGGAAGCAAATTCCATATAAACAGACTCAGTGCTTTTTTAATAAGTCAACCAACCAAAAGAATTGCATATAGAAATAACAGATGTGCTCTTGAAATAAATGTATTGTTCATCACAATACAATAGTCTGCATCAAACAAGAGCAGCCTTCCTTGTTAAATACCTACTGTATAATAAACAAATATTCAGTATGCAAAATGTCTCTTATGATTCATACAGTCACACAGGAGACTAATGGCTTCATTTGAGGCGATAAAGATAAAAACAGAATATCCTGAACTGCCCCCCTGAGGCTTGTAATCATGCAAAAGTATGTGTGAGTGTAATCGAGAGAGAGAGAATTTTAAAAATAACAATCCAACGACGTACATGTTGATGTAAAAGTGAAAGCTAGATGCAGACAATTTCAAATATAACACTGAGGATTGCCAGTTGCTCTAATCTTCCAATATCGAGACTGAGAATATCCAAGACTTCGAGAATGTCAATTTTGTGGTTGGTTTGGCAAATGTACGCCTGGCTAACTGGTTAGTTTTTCAATGGAAAGCATCTGGGATAGTCTTCCATGCACTGGATATGACAATGCCAAACATAACCTAGAACCCTCACCCTCACCCTCACCCAGACATAACCCTAACCATGAAAAAAACAAAAAAACAATTTGCTTTAAAAATTGAAACACATGAATAATTCAACTACAAAGACACACATCAGTACAAATATTCATCTAAACTTGGGGGGGACTCTATTTAATGACTTGGGTGTGGTTGACAGACAAACACATTTGATCTTTGTGGAGCCAATAACTGTAAACCTGTAACTTGTAAAGAGCTAAGTGTATGTTGATTTTAGCAAAAGCAAGGTGCTTTTTATACTATGTGACGTACATATTGAGTCATGTGGCAGAACAATCCATGCATGATTTCCTAATTTGTATAAAAGTGTGCAATTTTATATAGATTTAAATTAGAACTACACATAAAGGCGGAAGACACGTGGATAAATGAAACATTAATGGAGCAGCGTAACACAGTACTACAGAGTGCCATCTACAATAGAAGGCTGTTAGTAACGGAGGTCAAATGAAATTGGGATGTCAAACGGAATTGGAATTACATTGTATGGGGTGATTCATGTTCTGTTTCCCATGGGATTTGCAAAAGGGAACGGAGCTCAATCCTAATAGGAAACATTATCATATGTAATACAAATTTACATCTGAGTCCCTTTAGAAAATGGCCTTTCTATGCTGCTCTGGCATATTCAATCACATCAGATGACTTTGTGAAAAGCCACGTATTGCAAATGCATGAAGCAAAACAACCTTTAGCTTGGTTCAGTGTGACTGGTGATATTTATATACACAATTGGTTTTATATGCTGCAAAGGATTTATGATGAGAAGATGAAGAGTTCGCAGAGGGTGAATAAGAAAGCACATTTGACAAAATGAATAAGAAGGATTCACAATGTTGAAAATTGTGTTAGACGTCCTAATGTTAGCATTGCAATAAAACAAGCACACAAATGTATGACCCCAAATTGTGTTATCTGCAGCTCTGCTGCTCTCAGAGAAATTGCCCACACTGATATAGTGGCTAACAGAGAATGTGAAACAGCTGCACATCAGTTTTAAATTAATTTTGAATGGTTGGTTTAATTTTGTATACACTTGAGTAAAGTGGAATTAAAAGTTATGAAGGGGCCAGAAACACAGCAAGTTTATCTAACACTCATATCCACTCAAAAACCAACACAGTTTATCAATTCCTCTGAAATTGGGTCTTTTACAGCATTACACAATACAAGATAAAAATATACAAACCAAACTTTCCTTTATCAAACCTGCATTGCTGTTAGAGGAAACAAGTATTACACATGTGCACTGACTTTGATAACTGAAAACATATAAAAGGTGTTTTTATGTGTGGAGAAATACTTCCCTTACTTTTTTTTCAGCTGCACTTATGAGGGTGTTTGCTTGTGGGATACTGGAGGAGGAAGAGGTAGAGAGGAAGAAGACAGACAGAGATGCGGTCCACAGCAGCAGAGAGGTGTTTCTTTGATGGCTGGTGGAGGCAGTAAATCAAAAGATTTATTGTTCGATGTTAAACTGAGCAACTCTCACAGGCACACTTCAGACAGAGCAGTGGGAGGGAGATGTACAACAACACTGCATGCTGGCGATGGTATTGTGATTTCAGTGCAAAAATATATTATACTGGGTGCTGCTTCCAAATGTAACATTCCTACGTATAAACAAGTACATTTATAATGAAAAACAAAGTATCAGTTTTAGGGATAAAATAACTTTCTCCATGTAGTAGTTGGACAAAGTTTTTTATTTAGCATTCGAGTGAGTATTTCAGGCTTGTTTAAAGCATCACCAATCAATATGTTTTCATCAACAATGGATTAAATGGCTATATATAATGTGATGAACTCAGATAATTACCTTAAGCTGTAGATATACTTGGTGGTAATGCCTATTAAGGATAGACCATAAGGGGAGCGTTTAAAGTGAAAAGAGGAATTGGCCTGAGAATAGAACCCTCAGGAACTCCACAAGGGAGAGGTGCTGATGAAGATGCAAGTCACCAACGCCAACAGACAAACATCTGTTAAATTCAAGTCGTAAGATCTACACCATTCTAGAGCACTACCTTTAACGCCAACACAGTGCTCCAGGCGAGAGATACGAATATTACGGTCAACTGTGTCAAAAGCAGCTTATGTATCTAAAAGCATAAAAATGGCAGAATCCCCAGTGAGTATCTAATACATGATCTTGAAAACATGCAGATTCAGTGCTGTGAAGGGCTTTAAAAGCAGTCTGGAACACCTCAGTCTAATAAAGACTGCAATTGCTTGACTACAAAATTCTCTAAATATTTTGCAAGAAAGCGGTCTAAGAAATAGGTTTAAAATTGGAGAGAACAGATATGTCCAGGTTGGATTAGTCACAAGCTATTCAAGTAAGATTTGGACAAGCGGATCAGGGGTTAAAGAAAAACGAACACGTTTGTGACAATTATTTAAAATAATATCAGAAAAATAATGTTTATTGACAGTTTACACATTATTTCCTAAAGTAAACTATTTGATATAATATATAAAATAGGTATAATGTAATGTGTGCAACAATAAACTGTTAAAATAACAAAGTATGGCAAAAAAAGTAAACATTATGAATTATTATGGAATTTTGTTATAAATTATTATGATATATATTATTATAGTGGCCGAAAAAAGACATTCAATTCAGCTTGAGAGCCTGTTGTAGTTCCTAACTTTCATAACCAGGATGGCTGCTGTAAAAGGTTTTAAATGGGATAATTATACCAACATTAAAAAGAACACACCACTGATATGTAATTTCTTTGCAGTGTAATTGTCTTTCAATTTCTGAGACCACTTTTTCTATCAGAAGTGAGAACAAGTAACATAATGTCTTCTAGTTTTGAACTGCAGTGAAAGACTGCAAATGGCACCAAGTATTATTCAAACATCTCAGTCCTTTTTTCCTGCAAGAATCTTTATTCAACAACCAATTATAACCATGTCTCCTCTGTTCTAAACACTAAGGGATACATTGACATTGAAATGTTTTCTTTTCAAAGATTGAAAGTTATACTGAATTAGTTCTTACTATCTGTGCTTTTCTAAAGTAGCTGTGTCTAGCTGCCTGTCAGCCTGTCTAACTCTATATACTGCTCTCATAATGGTTTTAGTATGTTTACTTAGGTCATCAAACATTCAGAACCCCTGAGTTGAACCCTTCTGACATGTGAGTGCCTTGCCTGTCTTGGGATCAAATATAAGCTTGTGCTCGTGTCAGAGTGTCCCACCGGCAGACCCAAGCACCATCCCTACACCTTAGCTTGCTTGTTTTCTCCGCCTCCCTCTGAAACCTCCCTTTCTGTGAATCAAACAACATCAAAAGGATGGGGAGACAAATCAGATGACTTAGGAGCCTGGTTGTTTTCACTCAACATCACAGTCAAATACCTAACTCACAAGGCTCTTTTTGGGTCAGCAGGGAAATGTTGATGCTTCGTGAATGTATTCCCACAACCTGCCTAGGATGTTTGTGTCATATCTGCAATGTGTGTGTAAACAACCCCATGTATATAGGACTTTTGTAAAGTTCAGCATTATAGCAATCAAGCCATATAGGCCCATGCAACTAACATGAACATACAGGGACTATGTGCAGTACATGTAAAATTAGTTTAACATCAATATACAACCCACACTACTTTTTTATTTGAGTACTTACTCAGAAGGCTCCATATCACTGATATCAAAAGGTCATTTTGGGGATGTCACGTGATCTACGTTAGGATCTGACACACTAAGACAACTGGAATGACATATTCATCCTGCCTGTTGTCCTTGATGATGACTCATGTGGTGGCACAAACTGAGAGCACTGTGACATCATAATGGATCTTTAATGACCCATTCATTGACATCTTGATAAAGACCCTTCTCTAAGAGCTCTTCGGTGAACGGTGAGTGGGTGGCACAACACAATGATCGCTCTTTGAGTATCAACTCTTCCTTTTTTATACTTGAGAACAAGTGCTGCACAAAAAGCAGCCCTCACTAGCATCTCCTCCACACAGTTTTAGCTTCAATCATCTCCTCCGCTGAGATTTACCAAGCACTCTTAAAGAGAGCAAGGTCTAAATTTCCCAAAAGCATTCATCACAGTCTGTTAGCTTATCAGAACAAAGATTGTTAATGCTACATATTTAACTTTAACTCCCAACGTGGCAGAACGTGTTATAGATAATAAACTTTTATGATATGAACCAGTTTGTAGACATTTGAAGATCTAGTGACATAAATTCATCATAAATCACACAGGGTTTTAAGAATCCTCACAAATCAGAGCACTAGTTTCTATTTTCAGTGTGCATACAGTTATATGACAAGTACAATGCGGCTCTCTCTCTCTCCGTGTGTGTGTGTGTGTGTGTGTGTGTGTAAGCATATTCCATATTAAGGCAGGCTGGGTGAATCATTATTCTTTGATAGCTGCCACAGCTATACCCCCAGGATACTGCAAAGGCTTCAGATATGGTCTGTTTCAGGGTGGTATTATACAGTAGATCACAGGGTGTTTTGTATGTGTGTTTGTGTGTGTGTGTGTGTGTGTGTGTGTGTGTGTGTGTGTGTGTGTGTGTGTGTGTGTGTGTGTGTGTGTGTGTGTGTGTGTGAGCGGTGATCAGGTGCCTTAGTAAGACAGCATTTAATTGGGATACACAAAGCCAACTAAAGCAGTCATGCCATGTCTTGCACTTGCATGTGTGCAGCAAAGAAGTGTGTTCATGTTGATGAATATCCCTTGTGTGACAGAGGAAGAGATGGAAAAGGGTTGTATGGTGACAGAGAAACACTACGGTCTCAATGAGTCAGATCTAAATGTCTCTGCATCTTTTGACAGCTTAACTTCAAGATTGTTGCTTATGTGTGCCAAAGTGTGTGTGTGTGTGTGTGTGTGTGTGTGTGTGTGTGTGTGTGTGTGTGTGTGTGTGTGTGTGTGTGTGTGTGTTTGATGCAGAAAGTGGAGGCAGTAAAATAAGGAAGAGAGAAAGAGTCTGATTGAGTCATACCTTTAACTTTCAGTCCAGAACATTTTTGTGACAATCTCTATGGTAGAGGAGCAGGAGGAGTGTGTACATCTTTATGTGTGTGTACAGATGGTGCATGAGTGCATGTATTAAGGTACGCAGGATCCACAAGTGAAGACAGTGTGTCACACAGAGTCTGTTTCTCTATCAGAATATTTTTGTGACAGCTTCAGTAGGAAAGAGGCAGAGAGGTAGAGTGGAAATGACAGACTTGGTTTTACTTAATGCCAACTCCTGTTCCTCTGGTGTGTGTGTGTGTGTGTGTGTGTGTGTGTGTGTGTGTGTGTGTGTGTGTGTGTGTGTGTGTGTGTGTGTGTGTGTGTGTGTGTGTGTGTGTGTGTGTGTGTTCTGACTTGGTTTTTCGCTGAAAGGCCCTTGTCTTCAGACAACAAACAAAATGTTCGACAAACAAAATGTCAGCTCTAGATGTGTTACTGCACACAACAGAGCTGATGTTACATGACTGACAATGAATGAATGACTTTAACTTCTACACTGCATCAGCCAACAACAACATCTCCTTGTATTAATCACGCACATGGATAGATAGATTTGTTCACACACTCACATTGAAGGGACTCACCTCCTATTTGGTGAAAAAGGCTGGTCCCCACAAGGTAAATGTAAAATACTTTTTTAACTTTTGGTTAGGGTTTAGGGTTAAGGTTAGGTCAAGGATAGGGTAAGGCTTGGAGTTGTTTGGGTCTGTTTCATCCATTGGATTAAACACAGCACCAGATGTTTCCCATTGAAATGTTAGGCAAGCAGCTATGCACTTCTCTTTATCAGAGATGTGACAGATAACCAGACAAACATTTGCTAATCCAACCTCATCCTTGAGGTCTGGCTTGTACAAGTATTTTAAAAGCCGTGTTTCCACTGCATGGTACGGCTCTGCTCACTTTTTTTATACCGGTACTTTTCTCTTTTCCAATTCCACTGCGGATAGAGCCCCCTCAGTGTATGTGTTATTCATCATTGTCTTCAACGTGACACTCACTGAATCCTTTAATCGGCAACCGAACAGTGGAATGTCTGCACTTATTCAATTGTACGTCGTAGTTTTGCAGGTTGCCATTTCATAAAATCTGGGTCAAGTAAAAAAAAAAAAAAGAGCTATTAACGGTAACTTGGCTATTAAATAGCAGCAGTCAACATTCAAGATGTTTTAATATCTCTGACTTGGTGCTTAATAATTTGGAAGTGTCTGAAAAGCAAACAAACATGAACACTCAATGTAATTACAGTTGGTCACGCTTACATGACCAACTTTGTAATGAGACATTTGACATGAGCACCCGCAAGGCATTAACTTGGGATTCTGAGCGATATCTACCATCCATCTCATACAAGGTGATGTGGCATTACACATATGATTAATGTTGAGTCTCAGGGGAATTATTGTAAGTAGATAAGATTACATTACATGTCATTTAGCTGACAGTTGTATCCAAAGCGCCTTACAATTGCTATATGTGCTATATATGCTATAAGTCAGGGGTCACACACCAGTGTTTTGCTCAGGGACAGTGGGAATTAAACCCAGATCTCTCACACCAAAGGCATGTGTCACATCCACTGCGCCATCAACACCCACATTACCTCCCTAATGGATAAAAACAAGTTTCTGTGTGCGCATATGTTTATGTGATTGTCTTCCCTTCCCTTTTCTATCCGTCCATCATGCCTTTAAGCATGAACTGGTGTACTAACGAAGCCAACAACATGTTCTCTTTTCTCTCCCTAACCATTTATCTCAGTGTCTTCTTCCCCCTCTTCCCTCTTCCCCCTCCTCCCCCTTCCTGTGGCCCCAGCATTTGCTGGGTAGCGGGCCCGACAGGATCTACTTTGCTTTTCCGTATCATTGATAATCGACCGGCTCGAGGAATGGAGAAATGGAATTGCAGAGCGAACGTTACCCTGCCACTGCAGCTGCTCCTGGCTGCCACGGCAACTGGGGCAGAAAATCAGACTTATCGCTTTGTCATAATCAGCAACGGATCGCGGTTTTCCGATCTCCCCGACCCCTCGTGTCTTTCTGCAGGCTTTCTTTTTCGTCTGCCGCTTCTTTTATGTTCTGATTTTCATTTCATGTTTTTAGCTTTCTCAGGTATGATCTTGACATGTCTGTTAAACTCTCCAGTTTTCTCCTCACTCGCTTTCCAGCCTCTTAAGCATCTGAGCCATGCTGTTTGTGTGTGTGTGTGTGTGTGTGTGTGTGTGTGTGTGTGTGTGTGTGTGGGGGGGGGGGGGGGGGGGGGTTGTGTGTGTGCGCAAACATACGTGCAAACTTTGAAAGCACATTCTCCTGGGAGTCTAACAACAGCATAGAGAACCAGTTGGCTGCATGTTTGAGAGCATGCTTTTTCACATACCAGTTCTAGCCTGTACAGTCTAGCAAGACAATGTGAACTCCAGACAAAAAAGTGATTTTTGTTCATATTTTGAGGTCCATATTTTCTCATTGTGGGTTATGTTTCCTGTCTAAGTATCTTGCTTTTAACCTGAATTAAAACACACATCCTGCACACAAGCATTACAATTAGATTTGTTTGTTCATCCCAATGAAAATTACAGTTTTATGAAATATAAATAAAGAAGTACTGATATAAAAAGGAGGGACAGTGGGAGGGGGGTAGGGAAGGATAATAACGTGACATAACATCAGTGTGACAAATGCCAGCAGCTGACGTCCCAGCTCTTGCAGTAGGGATTTGTAGTCTGAATCATCTCAACTTTCTCTAAGTCTTCCTCCTCTCTCTCACCTGTCTTGTCTTCAGGTGTCCAATCAAATAAAGACCTAAAATGCCACCCCCCTCAAAAAAGTATTGTTACTTCCATAAAGGACAAATAACATGGGACTTGCGAATGACTTTAATGAAATTCGAACTCAGCAGTCTCAAATATCCTGTATTTTATACACTACTAAAGTGTATAAAATACAATATATTAAATATCCAGAACCCCGGGATCCTACATTTCCCACAATGCAACTCAACAGCATCCTTCATTAGACCCTCCGTGTTTGACACCTCCAGCTTGTAATGCAAGCTTTCTGTTATAAATGTGTAGTCTCCCAGCTTAAAGGTGCCCTGCCATACAAAACCGTTTTTACTTGCATATTTTTTAAATATGTTAGGTCCATATATGTTCGTGTTATGTAGTGAATGTGAACATGAACTGCTACCTCCTCTGTCAGCTCTAGCCACTGAAAAGAAAAAAGCAGAGAAATCAGGCCAATTACAAAGGCTGGTCAGTCTGACATCATATTGCCTGAGCTCATTACTATTCATGAGCTCGCCCAGTTGGGCTGGGTAAAGGATTCTGACAGCCAGGCTCTCATTGGCAAGCTGTTAAACAATCAGATTCAAACAGCTTAGCTTGTTGAATATTAATGAGAACTGGCAGAAATCTAGCTGAGTCTTCCTGTAGGCTTTCTATACCATGCTAGAATGGCTTGAAACAAGGTAACCAAGGCACTTTTTCCACACAGAATGTAACAGAGTCCATGGTAGAACTTCAGACATTACCACAAAGTAATGCAATATGTGTGGCAGGGCACCTTTAAACTGAAATAGCCCTGATGACATCATGTTCACGTCAAGCTCATTTTATTTAGACAGCTCTGTTTTCACATACAGTCTTCATGATGAGTAAACCAATCTTGCTATGTAAAATCCCCCTTTACTTACAGTAATCCTCTCTGTCTTGCTTTGAGGGGCTTAAACTGAAGTTGGTTCTCATAAAGATGGATGTACAGGAACATACGCATGTGTACACAGCCACGGGCAAACGCTCCTATTTCGATTATAGTTTACCTTTCAGTTTGGATTGAAAAGGTCACTGAACACACACAGGAGCAGGACTGTTACATGGTAGTGTGTGTGTGTGTGTGTGCGCGTGCGTGCGTGAACATGTGCGCTTGCGTGGGTGTGTGTTCGTGTGTGTGTGTGTGTGTGTGTGTGTGTGTGTGTGTGTGTGTGTAGCCAGGTGTACATGCCTTTATGTTGTTGCATTAAGCATTGGTCTGTTAAGGTAAGGTAAAGGGCAGCTGCGATTCTACAGTGACCTAGTCTTCCAACAACTTGAAACATTGCATCATGTTACATACATACTGTATATATTCTTTGTGGCATTTTTTCAATGCATTGCAATAAGGGACAAATACATTCCACACAAATGTGGAAAGTGGAAAAAGTGGATCCCATTGCTTTCTGCTACACTCAATTACTCCTTCCCTCTTCAAAAGTAAAGGTGATCCAATGTATAGGTAAAAAGAAAGAAAGACTCATGTCTTTTGTTCCAATATACTCAAGAGTTTTGCCTTTTCTGTCAAAAAGATGGGGCTTTTCATATTTCTTTTATAATTAAAGCACAGATTGCTCTCCCCACCTCCCCTCAGCTCTGATGACCTGAATGTGAACTCATTTTCTTAATTAACATGGAATGGGACTACTTACTGAAGTAGTCTGCAATTTAAAGACCATCCAGAATCTACACTTACCTCCAGCGTTGGATAACAAGACTGAAGCACTCGCTGTCAGTTTGTGTGCACTGACACAGAAGTGGCACAGAATTTGTTTGGGTGTTAGATAAGCAGAGAGGTTGTGCCTACTTGATACATGTTTGCGTGTGTGCGTGTGTGTGCGTGTGTGTGTGTGTCTGGGTTTCCCCTGTGGGCGAGACTTGGCAATTGCTGAGCGGTGATCAGGTGCCTTAGTAAGACAGCATTTAATGGGATACACAAAGCCAACTATAGCAGTCAGGTGCCATGTCATGCATTTGCATGTGTGTAGCAAAGAAGTGTGTTTATGTTGATAATGAATGACCCATCAAATGCCATGCATTTGTTTGCGTGTTTGTGCGTGGGTGCAGAATGATTCACCTTGCAGTTCATCTCCCAGCTGCTGTTAAATTAATTACGAGAGAGAGAGAGAGAGAGAGTGTCCATCTCCTTCACTAGCCCGCGACAAGTTTTTTACGAGTCAACTAACTGCTTATTTGATTGCTTGAATAAATGACACAAAGCAAATTAATTCACACTCTCTGCTCTCTGTCAGAAGCTCTGGCCGTCGGACCTTTGCGACTCCATAAATCCACTCCCATCGTGGCCACTCTATCATTTCACAATGATGTATTTTATATTACATGCGAGAAAAAAAAAACCGCTATACGCCTATTGTAAAGCCTGAATATATTCATGTAGGTCTAATTTTCTCTCGGTTCCACCACCATTCACTCATAACAGAAACAAATTGAATCCGGAGGAGATGCATATTTCTCAATTTCCCAACAGTGTGTGGAAACTCTCTCTGAGATCGATAACTAGATCACCTCATCTGCTCAGCTTGTACAGCATGTAATTAGATAGATTGTGCTACAGTAAGTGCTCATCCTCGCCACTCTGCCTTTTAACAGCGAAAGGTGATAGCTTTGGAATAACATACATACGTCAAATAAAAGCATAACCACCTCCAGTCTTGTGGGCTCACTTGTACTGGAATCAGGCTCTAACCAGGGTCCATGATGCCCACATACATTAAGGGCTCTAATCAGATTTGATGTCAGGATGTGATGTGGCAGAGTGCATTGTTCCAGTCAACTGGGATCCTGTTTTCACTCCATTGCACAGTGTCCTTATATCATTAGCATGGATTGAGTTTAGCTTGAAACATTCTTTGTGCTCACAGCCTCACCCATAGTCTCTCTCTGACAATAAAGACATTATGGCATACCATGTATGGTGTATGCTGTGACATGGCAAGGCATGCCGTGGCATGGCATGTATGTATGTGTGTAGCTGAATAAATGAAACATCAAACTGCACTCTCTTGATGATTTACGATAATGTGCAGACTCACTGCCTATAAAAGTGTGATGGGTTTCTGAGAGGAATCTTATAGGTCACTACTTACTGAAAGATGATCTTAAGCCATTTATCAGAAAGTGGAAAGCCCTGCAGTTCAGCGTTATCGTTTGCTCATTTGTGCAGTAACTTGAGTTGGACCCCTGATGAAGTCATGTTCGTGATTGATGTTAAGGTGTGAAGTTTTGAGCTCCACTTTTTGTTGTTCTGGGACAAGGGATAGCTTCACATTTTTGTCTATCTTAAAGCAAATCTGGTATGCCCCAAACTTATTTTTCTGCAGTGATGAAGAAATGTACAGTGACATCACTGTTGTGTGGGTGTGATTAGGGGCAACAATCATCACTTCTGGTGTGCCTAAACCTTTAATGATGCTAAATCAGAAGTGCAACAGATCTGAAATGTAGTCTTAGGTCAATGTGTGGAAAAGCCTTTTTTCACTTTTGATTATTTTGCATTGCCTTTCATTTGACCAGCATCCACCTGCACTGTACAATTGTGCAATATTGTATAATATGAGGCCTTGTACATTATGTAGGCCTACTATTATTTTACATCAAAACTGTGGTTACCATCTATCTATCTATCTATCTATCTATCTATCTATCTATCTATCTATCTATCTATCTATCTATCTATCTATCTATCTAACTAAATTTCGCTTAGGATGGGTACCAGATCTGTCCTCCCCAGTCCGCGTCCTGCCTTCATCCTCTGACGGGCCAGCCCTCCTCCGTCCCGCCCTCAGCCCTGCTCCGCTTCAGCATCCATCTCTGCACCGGGACGCACACAAACACACACGGAAAGAGGCTGCGGGGAAAGAGGACAGGCGACAGAACAGTAGGAAGTTGGGGGAAAATCACACAAGCTGCTGCTGCCCCACATTGTGAAGGCGGTGCGTGTTAAACAACGCCACCGACAACCGTGTGTCCTTCATTATTTAAAGTAGACACCACAGCGGTGATACTCCGGAGGTCCTACTCGGCTGTTTGAGTGATGCGCCCAGCAGGACCGTGTGAACTGTAAAATGGTTTGATCTTCGCTGTGGATACATCCGATCGCTGTTGTTGATGATAAGGGGGAGCATGAAGTTTGCGGTTGCGGTGTTGTGGTTCTCCCTGGTTCTCGGGAAGGCTACTATGCAAGGTAAGAATCGGGAACCACGTTTGTCAGTTGAAGCTGCGCTACTAGCATCTTATTTATCCAAACAAAGGGTTTTGACTTAGGACGCACAAGCATTTTAACCCTGGTGAGGATTTGGGGTTGTGTTGCGCGATCAAAACACAGCATCCCAGCAGGCTTCATCAACAGGGTAGGCTAATTTGCCAATGTGCTGCGTCCTGCCCAATGCTTCTTAAGTGGTGAAAGAGTTTGAAAAAAATAAAAAAAATTGGACATATTGTAGGCTATAATTCTGATGTGATTGCAGTTTTAGTCGTGTGGAAATCAGTAGAGAGCAGAGAATGTTGGGGTCAGGTGAGAGGAGCACGTTCATGATTTATTGAAACATGGGAGCGCAGCGCCCCCTGGGGATGGATGGCTGAGCATGGCTGTAAATCACGGTGCAGGAGAACAATATGGCACAATTAAAACAATGAAATTAATGGGGAAATTATTCCCTTAAATATTATAAACGTAAATCAGGTATGGCTTTGTTATGAAATCATGAATGTCAATGGGTGTTGAGCTTCAGAAAAGCAGACACTTCCAACTGCTGTGTGCTCTCTTTTTCCTACTGTGTGTGTGTGTGTGTGTGTGTGTGTGTGTGTGTGTGTGTGTTGCTCTCAGCTTACTGTAAAGCATTTACTCTAATCTTGAGATGGAGGGGCTCCTGGCAGCACATGCTGTACGTCTCTCTTGCTGTATATTCATGCTGCATGTTTGTGTGTGTGTGTGTGTGTGTGTGTGTGTGTGTGTGGGTGGGTGTGCTTGTGTGAGAGAGAGAGAGCTGGAGGAAGAAGTGATGACAAATTGATGAAAATTATTAATCCATCTTCAGCGAGTTATATATATATATATGTAGCAAGTTAATGTGGAATCACATTTTAAAGTGACACTAAAGGAATTGTGTCAGCAGGTTGGCATGCATTGTCATGCTTGGATTTTAAAGGTTCAGTTCACCAGAATTACAAAAAAAACTCACTTCCACTCTAGCGCAGATATATTGGCTTTTGTTTTGATATTCGCCTTCGACGTACTGTATATGCCGCCAACTAAATAAGCATGAATGGAACTTTTAATTGTAGCATTCACAGCTTTTAAAACATTGCCTTTAAAAGAACAACCACAACATGTCTTTCCAGAAAAGAAATGTCACAGTTACTTTGGATAATCCAGATATACTGTACCTTGTACCTTGCCATAGTTCCAATGAAAACGGCAGGTGTGGCAGGTGTGTGTACAATAATATTGCACACATGCAGTCACCTCGGGTCATGTCATGCTCAGTGTCTTTGACGTCCAATGACTATGTGTGAATCAACACGTGTGTGCTCACATACAGTACAGTACATGCCTCAAAGGCCTTTTCACTGATGAGGTAAACCGTTATGAAAAGTCTTGGTTACCCTCGAGATATACCTGTCTTGTTGCATTGTGGGTAAAAAAAGAGCAGGGCTGCAGCTTAGATTGTAAAGATTGGATCCCTCTCTCTTTCTTTATGATTCTTGTCTTCAAAAATGTCTCATTCTCCAAAAGTCCATTAGAAATCAGTGATGACTGCATTGAGAAACAGTGTAAGGCTGCGTTCACACACACTCAGGCAGTCTAGATAGTCTGGAAAAAATGTCTTCCCATTCATTTTGAATAGGGGTAGTGTGTTAAGGCTTTTGCGATGGGGGCCGCAGGGTGGAGCCGAAAAAACCCAAAGTGTCCTGTGGCAAAAATTTGAGAAAGATTTGAACATTTGGAGAAACGCAACCTGACATTACCCTGCGGTGGCCAATGATTTAACCGGCAGCAAGACACCTCATACCGTTTTGTGTCATGTTGCATTTTTATCGCTCAATCACATTTCCTCTACTTTTTTTACTCTTGACCTGCTGTAGTAATTTCATTTCCAGAGTGTAGGATAAATAATTCTCAGCAGGAAACCGATGGAATGCCTTCTCCAGGTAGGGAATGAGTCCTTACCCCAAGTGAAGGAGTTCAAGTACCTTGGGGTTGTGTTCGCGAGTGAGGGGACAATGGAGCGGGAGATTGGTCGGAGAATCGGCGCAGCGGGTGCGGTATTGCATTCAATCTATCGCACCGTTGTGACGAAAAGAGAGCTTAGCCAGAAGGCAAAGCTCTCGATCTACCGGTCAGTTTTCGTTCCTACCCTCACCTATGGTCATGAAGGCTGGGTCATGACCGAAAGAACGAGATCCAGGGTACAAGCGGCTGAAATGGGTTTCCTCAGGAGGGTGGCTGGCGTCTCCCTTAGAGATAGGGTGAGAAGCTCACTCATCCGTGAGGAGCTCGGAGTAGAGCTGCTCTCCTTTGCGTCCGAAAGGAGCCAGTTGAGGTGGTTCGGGCATCTGGTAAGGATGCCCCCTGGGCGCCTCCCTAGGGAGGTGTTCCAGGCACGTCCAGCTGGGAGGAGGCCTCGGGGAAGACCCAGGACTAGGTGGAGGGATTATATCTCCAACCTGGCCTGGGAACGCCTCGGGATCCCCCAGTCGGAGCTGGTTAATGTTGCTCGGGAAAGGGAAGTTTGGGGTCCCCTGCTGGAGCTGCTCCCCCCGCGACCCGACACCGGATAAGCAGACGAAGATGGATGGAGATGGATGGAGGATAAATAAGTTGATCTTATCTAATCATAAAAGGCAAAAACACAAAGTTTAACTGCCTGTCATTTGCACTAGTGTGTGAAGAATAAAACGGGTTCCCCCAGGTTTTTCTTCTCATCCTTCTAACCCTCTCAGTGGTACATCCTGCTGTGGTTCCATGGTGGAAGGGAGAAGGGGATCGTACAACTGTGTCCTCCATGGGGTGTTTGCCTGAATGCTGTGTCACCCCTGTGTCTGTATCAATCATCAGCAAACTGGAAACTCTCTCTCTCTTACACACGCACACACGCATGCACACACACACACACACACACACACACACACACACACACAGTGTATGCATATGCTGAACTATGTAATCCCCATCCCCCCAGCCATCAGACGGCGACATACGTTCTAATCAATACTATCCCCTTCACCTAGGCTAAATCAACCGAACATGCACGCACGCACGCACGCACGCACGCACGCACGCACGCACACACACAGTTTCCCATCTGAGGGAGAGAGTGGGCTCTTGTAGATGAATCCATTCCTGTGGGGTTTGACTAGTTTGGCTCCTGTGTTTTTGTTGATGGGGATCTTGAGAAAAAAGTTGCTTCCTGTAGAGATGGTAGATAGGATTCAGCTGACTGAGTGTACTGATGGCCCTTTTCAAGCCTTTACAAACGGAGTGCTTTACAGGGGATCTGATGCAATGAGAGGTAATCTGTCTGAGTCTGAACACGGGGGGGGGGGCTAGAAGAGGGGCACAGGGTGGCACTGGCACCCTCTGAAATATGATTAAAAAATATATTTGTGACCAATTGGAACAGATGGACTTGGTTTGGCCACAGACAGATAAGGTCAGAGTCAAGTACTCCGAGATGGACTAAAACATTACTGCTTCTGGTATTTTACAGTTTTTTTCTCTCTTTATCTCCAGTCTGCACAGCAGCAGTTCATGTGGACCAAACTCTAGTTCGTTTTTCATTGCTTGAACACAGTTTTCAAAACTCTACACACTTATCCCATGACTTTAACCACAACGTGCACAACACTGTAGATTTACAGCACTTTGTTCAAATGCTAACACACTGCTGTCAAAACTGTTAACCACACATTAGAAATAGAATAGATTTCAGTCTGGTGCCTATGAAACACTGCTGATTGGAATTTTAGCTGAAAGCCTAAGTAGGTGTTTTATTTTAGACTAGTTAGTGAACATATACGGTATTTATATAGAGAAAGATCAGAAAGCCTTTTTTTGTATACAAACACCAAATAAGAATGAAACAATTATACACTGTACTGTTTGAGAGAAACAGGTAAAAGAGCAAAGATACCAACATGTCCAGGTAAGAAGGCTGAGGTTATGTACACAGCTATAAAAAAAAAGTGAAAAACACTATATCTTTACAATAGTAAAACTGTGTTCTTACTGTTTTTCCAGAAAGTAATGGCGGTGAAAGCAATAGAAACACCACATTCATTTGTATTTAGAGATGATGCAGACATCCAATGTGATGAAGAACACTTGCCACATGATGCTGGAGAGAGGCAGGATTAGTCACACTATTCTTTGGTATGTATGTACCTTTAGTTTTTTCCCCAGTAATTTCCATAAATTACTAGAGACAAAATACTTTATTGAAGAAGACTGCTGATTTTCATTCCTTCTTTTTTACATTATGTAAAAATTGGTATGCTATACAATCTATATTTTTTCCTTAAATAAACTATTGAGTAGTGTCAAGTCACTCAAATTGTTCAAACTGTAAAGATGAAAAAGTTTTTAATTTCTGTATTGGTGTTTGACGCTACTGTTTTTACCCTCAGTGTGTTCTGAGTGACAGTGTGTGTTATCTCAGTGAGGCTTGTGCATAGTGTTTGGCTGCACTGAGCCTGTTTTGCTGGTGATGTGAACTGTTTAGCTCAGGTGACTGTTGGTAGTGCAGACTGTAGTTTGAGTTTTGCACATGTGACTCCAGTTGTGCCAACTGTTGTTTAGCAATCGGAAAAAACTGTAATGGGATTTGGTTACAATAAGCCTAATCCTTAAACTAGTAAAAATAAATTAATTTAAAGACAGCCCACAACAGAAAACAACAGAAAAAAAACCAAGAAATATAATTAACTAACTCATTGAAACAAATCCAATACTCAACCAAACATGTGCCATGGTTTTGTTGGATCCAAAAATACAGTAATATCATCAACTATAATATTAACTATGATGAAACCTTTTCATTAGTAATGGTCTTTTTTCTGTTACGAAAAACAGATGAAAACTAATGAAAAAGTAACGTTTCAATGACAAAAAAATTTGAAATTAAATTTGTATGTGAAAGACAGAAAAATGGACAAATGAACTACTCTTCTAATGCAGTCTTTTTCAACAACTTGCATGCATCTGCAGAATCAAACACTGTCACTCCTGATTAGTAAAAAAGTGTCCTTTGCCCTCAACAAAATATAATTTGTTCAGAATTTGATTTAGCTTATTGTTAAAGGAACACGCCGACTTATTGGGAATTTAGCTTACTCACCATAACCCCAAGAGTTAGACAAGCCAATACAAACCTTTCTCATCTTCTATCTGTAAACAAACCGGGAAATATATTAGTATTATATTATAGTTCCCGGTTTGTTTACGGTTAGAAGATGGCTGTGTCTCATGTTATACTGTTTTTTTGTAAACACGCTGTGATTCTACAAATCACCATTCACCTGCATGTTCTGTGTTGGCCTGATGCTGCTGAAGCCGTCAGACAGCCTAGCATTCAATAACATTATGGGCCCTATTTTAAAGATCTGAAACGCAAGTATCAAACGTGAAACGCAAGTAGCTTTGTGGGCGGATCTCGGCCGCTGTTGCTATGATACCGGCGGGATAAATGTCTCTTGCGCCCGACGCAAATCTAAAATGGGTTGGTCTGAAGTAGCTAGGTGTGGTTTGGGCGTAACGTGCAATAAACCAATCAGAGCGTCATCTCACATTCCCTTTAAGATCAGGCGCGCTTGTTTCATGACGGATTGCTATTAGGACGGCGGATTTGCCTGGCGCACGCTAGTGGGAGCTGTCCGAGATGCGGCAAAGTAATAAATACCGTCTTGACCGGGTGGCGATGTTGCTGCAGCCTCTTGGGCGAATCTCCTCAAGTCTGGAGAGGATTGCTGCAGCCATGGAGCGTGGGCCTCCTGCTCCTGTGGTGTCCCTTCCTCCTCCCCCCACTCCATCTCCTACCACCCGCTCCACCAGGAGCGCATCGCGCATTGCCACTCCCAGACCAGATTCTCCTTAAGTCCTCTAATATTTCCTCATTTATGTCATCAGCACATCCATGATTCATGGAAATGTTGTGTAAAACACAACAAGCCACAAAGAATGCTGCGACTTTTTGAGGACTGTACTGTAAAGTGCCTCCTGACCTATCCAAACACCTGAAGCCATTTTCAGTAATATTTTTCCTTGTAATTATGTATGGTTTGCAAAAATGGGAACTGCTGCGTCCGTGTAGATGAGAGAAGCAAAGTGTATAAGCGTTGTGCACACGCTACATTATGGTCAAGCATGCGCCACTAAAATAGCATTTGAATAACTGCGCCACTGACTTTAGACCAGGTTTTTCCTGGTCAGTGGCGGATTTGTTTTCTGAAACTGCAAAATAGCACCAGGGAACGTTTGCGCCTGAACACGCCTCCTCTTTTCGCTGAACCGCCCCCAGCAGCGCAAATACAT